>NW_027507758.1:404675662-404995662 GCF_037356315.1 Lithobates pipiens | reverse complement strand
GTTGGTCTGTGCAGAGGAGTGAGGCCTGAAGTGCCCAGGGCCCCTCTTCTCAGGCTGCCTGCATTGATTGTGCAAAGTGGGGCACAGGGCCCTGGCTGCTCACTCCTCAGTGCCCATTAAATGCAGCCTGATCAGTGTCCATCAATGCAGCCTTACCAGTGCCCATCAAATGCAGCCTTGCCAGTACCCATCAAATGCAGCCTTACCAGTGCCCATCAAATGCAGCCTGGTCAGTGCCCATCAAATGCAGCCTTGCCAGTGCCCATCAAATGCAGCCTTGCAAGTGCCCTTCAAATGCAGCCTGATCAGTGCCCTTCAAATGCAGCCTTACTCGTGCTCAGAAATGTGGCATCATCAGTACCCAGCAATGAAGCCTTACCAGTGTCCAGCAATGCAGCCTGACCAGTGCCCATCAAATGCAGCCTCATCAGTGCCCATCAATGCAGCCTTAACAGTGACCAGCAATGCAGCCTTACCAGTGCCCAGCAATGTGATCTCACCAGTGCCAGCAATGCAGTCTGATCAGTGCCCAGCAATGTAGCTTCATCAGTGCCCAGCAATGCAGCCTTACCAGAATAGGCATCGTTAAGGGGTGGCTATTGAGGCTTGAGCCCCGAATGTGGGGCCAATAGCCCTGAGTGTCTAAGCACTGGGTCCTGCAGTAGGGTTGCCACCTGTCCGGTTTGGACGCATGTGCTCGGTTTTCAAGTCGCCTGAAACCCGGGCACATAACTGTTAAGCCGTCCTTTGATCAGTGGCCCCAGCCTCAAGATCTAGAGCGGCGCATCATGAATCACGTGTCCGCCACCATCAGTGTTATACTGTCACATACAGCTTGTACGAGCACTGGGCTGGGCAGTGGGCAGCGGGCGCTCTATGATTGGCTGTGCAGGCGGCGCACTTAAGGGTCTGTGATTGGCCCAGTGGAGCTGCTGAATGGTCACATGTGGGACTGGACTGTGGGTGATCGTGGCCGCCCAGAGCCCCGCCTCCCTGCCTGGCGCGTGTTGTGTCTCCTCCTGACTGAGGTCTCTCTTCCCTTCCACCAGCCTGTCTGCCAGCGTGGCCCTCTCTGTAAGCCCGCCCCTCTCTGTAAGCCACCCCCTCTGTCATCCTGCCCCTTTCTGTAAGCCCACCCCTTTCTGTCAGCACCCCCTCTCTGTCAGCACCCACCTCTGTCAGCACCACCCTCTGTCAGCCCACACCCTCTGTCAGCACCCCCCTCTCTGTAAGCACCACCCCCCCTCTGTCAGCACCCCCTCTGTGAGCACCACCACCCCTCTGTCAGCCCACACCCTCTGTCAACACCCCTCCTCTCTGTCAGCACCACCCTCTGTCAGCCCACACCCTCCCTCTGTCAGCCCACACCCTCCCTCTGTCAGCACCCCCCCCCCCTTCAGCACCACTCCCCCCTGTCAGCCCACACCCCCCTCTGTCAGCACCCCCCTCCCTGTCAGCAGTGCACCCCCCTCTGTCAGCACCACCCACTCTGTCAGCCCACACCCTCTGTCAGCACCACCCTCCCTCTGTCAGCACCCCCCTTACCTCCTCCTTTCTCACCTCCTTCCCCCCACCTCTTTTCCCCCCTCGGGGGGTGGAGGCCCCATGATTCCCAACAGCGGCCCTGTGAGTGAGTGTACCAGTTCAAATGTGTCTTTCTGACATAGTGGACACAGCGATGCACCATCTGCCTCTACTTTGCCTTCTCCCCTAGCCCCCCCCCCCACACAATGGAAGAAAGGAAAATGGCACTACAGAAGAACAGTTTTGCTCCGCTCCCAAACTCAGTCTCCCACACTTCCTGACTCTAAATGGCTCTTGGTAAGGCAGTCTTTAAGGGCAGGGGACACTGATGGAAGGGGGGGTCACTGATCTAATAGAGATCTCTAAGGGGGGTGCTGATGTAAAGGGACTAATGTATAGGGGGTGCCGACTGCTGGTGACCAGTGATGTAAGTAACCCAGTTAAAATAAACAGAGTTACTTAACGCAGAGGGTAACGAGTAATCTAACTGATTACTCTTCCCCTCATGGTAACTCATTTCCCATTACTTGGGAGGTGTTACCGCAATTACATCTACCGCCCGGGAGGCCCGCCATGGCCGCGCTGCCTGGTCATTAGTTCCGCCGCAGGGAGGAGGGCTTTCGCCCACTGAGCTGAGAAGAGGCTGAGACTCAGAGAGACTGTCTGGACCGCCCCATCCCGCCCTGCCTATCCAAAGAGAGAGAATGTAGGGAGGCGGGGCGGACACTGAAAAATTAAGTCAGTTGACCAGCTGACACCAATCGAGTGAAGGGGAGGGTCTCTCTCTCTCCCCATGAGGAAAGGCTTCCCTGGAGACATTCAAGTAAGTGACTGTCTGACGATTCGAATTGCAGTGCAATCCCAAGTCCTCTACCACCTCTGCTTCTTACTGATCCCATCCCTACCCACCCACCATCACTTCTACAACAGAGGTGATGGGGGGATACGGTAGGGATAAGATCAGTGGTGGTGGGGGATGGGATCAGTAAGAGGCAGAGGTGGTGGTGGGAGAGGATGGCACCACCACCGCTGCCACCCCCCCAAGTACCACCACTGCCTGCCCCCCAAGTACACCACTACTGCCACCCCCCAAAGTACCACCGCTGCCACCCCCAAGTACTTTACACCACCACCACAGCCACCCCCTCAAGTACCGCCGCTGCCACCCCTCAAGTACCACCACTGCCACCCCTCAATTACCACCACTGCCACCCCCTCAAGTACCACTACTGCCATCCCCTCAAGTACCACCGCTGCCACCCCTGTCACAGTTACTTTGCTGAGTAACTAATTACTTTTCCAATGTAGTAACCGAGTTACTAACGCAATTACTTTTTGGGAGAAGTAATTTGTAACTTAACTAATTACTTTTTTAAAGTAAGATGACCAACACTGCTGGTGACCCATTAGATCAGCAGTCAGTGTGTGTCAGGTAGGTTAGTTTATGTCAGCCAGGTAGGTCAGTGTGGGTCAGGTAGGTCAGTGCATGTCAGGTAGGTAACACCCCCCTCCATAAAAGCCCACCGCCTGCCACCCTATCATCCCCCCCGGAGCTAGGCTCTGACTTCTGGCTGAAGCCCCTGGTCTTTTTGCCACCTAGCAATGCCCCTGCTTACCAGTGCCCAGCAATGCAGCCTGATCAGTGCCCATTAATGCAGCCTTACCAATGTCCAGCAATGCGGCCTGATCTGTGCCCAGCAAAGTAGCCTGATCAGTGCCCAGCAATGCAGCCTTACCAGTGCCCAGCAATGCATCTTGGATTTAAATATCCCATGCGTCCGTCCTCCCCTCCCTCAGTCCTCTTCCTCTAGAGGCTGTTGTAACCAGGTCCCACCTCCAATAATACAAGTCACACTGATTCAATTGGCCAGCATTGGATCAGTGTTCCACTTATCACTGGAGTATAGGAGGCGGAAATGTGTTACAGCGGCCGATGGAGGAGGAGGACCAGGGGAAGGGAGGAAGGGCAAGTCGAGATGACACCCCCCAATGTGTGGCACCCGGGGTGGACCGCTCCCCATTGGCACGGATGCCCCTCCTTCCTGCACACCCACGCTGCCTGCCACAGCTCAAAGTCCTGCAGGACACGGCTGCTAATGGGAACGGTATTCCTGCTGTGGAAAAAGTACAGGAGCACTGTTCCCATGTGTTTCTGCAGTACTTGAGCCCTGGTTTTCCCTCTTTGAGTATGTCAGTGTTAATTTGACAACAAACATATGCAAAGCAATAGAGTTTTGACTAGAATTCTAGCGCCTCCTCTTACATTCTAAATGCTGTGGTTCATGGTTACATCAGTTTGATGTCAAGACTCGTGTACCTATACTAGTTATATGTTTTAATGTAATTATTTTTAATGCATACATAACTAGATATAATCCTGTTTTTTTATATCTAATAGAAGTTTAGTTAAACAAAAAACAAAAAACATAGGTGCACACAAGTGTATTTGTTTTAAATGCAAGAAGTCAATAAACAGTGTTAATACAAAATACTCAGATCACAGAGCTTGCACTGCAAAGGTCTTAAACTGTGTTTCCATTTTTATGTCAAATTTGTGAAAATCCCACTATTTATTTGTCATGTGTTCCCATTCACACGGCATACCTAAAAATAGTAAAATAATAAAACATGTATTTCTTACCTTTCCAAGTGTTTGTTTGGACCAGGCTTCGGGCAGACTGCAAGCTGCAGTGAATAATTTGAAATGAGAGGAAGCTCAATCTGTCACCACTGACAAAGAGGAACACACAGAATTTCCCCTCATTAACATACAGTACAGATATGGTCAAATCTAGTTTGCAAATGTTAATGAGATCTGTCCGCACAGTACAGGCCTGTTTAATTATGGTAAACATTAGCTTCCCAGCCCTCTAGGTAACATTGCACAGTGTTTGGGTTTTCTGAAAAGAGCTAGTAGAATGTAAGCAGCAATTTTTTTGGTTATGTTATGTGAATAAGAATATGTAACAAATGTACAGTAGGTGTTATCCCAATTTGACTGCAAAAGTGGAAATACATTTTAAGGTAATATTAAACCCTCAGATTTTTTTAGGAAATTTCTGCAGCTGATTTGGTAACTGACTGAGTATGCAACTTCTTTCTTGGCCATGTTTCTGTTTAGGTTGGAGCCATTACAACTGCCCCAGCTTTCCCAGTTTTAGGCCGCGTACACACGGGCGGACTGTTCGCCCAACCTTGTCCGCTGAACAGTGTTTGGGCGGACAGTCCGCTCGTGTGTGGGCTTTCAGCGGACAGTTTCAGCGGACAGTTGGACGGACAAAGTCTTTCGGAAATTCCGAAAAACTGTCCGCTGAAACTGTGTTTGAGCGAACAGTCCGCCCGTGTGTGGGCCTGTCCGCTGTACTTTCGAAATGAGCGGACTGTTCCCGCTCGGAAAGTCCGCCCACTTCGAGCGCGTGTACAGGTAGGCGGGGCCCGCGAAGGATACGTCGCGGGCTCCGCCGCCTGGAATGGGCTTAAAGGGGAACCCCCAACGCCGAAAAAAATCGGCGTGGGGGTTCCCCCCAAGTCCACACCAGACCCTTGTCCGAGCACGCTACCCGGCCGGCCAGGAAAGGGGGGCGAGCGAGCGCGCCCCCCCTCCTGAGCCGTACCAGGCCGCGTGCCCTCAACATGGGGGGGTGCCTTGGGGAAGGGGGGGGCCGCGCGGCCCCCCCACCCCAAAGCACCTTGTCCCCATGTTGATGAGGACAAGGGCCTCTTCCCGACAACCCTGGCCGTTGGTTGTCGGGGTCTGCGGGCGGGGGGCTTATCGGAATCCGGGAGCCCCCTTTAAGAAGGGGGCCCCCGGATACCGGCCCCCCACCCTATGTGAATGAGTATGGGGTACAATGTACCCCTACCCATTCACCTGTGAAATAAAGTACAAATAAAAACACAACACAGGGGGAAAAAATATTTTATTGCACAGCCGGGGGTCTTCCGTCTTCGGGGGTCTTCTCGCCGGACTCCTCCGCTATGTGTGTGTAGCTCTTTTGCTAGCGGAGGAGTCC
This sequence comes from Lithobates pipiens, assembly GCF_037356315.1. Taxonomy (NCBI): domain Eukaryota; kingdom Metazoa; phylum Chordata; class Amphibia; order Anura; family Ranidae; genus Lithobates; species Lithobates pipiens. The sequence continues at coordinate 404,990,125 of NW_027507758.1, read as the reverse complement.
GGCTTTCTTCCTCCCCGCCGCCGGCCTCTTCTCCCGACTTCGGGGGTCTTGTCCCCCTCTTCGGTTCTTCTGCCGGGCCACCGCGCCTGGTCCGGTGGCCCGGTCTTCTGTCGCCGTCTTCCGTTCTTCTGTCGCCGCCTTCGGTTCTTCTGCCGGGCCACCGCGCCTTCTTGTAGCTCTTTTACAGGCGGTGGCCCGGTCTTCTGTCGCCGTCGCCGCCTTCCGTTCGTGTTCTTCTTCTTGTTCTTCTTGTTCTTCTCCAGGCGATGTTGACACGTCGCTCCCTCCGGCCGGAATGCCAGAGCCGCCCTGCGCTGTGACTTATATAGTGACAATGGGGCGGGGTCACATGGTATATGTCACATGGGTTGATGTCACATGGTGACCCCCGCCCCCTTACGATGTCATAGTCCCCATGTGACATCAACCCATGTGACCAACCCATGTGACATATACCATGTGACCCCGCCCCATTGTCACTATATAAGTGACCGCACAGCGCGTCCCCGGCATTCCGGCCGGAGAGCTCGTCGAGTCAACATCGCCTGGAGAAGAACAAGAAGAACAAGAAGAAGAACAAGAACGGAAGGCGGCGACAGAAGACCGGGCCACCGCCTGTAAAAGAGCTACAAGAAGGCGCGGTGGCCCGGCAGAAGAACCGAAGGCGGCGACAGAAGAACGGAAGACGGCGACAGAAGACCGGGCCACCGGACCAGGCGCGGTGGCCCGGCAGAAGAACCGAAGAGGGGGACAAGACCCCCGAAGTCGGGAGAAGAGGCCGGCGGCGGGGAGGAAGAAAGCCGGACTCCTCCGCTGGCAAAAGAGCTACACACACATAGCGGAGGAGTCCGGCGAGAAGACCCCCGAAGACGGAAGACCCCCGGCTGTGCAATAAAATATTTTTTCCCCCTGTGTTGTGTTTTTATTTGTACTTTATTTCACAGGTGAATGGGTAGGGGTACATTGTACCCCATACTCATTCACATAGGGTGGGGGGCCGGTATCCGGGGGCCCCCTTCTTAAAGGGGGCTCCCGGATTCCGATAAGCCCCCCGCCCGCAGACCCCGACAACCAACGGCCAGGGTTGTCGGGAAGAGGCCCTTGTCCTCATCAACATGGGGACAAGGTGCTTTGGGGTGGGGGGGCCGCGCGGCCCCCCCCTTCCCCAAGGCACCCCCCCATGTTGAGGGCACGCGGCCTGGTACGGCTCAGGAGGGGGGGGCGCGCTCGCTCGCCCCCCTTTCCTGGCCGGCCGGGTAGCGTGCTCGGACAAGGGTCTGGTGTGGACTTGGGGGGAACCCCCACGCCGATTTTTTTCGGCGTTGGGGTTCCCCTTTAAGCCCATTCCAGGCGGCGGAGCCCGCGACGTCTCCTTCGCGGGCCCCGCCTACCTGTACACGCGCTCGAAATGGGCGGATTTGCCTCCTCCTTACGTGGGCGAGTCCGTTCATTTCAAAAGTTGAGCGAACTGTTTGCCCAACCTTGTTCGTCAAACAGTCCGCTCGTGTGTGGGCAAGTCCGCTCATGCAAATTTTGAGCGGACTGTTTGACAAACTGTTTGCCGAACAAGGTTGGGCGAACAGTCCGCGCGTGTGTACGCGGCCTTAGAATGTCTTCTTTCTTTGCAGTGTCCCATGGAGCCACCCTTGCATGCAAGGACTAGAGTTATGTCTCCCTACACTGCGTGCATTAATACAAATCATGGTCCCATAACCTAAGATGGCAAGGCACTCTCCTTCTCTTCCTTTCTCCTCCCCTCTTATTTCTCCAACCTAACAAACTGGCTTGAGGCTGCACTGTCTACAACATGAAAGTTGTAAATTGCAAGTGCTAGGTTATGAATTTTTTAACAAATAGTTTACTGGGGAATGTTAGTTGTATTGTGCTTAATGTGTTAAACTAAAAACATACTTTAAAGTAAATGTAAAGTTGTTGTTTTTTTTTTTTTTAAATAACAAACATGTTATACATACCTGCTGTGTGCAAGGGTTTTGTACAGAGCAGCCCTGATCCTCCTTTTCTGGGGTGTCCCGGTGGCGCTCCTCCTCTTCATCGAGTGCCCCCATGAAGAGCTACTTTCCATGGGGGCACTCGTGTGTGCTCACTCCCGAGTCCTGCTGCTGTGTCCTTTGACACAGACAGCAGAACTCGGCCCTGTCCCCTGTCTCCCGTGTCAAAGGATTTAATTAACAGATCAAAGCCAATGGCTCCTGCTGCTATCAATCTATCCAATGAGGACAAAGACAGCGGCTGGAGCTCCAGGGCTCTTGCTTGTCGCTGGAACGATTGGGTTCAGGTAAGAAAAAGGGGGATCTGGGGGGGCAGTTGCATTTAAAACCACTAGGGTTCTACATTTTAAAATAAATTTAAAAGAGCGTACTTAAGTCCTGGATGGCTTAACTCCAATGTAAAAATGTATATGAAAGCAAAGAGAAGGCCTTCAAAAAATACAAGGTTGAGGGATCATTATCAGCATTCAGACTTTATAAAGAATGCAACAAGAAATGTAAGGGTGCAATAAGGGCGGCTAAGTTAGAACATAAAAGACACATAGCGGAGGAGAGCAAAAAAATAAAAATCCCCAGAAATTCTTTAAGTACGTAAACAGTAAAAAAGGGAGGACAGACCATATTAACCCCATAAAGAATGAGGAAGGACATCTGGTTACAAACGATGGGAAGATGGCGATGGTATTGAATTTATTCTTCTCCTCAGTCTTCACAAGGGAATCGGGGGGCTTCAGTAAATAAAACTGCAGTGTTTAGCCTCATGACACATCACAGGAAGCACCTCCATGGTTAACAGAGGACAGAATTAAAATTGGACTTGGGAAACTTAACATTAATAAATCACCGGGACCAGGTGGCTTGCACCCGAGAGTACTTAGGGAACTCAGTCAAGTAATTGCCAGACCATTGTTCCTAATTTTTACTGACAGTCTACTGACTTGAATGGTACCAGCTGATTGGAGAAAAGCCAATGTAGCATCAGTATTTAAAAAGGGCCCAAAATATATCCCTGGGAATTACAGACCAGTTAGCCTAACATAAATAGTATGTAAACTCTTGGAGGGGATGATAAGGGACTATATGCAAGATTTTAGTAATGAGAATGGTATCATTAGCAGTTATCAGCATGGATTCATGAAGAATCCTTCTTGCCAAACCAATCTATTAACCTTCTATGAGGAGGTGAGTTGCCATCTAGATAAAGGAAGGCCAGTAGACATGGTGTTTTGATTTTTCAAAAGCATTCGACACAGTTCCCCATAAACGTTTAATGTACAAAATAAGGTCTGTTGGCATGGGCCATAAGGTGTGTACATGGATTGAAAACTGGCTACAAGGGCGAGTTCAGATGGTGGTGATAAATGAGGAGTACTCGGAATGGTCAAGGGTGGGTAGTGGGGTCCCCCAGGGTTCTGTGCTGGGACCAATCCTGTTTAATTTGTTCATAAACGACCTGGAGGATGGGGTAAACAGTTCAATCTCTGTATTTGCGGACAATACTAAGCTAAGCAGGGCAATAACTTCTCTGCAGTATGTGAAAACCTTGCAAAAAGATCTGAACAAATTAATGGGGTGGGCAACTATATGGCAAATGAGGTTCAATGTAGAAAAATGTGAAATAATGCATTTGGGTGGAAAAAATATGAATGCAATCTATACACTGGGGGGAGAACCACTGGGGGAATCTATGATGGAAAAGGACCTGGGGGTCCTAGTAGATGATAGGCTCAGCAATGGTATGCAATGCCAAGCTGCTGCTAACAAAGCAAACAGAATGTTGGCATGCATTAAAAAGGGGATTAATTCCAGAGATAAAATGATAATTCTCCTGCTCTACAAGACTCTGGTCCGGCCGCACCTAGAATATGCTTTCCAGTTCTGGGCACCAGTCCTCAGGAAGAATGTACTGGAAATGGAGTGAGTACAAAGAAGGGCAACAAAGCTAATAAAGGGTCTGGAGGATATTAGTTATGAGCAAAGGTTGCGAGCACGGGGATATGATTTCAATTTACAAATGCCGTACTGGTGACCCCACAATACGGATAAAACTTTTTTGCAGAAGGGAGTTTAACAAGACTCGTGGCCACTCATTAAAATTAGAAGAAAAGAGGTCTAACCTTAAACTACATAGAGGGTTCTTTACTGTAAGATCGGCAAGGATGTGGCATTCCCTTCCACAGGCGGTGGTCTCAGCGGGGGGGGGGGGGGGGGGGGGGGCATTAATAGTTTCAAGACTTGATGGTCTTTTTTCGACCTCACCTACTATGTAACTATGTTTACAACTCCTTTAAGCTTTGTAAAAATTTATTATGGTAGACATTATAATAATCTATGTTTGCCTAACAGAATGTTTGCCAAACCTGAATGTGCATGAGGCACATTGTTCAGGAAACAGCAGTTTATAAACTTATAGGCTCATCGGGAGCTATTTTCCACCTGTGCACAAACTCCATAGGGAAATATACCCTTTACCCAAAAGACAAATTATTGCATCCTATAACAAAATGTTGTGAAAAACAGTCCAAGAATATGGCCATAGACAAAGTTTAGATAGGTAAAAGACTCTAGCTTGGGTTTTGGTCACCTGGTTGGAAGACTACAAGTGTCTGGTTGGAGAAAAAATTGTGTGCTGGCCGAGATCACTGCCTTTTGTGCTTCCTATTACCACTAACCTGCAGAAGGGGAAAGCCTTGATACAACTGTGTTGATTTGCTAAAGGAAAATAGACTCTTTACTTTGCAAGGGAATTATCTCCAGAGCTTAGTGAATGCAATGAAGGTCTGTTAACTTCTATTATGCAATCACGTGTTTTTTTTCAAAATGCTTCTTGGACGTGATAGGGTATTCTTTGCAAAGTGAAATTTCACCACATTCAGTAAGCTCTGGGGAACATTCCCATGCAAAGTGAACAGCTTATTTTCCTTTGGTAAACCAACCTCATTATGTCAGCCTCTCAAGGGCTGGGGCAGAGGCTATAGAAAAGTACCAGATACTGTGCATGCGGGTATTTTCTTCTGGACCATTGTTTCCTGTTAATCCAGAAACAATTGAGTACTGTCCGTGATTCTTTATTTTTTTTATTTTTTGCACTAACATACAACTTTTCAGGACAAGCTTTCGGGGTATGTTCTCTTCTTCAAGGTCCAAGCAGTACTAATTCAAAAACTTTTTAGCAAGATGTAAAAAAAAGTCAATCTCTGAGGGAAAGAAAAAACAAACACACACAAACAGATATACACAGTAATGGTAATAAAACTAGCATAGTTAGCGAGATAAGACAGAGGGTGATCTATAGATTGGGGGGGAAATTTCTTTATGGCAACCACGCTCCGTGTATGGCCGGCCGAAATTTATCCTGTTATCTTTTGTGTCAAATAGAACTATCATTCTTTGTTCAAAAGTTTTCCTTTCCTGAATAGTTTTGAAATTCCCTTTAATAACTAAGACATTGAGGTCTTCCATATTGTAGTCCGGTTGTGAGAAAGGATGTCCCACAGGTGTGTAGAACTCAAGCAAGCTGTTAGTCTAGAAAAACTCATCCCTTTCATAAGGTGCCTGAACCTTCTGTGAATATGAACATTTCTTGAAGCCAATGAAATGGGCCCCATATAGGTTGGTCTGTTAGGATTTTCCTGGCACAGTTTAGCTTGAATATACAGCATTTGTTACTAATACAACACCACAAGCCACACTCTGCATGCGGCTCAAACTGCACTCCTTTACAGAAAAATTCCTTTTGAATACCCTGGCACATGCACTAATTAACCACTTCAATACCTGGCACTTAAACACCTTCCTGCCCAGACCAATTTTGAGCTTTCAGCGCTGTCGCACTTTGAATGACAATTTCGCGGTCATGCTACACTGTACCCAAATGAAATTTTTATCATTTTTTTCCCACAAATAGAGCTTTCTTTTGGTGGTATTTGATCACCTCTGCGGTTTTTATTTTTTGCTAAACAAATAAAAAAATACCGAAAACTTTGAAAAAAATAATGTTTTTTTTTGTTTCAGTTTCAAAACTTTGTAAATAAGTAAATTTTCTCCTTCACTGATGGGCACTGATGGGGTTACACTGATGGCCAATGATAAGGCGGCACTAATGGGCACCGATGAGGTGGCACCAATGAAGTGGCACTGATGAGGTGGCATTGATGGACACTGATATGTGGCACTGATGGGCACTGATAGGCGGCACTGATGGGTGGCACTGATGGGCGACACGGATGGGCACTGATAGGTGGCACAAATTGGCACTGATAGCTGGCATGGATTGGCATGGATGGGCGGCATGGATGGGCATGGGTAGGCGGCACAGGTGGGCATGGGTAGGCGGCACAGGTGGGCATGGGTAGGCGGCACAGGTGGGCATGGATGGGCACTGATAGGTGGCATGGATGGGCACTGATAGGCGGCACAGATGGGAACTGATAGGCGGCATTTTATTATAATATACTGTACTAATGGATGCCAATCAGTGCCAAACAATAATGCATGCCAATCAGTGATACCCATTGTGGGCACTGATTGGCATCCATTATGGGCACTGATTGGCATCCATTGTGGCACTGACTGGAATCCCTGGTGGTCTAGGGTGGCATACCTTATCCTGGGCATCCCTGGTGGTCTTGTGGCGTCCCTGGTGGTCCAGTGTGGGCATCCTCGGGGGGGCTGTGCTGATAATCGATCAGCACAGGCTCCCCCTGTCAGCGGAGCAGCCGATCGGCTCTCCTCTACTCGCGTCTGACAGACGCGAGTGAGGAAAAGCCGATCACCGGCTCTTCCTATTTACACTGTGATCAGCCATGATTGGACACGGCTGATCACGTGGTAAAGAGTCTCCGTCTGAGACTCTTTACCAAGATCGTAGTTGCGGGGTGTCAGACTGACACCCCGCAACAACGATCGCCGCGATGCGCTCCCCCGGGGGCACGCAGCGGCTCATAATCCTGATCACGTCATATGACGTCCGATCAGGATTATGAAACCACTTTGCCACCGTCATTTTGTTATAGGGCGGGCGGCAAGTGGTTAAGAAAAATTTGAACTATAGTATATGCACTGAGGTGCATTCATGGTTTTTTTTACTCTCTTTAGCAGTTTTAAACCATTATCCTTTTGTATGCGGTAGAAATATAGCTAGGAAAGAGCATAGGCTGTGCTGATTGTGGCTATCGAGAGACTTGCTGTTGATTGCTAAATTAAAGTGGTTGTAAACTCTTACTCGTACGCAGTGAAGCGACTGGTCTTTATAATACACAGAGATGACACAAAGTCTCCTAGCAGAAATTACACTCTGCAGAGCTTGGTGAGGAGAGAGAGAGAGAAGGGACACTACTCCCTCCATACAGCACACAGGAACAGAGCTGAGGCTGTCAATCATAGGCTGTATGCTGGACCTCCCTCCCCATCACATTTTTTTCTCTTGGTGTCAGGAAAACTTGTCAGAACTGATTCATGCTGATAGTAGAGGAACGAAGCAGCAGACAGAAATGGCACTAAGTGCTCTTAATTGAGACAAGTACACATTATAGAGGAATATGCTTTTTTTCTTATTTCATGTGAGATTTACAACCACTTTAAGTAGTGCTATGAATATCTTTCTCCTGGGGATGGAAAAAACAGTGTGGGCCTTGAACAATCAGGGATCAAGTAGCAGTGGGCATAATTGTCCTCATCATTGACACACATTTACTCATCATTGGGGAGATTTACTAAAACTGGTGCACAGACAATCTGGTGCAGCTTTGCATAGTAACCAATCAGCTTTTAACTTCAGCTTGTTCAATTAAGCTTTGACAGTAAAACTTGGAAGCTGGTTGGTTACTATGCACAGCTGAACCAGATTCTGTGTGCACCAGTTTTTGTAAATCTCCCCCTTTACATCTGTCAAAGAAAAAAAGGATATGACAAACATGCTAGTCTTGCCAACATCAAGCTGTTAAACAATATGTTGCTTTCCAGCAGCAATGTGCCCTAAGGCTGTGTGTCTGGTGTCCGTTTCAGAAAATACGCTTCAATATACAGGACACGAATAAATGAAAGCTGCAGTCCATGCCACAACTACTTAAAAGAAAGCACACATGATCATATATAACTTAGCCAGTACTTCAAGCCTAATCAAGGGATCTTAGATATAGTCCATATAACTTCAGCATACATAGATACAGTATAGGCATAGATTTTGTACATTATTTCAGATGACCATTCATATGCTGATAACAGCAAGTTTTTCCCAATCAATATTTCATTTGCAGCTACATGTGCAGCTGCATGGCAAATGGCCTTGGTGGCTTGCAGAAACTTTTTATTTTTTTTAATAGCACATAAAGAAGCTGTGAGTAGGAAATATATAAAATAAGCTTATTGATCATTAATGAATTTATACTGGGCAATAAATGTATTTGTTTATAACATTGGATTTACTAATGGATGAATATGGGCCTAAATATACTACACACAATATTGAGTTTGAAAAAGGATGAATGCAATCAGCACAGATGTGATTTTGGTCATACCGCGACACAGGAGGTTATATTAAAATAGAGAGAATCCATTTAAATAAATAGGGTGGAGTAAGATGGAGGACTAAGTACAGTTGGAATAGAGACCAACCGCGTTTAGAGTATACAAAGTGTACCAATAGAGCATCTGCACAACTTCCGGCCACAGACAGGAAATTTTGTATGATAAAGAATAGAAAGTGGCTTAGTAGAGAGGAGTAGGAGTGGTTGGGTGTAGTAGGAGGGGTCTAAGATACTAAAGTGAGCCAGTCACAGCCGCCCCCAGCTTCTGAAGACGCCCAGTGGGAAAGGAAGAAACGCGTGAAGCAGGGACAAGTTAGTGACGTGAGATCCGGTAACTGGAACGCACGCTGTGGAAGCACTCTGAACCCATGTGAAGGGTTAAATTATTGTTTAATATAATGATGAATAATATTTCAGGCTGTAGAGGGCCTCTTTGTACAAATCAGTTTAAAAGCGTGTTATAGAACTTTTTACACTAAGCTTGCATTAATTGTGAATTTTTTCCTTTCTATGAAGGAAATATGTCATCCAAACATGTACCCCTTATTGGTGGAAAATAATAATAACACCCATCTCATCATGTGTACTTAAGATGAAACACAAGCCAAAATAAAGTCTCTGCTCTTCAGTTCAGTGTCTGTGTCTGATTGGCCAGGACTTCTGGGGGCCTTGTAGCCAAGGCTAAAAGGTAAGAGGGAGACCAATGGTAGACTTGAACCCCTACACCATGTACATGCTTGAAAATTTTTACTTTTCGTAAGTGTCATTTCTTTTACATCATTGAATAAATCAAACAGTATTACGCTATGGAGATCTCTTATTTCTTTGAATTCCATGCTATGGATATAATTATGCTGAGGACCCTGTAATCAGAGGAGAGGAAAGGAGCCATACCCATTTACATCATAACAGGTTACATACCATGCCTATTTGATTCATACTGTTGGTGAGTGGGGAATACAGGCTGGGAGTACGGAGTGGCACCTTGGATACTCGCTGAAATAATTCATCGGCACCTGTATTTTTGTTTGCACTTATGGATCATAAAATTACTGAGTTGTTTGCACTGGTACTTTATAGATGTTTATAATTTTGTACTCGGTGTATACATGATACTGAATATGGAAGCAGCGCTGGGTTTATTTTTAATTGTTTTACTGCTTGTTAATAGCTCTCTAAAATAAAAGTATTTAAAGAGAAGAAGGATTGTGGGATATATGTCCTACATTCCCTAAATATACATTAAACACCAGCAACAGCCACCTCACAAGCATCCTTCCTAATGCAAACTGTCATCAGTTCTGCTATATTTTTTTCTTCTCTCCTTTCTCATAATAAAACTGTCAATTCCTTTAATCCATCAATCCTCCTATATCTTCAAAAGCCTTCCTCATACTCTCCTATCAAAACTTTCCCCCACTGGACTGCGTGTGGTGTGAACCAGCCCTAAAGACACAACTTCACATATTTTACCATCTATTATTTTACTAAGAACAAAGTGGTCAGATTTTAAAAGGTGGGTATTATAGAACAGGTCCACCTTAGGCAATTTTGTTTTAAAAAAAACGTTATAGTGCATTAGTATTGTTTTGTTCCTTAAAGCAGAGCTCCACTCAAAAGGGGGAGATTCACTTGTTTGCTTCTTCCCCCCTTCCCCTGCCACATTTGGCAACTTTTGGGGAGCAAAGGGCAGCGGGTACCTGTTTTAAAAAAAATATATATATATCATGTGCTGCGCTATCCCCTTATTAATCTGCTGAACCTGCAGCACAAACCCATAAAAAGACACCAATAATTGGCTGGAATAATTTACCTATGAAAAGACACCAATAATTGACTGGAATAATTTACCTAAGAAAAGACACCAATAATTGACTGGAATAATTTACCTAAGAAAAGACACCAATAATTGACTGGAATAATTTAACTATGAAAAGACACCAATAATTGACTGGAATAATTTACCTATGAAAAGACACCAATAATTGACTGGAATAATTTACCTATGAAAAGACACCAATAATTTACTGGAATAATTTACCTATGAAAAGACAACAATAATTGACTGGAATAATATACGCCACTGCCAGACCATTCACAAAGTGCAGCACTCTTCGCGCATGCGCAGTAGGGAATCGGCTGTCAAGCCGCAAGGCTTCACTGCCGGTTTCCCTTCCAAGTAATGGCAGAGGCAGCACCCGAGGGCCGACTGAAAAATTGGCGGGGGTGCCGACATCGAGGGATCCCTGAACAGGAAAGTGTCTTAATATTAAAAATCAGGAGCTACAGTATATGTAGCTGCTGACTTTTCATTTTTTGGTGGGGGGGCTGGAGCTCCGCTTTAACCCATTTTTACACAATATACTCATGCATCATATTTTGAAGAAAATTTCTGTTAGCAGATCTGCCTTGTCCTATTTAACTTTATGCTACCTTGAAACCATTTTTCTCAACATATGCATTTTAAACAATGTAACTTCTAATTTAAAACAATACATTGAGTATATATATATATATATATATATATATATATATATATATATTTTTTTTTTCAAATAATCTATTAACCTTTTTTTTACCTTTATGCACAACACATACAAATTATTAAAACAAAACTCTTGTCTCCATTTATCTTAATATAGAGTAAATACCTTAAAGTGATTGTAAAGTCTAGTTTAAAAAACAAACAAAAAAAAACAAAAAATGTTACACTTACCTGTGCAGTTGGTTTTGCACAGAGCAGCCCGGATCCTCCTCTTCTCAGGTCCCTCTCTACTCCTCTTGGCCCCTCTCTCCTGTTCAGTGCCCCCACAACAAGCAGCTTGCTATGGGGACACCTGAGCCGAGTCACAGCGCTGTGTATCAATTCAGACATGGAGCCCTGCCTTGCCCCGCCCCCTCTCCTGATTGGCTAACTGACTTTGACAGCTGCGGGAGCCAATGGGGTTGCCGCTGACCTGGACCACAGCAATCTCCCGTTATAAGACCTGGTATATCTGCGCCAGGAGCCCGGGGCTTAGAAAGTCCCCTGAGCTGAATGAATGTCCAAAACATACCTCGTCAGGAGGGACGTCTTGGAGCATTCTAATTGGTCAGTGCAGTCACATGGGTGGTGAAGAGGGAATGCTGATCACTAAGCCTCTGGACCTTAACAGGTGCTCCCATTCTACAAACTGTTGGGTGCTGGCTCAGCACAAGTTTATGGAAACAAAAGGTCCTGGACTGCTGCACTCTGTAGAAAAGGCATCTTTATTATGAAACAATAAAAAATTAATTCATCTTGACAGTCAAATCAGGTATGGACAAAATAGGAGTGAGTGGCTAATGTGTTTCACATCATTCGATGCTTACTCATAGGTCACATGGGCGGTGCCAACCAATCAGTAGTCGCATAGCCCGTCCTGTCAGCTATGGAGAAGGTGCATGAATGTCGAGGGGATTTCTAAGCCTCGGACTCCTGACGCGGACATACCGGGGCTTAGAACGGGAGATTGCCGTGGTCCAGGTCAGCTGGACCGCGGGGGGGGGGGGAGGTAGGGAGGGGGTTCAGTGTAAGTTCACCTTACAGATTCTTCTGTAAAGATGAACTTACACTTTAATTTTTCCATCGTGCCCATCACTGGAGGTGACTCTGCACCCTCCTCCACATTTTCACACACTCACCATTTTCTAAGCTATAACATATGTAGCGGTGTAAAGTAAGATGAAGAAAATCCTAAAAATAAGTTTTGTAACACAATTCAACCTGAAAGTTTTGTTTAAAAATGTGACCTGTTCACTGTGGCTATAGAGACACTGGCTTTGAGATTTTGGCATGGGTTCCTCATGGGTACTTCACTGGTAATAGGTCTGACACTATAACTATAGGTTTATAAGCAGAAAATCTCATCCTATATTTACAAAACACTTCTATATCTTTAGGAGCCACCATGCAGATAATCAACCAATATGGTATGTATTCGGGACTTAAAATCAATTGACAAAAGTGAGCCTTGATGCCCCTCCACCCCCAGGTTTTTTTGTGGATAGGAGCAGCAGGCCTCTTTAAATTGTATCCTCATTTAAATATTTGGGGATAACTATTACACTTTCCCCCTCAGAGGCCTCGAAAGTTAATTTGGATCCCTTACTACAAGTAATCAAAACTAAATGTAATATATGGGCTAAACTCCCTCTGTCCATAGTGGGTAGAATAATTTGAATATGATTCTTTTGACAACATGTCTGTACGTGACTTCTCATATTTATGTCCTGGTGCCAAAATCATTCTTTGAAACATTGAATGCACTATGTAGCTCATTCATTTGGGCAAACAATGGATGAAAGATTAAACTTTCCACCTTGCAATGCCACTAAGTGAAAGTGGGCATGGCACTTCCTAATCTGTACTATTATTACATCGCTGGCTATGACACTTGTCTGACTGGCTGACACCTGTCACACCAGCAGTAGTTGAGTCACATTTAGCCTATTTTCTCAAGCTGAACCATGTATTAATAGCATTGGATGTGCCAATAACAGTGTTGAAAAAAGTACGTTTGCCAATTTTGAATTTAGCTTGTGCAGTTTGACGAGAAGCTAAACACATAGCAGAGGTTAAAGAAATCGCTGCTGAACTTCCTATCTGGCAGATTATTCTTTTTGGAAACGAAAAGGCCTCACCACTATTGAGGACATCTATAATGGAAATGTTCTCTCTTCCTTTCATGAGGTACAAAGAACATACGATCTCCCTTTCACTGCCTTCTACAGGAAACTCCAATTTAGCACAGCACATGCAGTTTGGAATTAAAAACACTAACTTCTCTAATTATCCATTTATAGGGGTGTTAAGATCACAGGACCATAGAAGTCTTATTTTTTAGATATATTCCCATTTGTTATCCGCCACTATTATCGAAACTCCCCTGATGGTATATTCTAAATGGCAACAGCTTATCCCTGATTTATCAGTTGAGGATTGGGAGGAAGTTTGTTCCTCTCACTTATATGTCTCTCCGGCCATTAATAATAAGATAATACAGCTTTACATGTTCATCATGTTCAATCATATCTCACACCAACAAGGTTACATGCCATGCATCAGATACCTGCTGCAAGCTGTACTAGGTGTGACTACACAAAATGCTGATTTTGCCCATATTATGTGGTTATGCCCTGCCATGCCTAGATACTGGAAACAGGTGATTGACATTCTCTCCTCTATTCTATCTGTACCTGTACTAAACACCCGGAAAATGTGTGCTCTGGACATTCTGGATATGGAGCAGTGGTTGAGATATGATAGAACTATGCTGAGAGAGAAATTATTTTTAGCTCGAACAGCTACTGAAATTAAATGGATCCAACCTACCCCCCATCTGTTCATAAATGGATACAGATGTGAACCATATATTGCCATATGAAAAACAATTTTTTGATCATAGAGGATGCCCCATAAAATACAATAAGATTTGAGATGCATGGTGTTCTTCTTCTCTCACCATCATTATTGAAGAAAGTTGTGCACAGTTATAATTGATCTGTGACCTAGGGAGAGTTGAATCTTCATTTATCATGACCCAGGTTTTCACCTGCTAGTACTAGATATGTTTTTATCAACTCATATAATAAGTAGTGGAGATTGGTTGGAACTTTAACGAAGCCATGGCCTGGTAAGGTCATGTGTTCCATCCCTATTAAAGTGGTGTTGCCACCAAAAAATTAAAAATAGTTTAAAATTCTTAAAAAAAATAAAAATTGAAAAAAAATGTTTTACTCACCTCTAAATACCTGTTGCTAAGGGATCCCTCGTAGTCTGCCTTCTTCCTTGCCCGGGCTGGTGGCTGGAGTTCATCACCCCTCGCGCCGCACAGTCATCTGGGACCTGTCACGTGTCCCAGATGACTGTGCAGCGTATCACGGCGCCCTACGCTGCTCGCGCATGTGCAGTTGGGGCCTGGCTGTGAAGCCACAGCCGGGTGCCCATAATAAGAATGATGGCACCGTGAGCGGAATGGGGAACGAGGGGGGGGGCTTCGTTCCCCTGCATCGTTGGACCCTGGGACAGGTAAGTGTCTGATTATTAAAAGTCAGCAGCGGCAGTATTTGTAGCTGCTGACTTTTATTTATTTTTTTTAGTTCAAAGAAGGGGAGCAAAGGGGAGGGGGGGATATTTGGAACTTTACAGTGGCTTCATGTAAAGTCCCAAATATCTCCCTCCCCCTTTGCTCCCCTTCTTTGAACTTTTTATAAACTCAGAAGAGTATTCGGTATTGAACTCCACTTTGGTATTCTAAGCAATGTTTTATACGTCTTTATTTGACCTGTTTCATGTCTGTAAAATGTACTTTTTTGTGCTCACGTTGAGCATCATGTCGATTGCACTGATGTAATGCTTCTTCGTCAATAAAAAGGGTTACAAAAAAAAAAAACAATGTGACCAGGATAACGTGTAAAATGTAGTTGAAAATATTCATCATTTTGGGCTGAAAATAACCAATGCTAGATAATATTGTTCACATACTAGGTAGAATATTGGCAATAATGAATGTACATGAAGGCTAAAGGAAATCTCCATTTTCATCAAGTAAATAATATCGCATATAAAATCGCTACTCAACCTATTTTGTAATTTAACATTATTAAAAATGCCTTTCCGCTTAAATCAAGTCAATGTCATTTTTTTTTAAATGTTAAAACAAAATTCAATGCAATATAGCAACTTGGAAGCAGATTTTACACTGCTGGTGTGCAATGTGCCCAAAGAAATGTACTCTTCTGCTTGTTTAATTGGCTCACTGAATTTTTCTGGACCAAAATACAGGTACACTTTAAGGCACCCCCTTCAATATGAATTTAATTTATGGTAACATACTCCCTAAAGGCTAACTATTTCTAAAGGGATGCAGGCACTGCAGCTTTCCTAATTACAACACTGAGAATGCACCAGGTGGTTATAGTGAACCAGACCCATTCCGAATCAATCTGGAAAGGACATGGTAAAACAAACAGCTTTTTCTTCAGAGCAGAAAAAGATTAGACTCTGCTACAAAATGTGTTCAAATTGTTGCAATATACATTGAGATAATCATTCTTTTTTTCTCATCAAAAAGTAGAGTAGAGTAGAGTTAAATATGGTGTTTTATATATATTTTCAAAGGAAAATGCCACAATATATATGTGTATATGTGCAGGCATTAAGGGTATAGCACGCACCTGCACACAGTACGGCAAAGCTATTGTTAACAAGTTGCTATAGCAATGGCAGCGCCAGTGGAAGTTTCGATCCTGCGCTATGGCAACTTATAAACAATCTTCTTCCTCCCTTTCAAGGATGGAAATCCACAATAACAAAAAAATTGGTGCCCAAAAACTGTTGGAATTTGTGATGTTGATAACCCCAGGAGTAAATGGAAGTAGATGCTACATCATTCACCTAGGCGGGGAAAAAAATCAGGAAGTACAGTAGGACAATTACAAAAAAAAGATATTTGGAGTTTTTTTTCTGATTATGTTATAGGAAGGGGAGAGAATTACAAGAGAGAGGAACTTTAAAAATAGTCTGAAGGTCCACTTTAAATAAAAAACATTATTTAAAAAATATTGATAATTGTGCATGAACTGTTCATAACACATTACCTCAACTGCAGCTTTAGCCCTTTCAAATTCTTCTTCCAGTGAATGGTTTCTGGACAGATATGCTCCCCCTAAACGTGATTCCCGATTCAGTAGTCCCTGAAAAAACAATTTTTTTTTTAATACAATACTAAACATTCAAACACTTACTTTTACTGAAGGCAAATAGAGTTGCACTTTACAAGTGCAGTTGCACTCATTTTCCTTAGTAAATGTAAAAGTGGTAAAGCATCACTTTGTAAAAAATACCCAATGAGGTGCAAGAAAAAAAACATTTTTGCACATGATTGAATGATGGAAATCAGCAGTGGTAAAACATTTACTAAGCTCTGGGGAAAACTAGTGCAACTGTACTTGAAAAGTGCACAGTCTATTTAAAGCGTTTGTTACCCCAACATTTCACATTCCTGATATGTGCCTGCTGTACCATGTACTTGTATGAAAAAGTATCCTGTTCTCTTTGTACTGCTTCCTTTGAGTGAAATCCCTGGTGTTCCTGCCAGTCACTCTGCTTTACTATTAAAAACAGACCATGCTAATCAGGAGAACTCAGCCTGCTCTCTTCCAATGATCAGACTTGTCCTTACTAGGGATGAGCATGAACACCCCCCAGTTCGATTTTCAGCAGAACATGCGAACAGGCAAAAAATTTGTGCGAACAGTGTTAAAGTCTATGAGACACGAACGTGAAAAATCAAAAGTGCTAATTTTAAAGGCTTATATGCAAGTTATTGCCATAAAAAGTGTTTGGTGACCCGGGTCCTGCCCCAGGTGACATGTATCAATGGGACATGTATCAATGCAAAAAAAGTTTTAAAAACATAAGTTTTTTTCGGGAGCAGTGATTTTAATATTGCCTAAAGTGAAGCAATAAAAATTAAGTATTCCTTTAAACATCGTGCCATGTATATTATCAAAAAATGTAATTACATGCTCCTGTTAAACAGGGACAGAAAAATTGGGCCTTGAGTGGTGGGGGTGGTGGTGGCGCCACAACGCTGTAACCCCTCACAAATACTCGTGTTTGGCACAGCAATGGGCCCTGCTGTGAAATATTATATCAAAAATTGTAATTAGATGCTCCTGTTAAACAGGGACAGAAAAATTGGGCCTAGGGTGGTGGTGGTGGTGCCACAACATTGTAACCCCTCACAGATACTCATGTTGGGTGCAGGAACAGGCCCTGCGTTTAAATATTATATCAAAAATTGTAATTCCATGCCCCTGTTAAGCAGGGGCAGAAACATTGGGCCTTGGGTGGTGGTGGTGGTGCCACAACATTGTAACCCCTCACAGATACTCATGTTGGGTGCAGGAACAGGCCCTGCGTTTAAATATTATATCAAAAATTGTAATTCCATGCCCCTGTTAAGCAGGGGCAGAAACATTGGGCCTTGGGTGGTGGTGGTGGTTTCACAACACTGTAACCCCTCAGAGATACTCTTGTTGGGCACAGGAACGGCCCTGCTGTGAAATATTATATCAACAATTGTAATTACATGCCCTTGTTAAACAGGGGCCGAAAAATTGGGCCTTGGGTGGTGGTGCCACAACAATGTAACCCCTCACAGATACTCTTGTTTGGCGCAGGAACAGGCCCTGCTGTGAAAAATTTGATCAAAAATTTTAATTATATGCCCCTGTTAAACAGGGGCAGACAAATTGGGCCTTGGGTGGTGGTGGTGCCCTAAACCAATAATATAGTTGGAAGCTAGCTTTATCAAGATTGAGCAGGAATAGGATAGTCAGCATAGGCAGTCTCCAAGGGATCCCACATCCAAAGAAAAGCAATCAGTTACATAAGCTTCAGTTACATAAGAATGTTGGAATGGTCTCCAAGTCTGCTCTTGCCTCTAGATATTCCTGCACCATATAATGCAGACACTGGCAATGGTTGCTCGAACCAATCAGACCTTGGCGCTGAGGACTGAAAAATTGTTTAAAGGTATTGGTAAGAAGGTCACCTTCTCCACCTCCCTTCCTCTGACTGAACGAAGTCTCAGCAACACGTTGTCCAGCACCAGGAAATGGTAACCTCCCAGGGTCTGGAAATGCGTTACACAAACCTTTCTTCAAGGCCTCCTGAAGATGTTTCATCCTCTGCTCCCTCTGTGAGTTCTGCAATCTTACCCTTGTAACGGGATCAAGAAGGGTTGCCAGTCAGTAATGTTCCCTCTCCCTAATACCACGAATCCTAGGGTCCTTTTGCAGGCTTTGCAGAATCAGGTAGACCATGCAGCATAAGTTTGCAGAGGCATTCGATTCTGAGTCCTCTGGGTCACTAAGGATTACATGATCCATAACTACCCCCTCCCAGCCACATACAAGCCACATTTCTGGGGACTGAAAAACATCCCTTGAAGACTGCTGCTGAGTGTTATCCTCTACATCCATGCTCACACAATCCTCCTCCTCTTCTTCCTGTGTGTTTGGCAGGCGCACAGGAATGCTATCTGGATAAAAGGGGCATTGAGAGGAAAGGAAGTCCTCCTCTTTCTCCCACTGTTCTGCCTCAAGTGCCCTATCCATAATTCCATGAAGGGTGTGCTCCAGCAGGAAGACTAGAGGGACATTGTCACTGATGCATGCATTGTCGCTGCTCACAATCCTTGTGGCCTCCTCAAATGGTGAGAGGACAGTGCATGCATCCTTGATCAGTAGCCACTGGCGTGACGAAAAGAGATCTTGTAAGCCTGGGTACCTACTCAAGAAACCACTGCACCACCAAATTCAGGACATGTGCCAAACATGGAACATGGGTCAAGTGTCCCTGATCGAGGGCGGAGAGAAGCTCGGTGCCATTGTCGCATACAACTATTCCTGGCTGAAGCTGGTGTGGCGTCAACCACCTCTGAGCCTGCCACAGCAGAGCTGACAGAATCTCTGCCCCAGCGTGGCTCCTGTCCCCTAGGCAGACCAACTCAAGCACCGCATGGCATCTTTTAGCCTGACTGCTTGCGTAGCCCCTTAAGTCCCTTGAATGCTTACAGAGCACCGCTGGTTCAGAGGACAAATCTGCAGAAGAGGCCATAGAGGAAGAAGAAGGGGAGGGGGTGGAGGAGAGAGCTGTGGCAGAATCACCACTAGCATTTTGGAGGCATGGTGGCATTATTGCCAGCTGCCAGCAGAGTTACCCAGTACACCATGAAGGAAAGGTAACGTCCCTGCCCATGCCTTATGAGTCAGCGGTAATATGAATCTTACTGCTGACTGCCCTGTCCAAAGAGGCCAAAAGGAATAGAGCCGGAATGGCTTTCCGTGAAAAGAAATGGCGTTTTGGAACCTGCCACTGAGTTACAGCACATTCCACAAATTCACAAAAGGGGGCTGAGTCTACCAGCTGAAAAGGCAACAGTTACAGTGCTAGAAATCTGGAAAAGCTAGCATTTAGATTCTGAGTTGGCTGGGGCCAAATTATTTTTTTACGGTTCAGCAACTGGGGTAAGGAAATTTGCTTGCTAAAATCAATTGGTGGTGTACTACTAGCAGATTGGCTGCAAGTACTTGGGGCACATATTGATATACCTTCATTCCTCTCAGTGCAGGTTTTTGAGAGGACTGGAAGTATAATAGGGTTTTAAATCCCAGATGAGGAGCAAGGAGAAGTCTGCCTTTTTCTATAATGTGGGTCTTTCAAGTGCTGTTGCCAATGGACTGCATGGCAGGTCATCATATGTCTGGTCAAGCATGTGGTCAAGCACTGCTGTTCTGGCCACGCTTGATCTGCTTCAGACATAGGTTGCAAACAGCAATGGTGTGATCTGCTGAACACGTGTCGAAAAAGGCCCACACCAATGACATTTTAAAAGTCAGCGGGGAGTCAGCAGCGTCATGCACCTGCGGAGCTCTGTGGTGTGATGCAATAGGGTGGGTGTCCTTAGGCTGCCCCCTAGAGGACATCATGCCTCTTTGGAGTTGTGCCTCCTCCTCCTTCTCTCTTCTCTTAGGCACCCAAGTACAGTGAGTGACCTCATAATTCCCTCCCTCTTCATCACTGGAGCAAACTTGGCAGTATGCTACAGCTGGGGGAACATGACTGCCAGTTTCTTGTCCTTCTGTGGCACCCCCTCTTTCTAGGCTTATGTTACTCCCTTCCTCAACCTGGGAACCAACATCGGAGTCTTCAAATCGCTGCGCATCCTCCAGCAGCATGTACCCGGCACTGTGGTCAAATAATTCTGGGGACTCCTCCTTGCATGATGGTGGGTCTACGGAAGGAGTAACTGTGGCCAAAGAGCCAGTGGAATAGGCCACTTTGGCAACTTTGGAAGGTAAAACTACTCTGAGCCTGGGTGGCAGAGAATGAGGAGGATGAGAACGGCTTTGTTATCCACTCTTCTGCATGCTGGTGGAGTGGATAACAAATAACATGGTCAGCAGCAAAAAGTGTGCCCCATGGCCACCTGCAGAGAATGCACCATGCCCATGTGTACACCGCCTGAAGTGTATTAGAAACTATACCACTGTATTAGATACTGTGTACACTACCAGAAAAGTAGTAGAAACTGTACACACTGTATTAGACACTGTGTACACTGCCTGCACTGTATTGGAAACTGTACATTGGCTGCACAGTATTGTATAGTGTGTAAACCACCAGAAGTGTAATAGAAACTGTACACACTGTATTAGACACTGTGTACACCCCCTGAAGTGTATTAGAAACAGTATACCACCAAATGCACTGTAGATATAGGCTACACTGGATGCAGAGTATATATATATATATATATATATATATATATATATATATATATATATATCAAATACACTAACTGAATAACCTGCCTGCTTAATCCAACTCAAGCTATCTCTCTGTCCATGCCAAGAACACTACACATGGCCGCTGTGTAAGCAAACTTACATAGTGTGGCTCGTGGACTTAATCCCCCTGAGCCAAAGGAACCCTACCTTTGACCAATTATGGCTCTCTCAGTAGAATGCGCTGTGATTGGCCAAAGCATGCAGGTGTTCACATTTTCCGCAAACGCCCCATATGTTTGGTTCGTTTTAGAACAAACGAACATCCGATGTTCGAGTCGAATTTGCGTTCGACACAAACGGCTGGCTCATCCCTAGACCTGACATGCCTCCCCTGCACAGCCTTTTACTGGGAAGCTCGGTGTGCTGCTGCTTCTCCTCCCCCCAAGCTCATATGCAGCTGAGAACAGAGGGAATGCGAAAGGTATTTTAAATTTTTCCAATCTTTACACACATTTTTTGCCCTTCATTCCTTTTTCAAACTGAGTGGGTTGTTTTACAAGGTGATGGTTTACAACCACTTTAACTTTAGTAAATCAACCTCTATGTACCAATTGTAGGTCTAGGCATTCATTCTTGAAAGCCTTGCTGCGAATTATACATATTTTTTATGAAAGATTTCTAGACAAAGGCCAATGTTTTTTGATACAAAATGTGCATCATGCAAGGCTGGCTATTTTTTTTTTTCAGGACAAAATGACTGACTATTTCATGCACCAAGACCAAACCCCTGTGTAGAAATAAAATGAATGTCCCTTCACCATCTCAGTGTGATTAGTACATATTTAATATGTATGTACATACATACACGTGTTTTGTCCTGCAGTTACCATACACATAAGTGTCAACTGTGATAAAGTATGCTTTATTAAGAAAAAAGATTTTATTTATGTATATTAAGAAAAAATATATATTTATTTATGCATATACATTCATTTATAATATAATATATTATATACTGTATATTAATCTTATTTTACTGGTGGATCAAATGCTGCAAGATGTAAGTGATTCCATGTTTTTAAGACATACACACTGTAGCAGTCCTTCAGACAAGCAGTGAGCAAATGCTGAAGACTACCATAAACATCAATGCTTTAGTCAGGATTAGACCAGTCAGATATCACTGAAACACCGCTCCAGTCCGGAGAGCCCCATGAGATGTTCCAGTGGTAGAGAAAACAATTATAGTATGGTAAAAGCATCGAAATATGATTTAGTCTAGAATGAAATTCCATTAACTAGTATGGAGTATTGATAATGGATATAAAAATACTCCTCTCCTAATATAGCAACATTTCAGCAGCTGACTACCAGACCATCAATATTTAATGATTTGCTCCATTACAAACCGCAGAGTATAAAGGTCATTTTTTCAAGAGGTGAAAACAACCAAATCGTAAAACATTAAAGCATTAGTGGATAGAAGGCCATTCCCATAACCACTTGTTAGTGACCCTCTGATCCTTGGGATCTGCTGAATAATAGATATACTTATGTGAAAGTATATTTTTAAAACATGCCAAGGCACAAACAAAAATACAGTGACTAGAGTGTGTAGGTTTTTACGCTGACCCAGAATATCTTTGATATTAAGGTCTCATGCAAACGGGGCATTAACTCTGGTGCATGTATCTCCAGTTTATTGGTACTGGCGGACACACCATCCAGCACCACTGCTGGGAGTCTGTCAAAGGTAAAGGTTTAAAGCTGATGCAGCTGCAAAGTACACCAAGCGTTACTTATATGTAGTGCAGTATATATCCAGTAACGAATACCTGGAACCCAGTCTGCTTGTGTTCTGGGCATTTGTCTCTGGGTGCATACTGCAATCCATTTTTTTCTGCATTTTAGTGCATTGCAAAGCCATTAGGAGTCAACGGCAATGTTTTGATGCTTTGGCAACAAGTAATAACAAGCCTCGGTCAATGGTTGTTAACATGATATTAAAGGTTTGGATTTTTTTACATTAAAATTATAAAATGTAATACTTTCTCTATGTAGTAATTATGAACAGAGCAGACCTATCCTCCTCTTCTCAGGTCCCCCTGCCAGCTCTCCTGGTTCTTCCCTCCTGCTGAGTGCCCCCAGAGCAAGCAGCTTGTTATGGGGGCACCCAGGCATCCTCGCTCCCATATATTCACACATGGAGCCGTGGCTCTGTCCCATCCTTTTCTCCTCATTGGCTCACTTGGCTGTGATCGACAGCAGGGGGAGTCAATGAGGAGGAAAAGTCGCCGGAGAGCCCGAGGCTCTTGTGCACAGCGCTGGAGGAAAATCAAGCTCAGGTAAGTATTGGGGGGGGGGGGGGGGGGGTTTGAGTAGGCTGATGAAGGTTTTCTACCTTTATGCATAGAATGCATGAAGGTAAAAAATCTTGGGCCTTTACAAACGCTTTAACTCTCTTCACTCAATTTAAAGTGGTTGTAAACAATCACCTTGTAAAACAACCCATTCAGTTTGAAATAAAAATGAAAGACAAGACATTTAGAAAAGGCAAAACATAGGAAAGCAAAGGGACTGACAGGAACACCAAGGATTTCACACAAAGAAAGTAATACAATGAGAACAAGATACTTTATCATACAAGTACATGGTACAGCAGGCTCAAGAATATGAAATGTTCGGGTAACGAATGCTTTAACTCAACTTAACTGTATTTCAATTTTAAATTCAAAAACACATTAAAAACACCCCTTAAAAAAGCTTGTCAATGGAAAAAATATGTTGGTGTATGACAACACACCTGGTACACACATTCAGTGTTTTTTTGTTCAACCCAGGATAATAGGGTTCCCGCCCAGACGTCATATTATAGTAGGCCAGGCGGGAGCCCTATTATACTAGGAGAACATAATATGATTCCTCCCAGGGTCATGCCTTGCAAGCGCCCCCACGGGCCATGCTCAGCCAATGACACAGCCTGCTCCTGGTACCATGTGATCAATGAAGCCAATCACAGCAGATCACATGATAATTATACACAATGAAAGTCTTTGATTTATGCCTTTCATTGTGTACTATTGCAATGTGCTCTGTAATTGTTCACAGTGATCACATGGTACAGACATGGCCAATCACAGCCCATCTGCTTCATTTGATTAGCTGTGGCCAATCAAAAAAGAAAGTAAGAATTTAATCAAAATACAAAATATAAAAAAATATATATTTTTTCCTACATACTGTCACCAGTCAGTGTCCATGATCACTTTGCAGAGTGATTGTTCACCAAACTTTGTAAATAAGCTGAAGCTGTGTTGACTTCACACATCCATTAACCACTTCAATACAGGGCACTTTTACCCCCTTCCTGTTCAGGCTAATTTTCATCTTTCAGTCCTGTTGCACTTTGAATGACAATTACGTGGTCATGCAACACTGTACCCTAACTAAATTTTTTATAATTTTGTTCACACAATTACAGTACAGCTTTCTTTTGGTGGTATTTAACCACTTGCCGTCTGGACACTTATAGCCTCTTCCTAACCAAGCACATTTTCAGTCATGCAACACTGTACCTATATGATAGTTATGTCCTTTTTTAACACAAATAGAGCTTTCATTTGGTGGTATTTAATCACCATTGGCTCTTTTATTTTTTGCGCTATAAATAAAAAAAATAACAAACATTTTGTAAAAAATTAATTTTTCTTTGTTTATGTTATAAAATTTAGCAATTTAGTATTTTTCCTTCATAAATTTAGGCCAAAAGTTATACTGCTACAGTGTATATTATTTGGTCTTTGTGAAGGTTATAGAGTCTATAAGCTATGGTGCCAATCATTGAAAATTGATCACACCTGATCACACCTGATGTACTGATCTAATTTCTTGAGGCAATAACAAGCTAGGACAGTACAAATACCCCCCAAATGACCCCTTTTTGCAAAGTAGACATTCCAAGGTATTTATAAGGAGGCAATAAACAAGAAAGTTGAGAATAGTCTGAACTAAAGATTGGCCAACATCCTAAATGGAAATAGGAAAAGGAAGGGTTCCCCCTTACAGGACTTTTAAGGCCCTGGTTATTGTATATACAGTCACCACAGATACTACATAATCATAGTCAAAAGTAGAAACCTAGAAAAAAACCTAGAAAAAATTATGAAAAAATATAGTTTTATTACAAAGAGATAAACAATGTTGTCAAAATACATGGTTGCCATGGGGGGATTGATTACCCACCCTGCTGTTCCTGTACCCTGTCTTGCTGGGTCTATGTGGTTAGACCTGTCGGTGTGGTGAGTTGGTTTTGTATCTCAAGCCACCCTTGGATGAAGTTCATTGCTTTTAAACTGTTGTAACTGTTATATTGCTTTTCATTCATCAACATGTGAGTTTAGTTTTGACACAATTATAGTGAGCGATTTTTCTGCTCTTTATCGTATGTACGATGTATACTATATTATCCTCTAAATTTTATTTTCGCACTTGGTGCAGTTCAACGACCCCATTTCGGGGGCGTGGCTTAGCGGCTGATGTAGGAGGACGTGCATGCCTTGAGCTCCGCCGGCCATCCGTGCTTACATCCTTACAGTCTGATCTGAAAAGCTATTTTTGGAGCCCTTACCTCCCGCCACGCTAGGAGAATCATCCCAGACCACCGCAATATATCTCGGGACCCCCGCTGTGATGTCCAGATGCCATACCGGAGGGAAGGGGCTGACGGACCCCCCAGGCCAAGATGGCGCCGGCGCTCGGCGTGCAGCCAGAGACCAGTACAAGGAAGCGGCACAAAAGCTCCTCTATGGTGGTAAATCGTACAAAGATGCCCTGGCTGGCCAGCCCTCACCTCAAGCTACCCCTGGAAGTTCTCCTGAGGCAGATGACACAGTCCCCTTGGAGGATGATGATGGATTGTCCACAGCATGGCGCACAGTGAGTACACCTAGAGACAGTGATAGGCCTGAGACACAGACCATCGCCTCTCCAGTACCAGAGGGAGAGCCTACGCTAAGGGACATATTTGCTGCTGTTACCTCCTGTAATCAATCTATTGCAGCCCTCTCAGAGGACATCAAAGGGGTTAAGGCTGAAATAACTTTTGTCCGCTATGACATGCAAAAGCTCAGGGAGATGACAGCTGCCCTTGAAGGCAGGCTGAGCACAGTAGAAGATGATCTGGCCCCCATGCAAAGGGATCTGGAATATAATTGCCATCTTACCGAACAGCACGCTATGCGACTTGATGAGATGGAAAATTGCATGAGACGCAATAATATTCGCGCTCTGGGGATTCCGGAACGTGTTGAGGATAAAAACCCGGTTGACTTTATTGAAAACTGGTTAATTGCCACCTTTGGTAAGGACTCCTTATCACCGCTTTTTGCCGTGGAACGCGCCCACCGGGTACCGTCTCGCCCCCTACCTCCGGGCAACCGCCCCAGGCCCTTCTTGTTTAAACTCCTCAACTATAGAGACAGGGACACCATTCTCTCTAAAGCACGGGGGTTGTCAGACAAAATGGAGATTGAGAACTCCAGGATTTCGCTATTTCCGGACTTTTCAGCAGAGCTTCAGAAAAAGCGTGCAACATTTCTTGAGGTTAAGCGACGCCTTTGGGACCTTAACGTTCAATATGGTATGCTATATCCGGCCCGGCTCAGGGTTACGGCTCTGGGCTCTACGCACTCTTTTAATCGCCCTGCGGCAGCGGCACAGTGGCTTGACCAGGAGCACAACGCACTCAAAGCTGCCAAGCTTCAAAGATCTCCTCCACGATAATGACACCTTCAGACAAGTTGACTGGACTTACATTTCTTCAGGCCCGGCGGAAGGCGAAGGTTTATGGCTCCATTACAGACCCACCAGTGCTACATGATGCCTGCACATGTGAAACCCTGTTTACCATCTAGAAGAGTCTTCTATGGGTGTTTCCATGGCCTTTCCCCCGCCCCAGAGTTCTGGATGGGGGCTATTAGTCTGCTGCTTCTCCCGTTTGGGAGCCCGGCGGGCTTCGATACAGAAGATACCACAGTTTTTTGCTGTTTAACTGTTTCTCTTTTCTTTTTCCTTTTACTTAATTTTTTCTCTCTCAGGACCACAATGGACACGGACTATATCCCAGCATATCTGCACCCGTCTGGGCGACTTTTCCTCGGTACTGCTGCTCATGAAGGACTTTTTTCTCCCCCTTTTTGGGGCATCTCAGGTGATGCGACTTATCAGTCGCTTGTTGTTGCTGTATATGTGTTAAATGCATCTTTCCACCCTAGTTTCTTACGAATGTTAATAAGGTCACTCCTATCTACACTTATGTTTTGTATCCCTGATGGCAAAGGTTAGATTTCTCTCTTGGAATGTCAGAGGGCTGGGCAGCCCGGTAAAAAGGCTGGCGGTGTTAAAACACCTCAAAGATATTAAGGCTGGAATTGTGTGTCTGCAGGAGACACATTTTGCTCCTGATGGTACGCATAGCCTTGGGCCTAGACTGTATACCCAGCAATTCCACTCTACATACTCTGCTTATGCAAGGGGAGTGAGTATCCTAATTAGACAACATACCCAATTCTCTTGCTCCCAACAGGTTATTGACCCAGGGGGGAGGTACATCTTTTTGCTGTGTAAGATTGCTACTGTACATTGCATTATCGCCAACGTATATATCCCACCTCTGTATTCAGCTGAGATCCTCAGGCGCCTCGCTGGGTTTATGGCACAGTTCCCTAGCATACCCCGATGGGCGATTTTAATAACTATGTCAATGGCATGTGGGATAAGATTCCAACGCCTCCTTTGGTTCCCTCCCGCCCTAATGGTGATACTCCCTTTTCTGCCCTATTAGCTGAACTTGGGTTGGTGGATGTCTGGCGGAAGCCCACCCCCACACCCGATTGTACTCCTGTTGCTCTCCAGCGTTTGGGAGCTTGTCTAGAATAGACTTGGGACTGGGGAACTCCGCCCTTCTCCCCCTAATTAGTGACTCTGGGTATGGGAATAGACACATATCCGACCACTCCTCTTTGTGGATTGAGATGTCCCTATCTACTGACCTCGCACCTAGGAGTTGGAAGATTAACCCCTTTTGGCTTACACTCTTTCCGCAGCCTGACCCCATAGCGAGTGACCTTAAACTCTTCCTGCAGGACAATTTAGACTCGGCCTCTATAGATGTAGTCTGGGATGCAGCTAAGGCCTTCCTTAGAGGGCAATTTATCACTACTATAAATGGTATAAAACAGAATACTAAAGCTTGGGAAATGGAGGTCGGTAGGGCACTCAGAGAGTCAGAGCAGGCCTATATTGCCAACCCCTCAGAGGACACAAAGAGAACTTGGTTGGGGGCGCAGTCTATGTCCAGACAAGTAGCTTTGCAACTGGCAGAAAATAAAAGATTTTTCCTACAACAAACACACTTTGAGGAAGGGGAATCGACAGGTCATATGCTGGCTCTGCTGGCAAAGGCTCAGGGTTCTACACCTATGGTTCACTCGCTGTGCGATTCGCAGGGGGTGACCCACTCGGACGCCCCTGGGATCTTACAGATATTTTGGTCCTTTTATGCAGACTTGTACTCATCCAAAGTGCAGCCCGGTGATGGGGAGATTGTGAGCTTCCTGGACGGATGTGATATTCCATGCTTGTCTGCGTCGGATGGGGAGCTGTTGAATGCCCCCATAACAGAGGATGAATTGGCCTCTGCACTGGAACACTCCCATAATAATAAGGCTCTGAGGGCAGATGGCCTTCCATCCGAGGTATACAAGCGTTACGCTAGTGTTCTACTGCCCACTCTCTTGAAAGTGTTTAACAACGCCCTAGAGACAGGGGTTCTGCCTGCTTCTATGAACGAAACGACCCCATTTCTCCACCACGGTGGTCCGGAACCCTTCAGTAGTATACAGCCTTGCTGTGTCATTTTGACATGCATATGCACAGTAACATATTATGTTTACATGTATTTTGGCAACATTTTTAACTCTTTATATTAAAATTATATTTTTCATACTTTTTTCTACTTTTCTACTTTCGATTATGATTATGTAGTATATGTAATGACTGCATATACAATCACCAGGGCCTTAAAAGTCCCGTAAGGGGGAACCCTTCCTGTTCCTTTAGTAGGAGACATGGTTTTTTCTAGTTGTCATATTTGTCATATTAACAGGTTATTTCTCTCACACAGCATATGCATACTTGCAACTACATCCCAAAACGCATTTTGATGAGCACTTTGATGGCACTGATGACCACTGATAAGCACTCACTGATGGGCACTGATGGCACTGTAGGGCACTGATAAGCACTGCAGTGGCACTGATGAGCACTGTAGGGCACTGTTGAGCACAGTAGTGGCACCGTAGGGCACTGATGAGCACTGTAATGGCACAGATGAACACTGTAGTAGCCCTGTAATGGCATTGATGTCACTGTAGTGGCACTGTAGCGGCACTGATGTGGCACTGATGGGCACTGACGTGGCACTGTGATTGCACTGATGAGCACTGTGATGGCACTGATGACATTGTGATGGCACTGTGATGGCACTGCGGTGGAACTGATGGCACTCAGATGGTACTCTGATGGTACTGATGTCACACCAAATGCAGCTGTCTGACGCTGCTGCACTGTGTCTCTCTTCTCACACACTGTATTGATGTGAGGAGAAGAGTTAAACCAGACATGAGGCCAGTTTGTTGACAAAGTGATCGCTCCTTGGATCATTGGATCATGTGGTAAAGGGCTGCTGTGATTGGCCCATTACCCTGATCCATGATGGTCTGGGTCCTACAGACCCAGCAATCACAGACGCTTCCAGATATGTGCCCCGGGGGATGCACGAGAATCGGGTGCATAAGGGGACGTCCAATAACCATCATTCAGCTATAGCGTGTTCAGCAAGTGGTTAATCGCCACTAGGCTTTTTATTTTTTGCTAAATAAATGATAAAAATACATTTCTGTTACATAATTTAGCAAATAGCAAATAAATAATTGTTCTTCATACAAAAGTAGCAAAATGTATTTTGCTACTTTTATTTGGTGAAAATAACCTAAATCAGTGTATATTATTTAGTCGGTAGAAACGTTTTTTTATAGTTCACAAACCATGTTATATATTTGAAAATGCCAGGCCAGTACAAATACCCCCCAAATTACCCCTTTTTGCAAAGTAGACAGTCCAAGGTATTCAGTAAAAGGCATGGCGGGTTTTTTTAGTTGTAGTTTTCTATCATAATTGTTTAGAAAATGAAGATATTAAAATAAAAGTTCACTTTTTGTTTTTACTACATACTGTTACCAGTGCAGTACAGCACCATCATATAACTGGTGTGGTGGTGATCAGGGACACTGACTGATGACAGTACAAAAAAAAAAAACAATTACTGTATTTGCTGGCGTATAAGACTACCTTTTACACTTAAAAAAAATGCCCAAAAATCGGGGGTCGTCTTATACGCCAGGTATACAGGTATACAATGCTGCCTGATGGATGTCAGCCCCCAAATGTCTGCTAATACTGTATGTGGTTTTAACTACAAACAGTATACGCCGTTGAGCCAATCTCGGCGAGCAATGTATTCTATTAATGAATACAGAGCCTGCTTGGATTGGAGTAACAACCTCTGCCAATCCAAGCAGGCTACATAGAGTAGCCTGCTCGGATTGGCTTTGAGAGAGAGAGAGAGAGGCAAGGCCTGGTGATGCTACAGCCTCTGCCAATCCAAGCAGGCGTTGTATTCATTAAAATAATACACCGCTCACCATACTTCCCTGGGTAAATCCATTCACTGATCTCCTACTACTATACATCCTGCTGTTTGCCTTTCAAGTCCCAGGCACCCAAGAGGGACAGGTAAATCTGGGACATATGACAGGGGGGTTATTAAATGCATTTTGGTGGACAATTCCCATAGAATGTAACCCAAAAGTGGTATAGATTTGGTTAGTGAAAAATTCTACTTTCCAGAGTTGTGGCATTCAATAGATCTCTGTTTGTGTTATTATTGTTTGATTTACTTTATGACATAACACAGCATCGCGTATGAGTAGTTGGCATTCTTGCTTTGTATTTTTTAATCGTTCTAATGTTTTTTTTAAATGGTGTTGCCTCAGAAGGGGGGTAGTCTTATACCGCGAGTATTGCCCAAAACCTATGTTTTCACTTGAAAAATACTGGGTCGTCTTATACGCCCAGTCGTCTTATACGCCAGCAAATACGGTACATTTTTATTTTATTTTTTAGTACATTTTTCTTTTGCTCCATTTTTTGAACACACTGTGACCAGAGCAATATAATGTTACCATAGTAACATTGTACTACTCTGGGGAAGTGATCTTTTTTTTTTTACGATTGCTTATAGCAGTGAATTACATTGCTATAAGGAAGCATTTTACTGAATGAAACTGATTCATTCAGTTAGTTTTGTTGTAATTAGCTGTGATTGGTCAAAGCCTATCACATGGTACAGATGGGCTATGATTGGACCGGTCTGTATCAGGTGATCACATTGACCAATCACAGCTAGCAACACAATTGTACACAATGAATGGGATATAAGGAAGTCATCTATTGTTTACAACTGTCATGTGACCTGCTTGGCCACATGGTATTGGCAGCGAGCCAGCACACTGATCAGTCATCGGCTTTGTCTGGTGGACACAGCCAGTAACAGATAGCACTGCTGCGCGGCCGAGCTTTCTGAGAGGATGTCATATGATGTCCACTCAGAAAAGTAAAGACATCGCCCGGCCCTCATTCTGCTATAGGCCAGGTTGGGGGGGGGGGGGTAATATTTTTTAAATTCACTTAAACATAATTGGGTATTCAAATTGCGTATAATTTCACATTCTTTACTAAGCTGTGAAACTACACTTCTCAAAGTGGACTTTCACTTGCCAAGTGAACAGCCTATACTCCTTTAGTAAATCAACCCCAATGCCAACAATTCACTAACCAAGTATATATTATCTGGCAATTAAGACCAATAAATCTGAAAACTAAACCAAAAATAAAGAATGTTACAAGAGTATATCACCATTATTTAAACTGTAAAACATTAAACTTGATGGACCATTTTCTTAGCCTTATTTGATCTTGTTTTCAATTTTATGTTTCCATTTTAAATGACAAACTTAGGCCATAGATGTAAATTTTTTGGTAGTGTGGCCCTATGTGATCCCTGCTAACTCAGAAGCCAAGAGCCACCCACATGATGCATAACACCTATTTAAATCACCAAGCTTTATAGCTGTTATTTAGGATAATACTTTGTCTAATTTTCATCCATAAATCATGCAGCAGGACGCTGCTGGACCTTTTGTGGATATGACCCTTTTTATCTAGCTGGGTAGAGCTGTTTGAAAGGTCTTTTTTCTTAAAAGCCTAAACTTTTGTAATTAGCGTTTTCTTTTTCAAAAAAAGGGAACTAGAAACAATATTTCTAAACTGCAATAATTGCTAATTATTCCTCATCACTTATCTCTTTTGTGGATGTCCTCTGCCTTGAGTAGAAACATGTTAATTAACAACAGTAGAGTCACCCATGCATCTCTGGACACATGGTGATCATTTAAAACATTAAAACTTGTTAGGATGGGTTATACATACTACACTTATGCTATTTATTGAATGGTTGATATTTATGGGCAGTGCATATATATAGATAATAAAATAAACACTGCAAGTTTATAGTTTATTATTTACATAGCACTGACACAATGATTTACAGACCATCTAGAACCATTTGCATCAATACCAACCTCGTAAGGAACTTCCTACTGTTTCTACTATCATCTTCTATTATGGGTGCCACGGCCAGTTTGGTCAAACACAAATTTGATAGGGAACTGAAAAAAAATAGGTGCTGATTTTGGATTTCCCATATTTAAATTATATTTATGTATTATCTTGCCTTTTCCTGTAATGAACTAGTTTATCAAAGCTCTAATGATATTAATGGTGATGATACAATAACAATGTTGGCTATAAAAATAAACACAATGCTCAAAGAGGCATGGGTCTTATATATTCCCAAGGAAAATAGAACACTAACATAGAAAACTGAAGAATAATACAGAGCCTATAAAGTAAAAGAGCATAGATGATATGATAAGTTTGTCCTCAATATTCAATGTCTCTCAGCTGGGCTCAATGAGAAAAAAAGAGACAGACCATCGCTGGCCATTTCGTTTTAAGGCGCTCTCAGACATGACCCACTCAAACATCCTTTACCCATCTGTGTAGTCCTCTGTCCAATGAGAAGCTATAGGGATCTGCTCTTCCGAATCCCCAAGAATTATGTCATTGCCCCGAACATCCTCCGGGAAGTATGTTACTGTCTTCCACAAGGAAGCATTACCCTATGAACACCTGCCTTGACCTAGACCAACATTTCAGAAACAGCTGGCCTTTTGATGTCCTGGTTGCAGGTGAGACAATTAGGCACTTTAATTTTCCCATCACCAGGTGGTCTGAGACAGAGCTCTCCTATTCCCATACCCCACTGCCAGGGGGTATGCATTAATCCTTTTCCAGATGAGCATTTTGATATGCACATTTCTGTTTTACACACCCTGCTGAGTAATCCTGCTCGACTGGCACCCCAAGACTACCCCCAGCAGTATCCAGATGGCTTAGGTGTAACCAGGTTTCAACAGTCCAGAAATATCTGATATTAAAAAACCATGTTGCGCCTTCCAACAGGAACCCATGCAAAACAATGGGGAAAAATGAAAACTGAAAATAAATAAATAAATAAAGCCCAAAGCTGTAAAAAAGAGTATACTATCCACTTAGCCACCATGCTGTGCTTGAGTGTCTCCTATTGGATTTTGATAAGTAGGGGTAAATAGATGAACGTGTGCACTTTGGCTCATTTTGCAGATTAGAAAAATGAATGTTTTGAGTATGCTGAAACTCTGTCAACATATAGGAAAAGCTTGCTTGCCGAGGGCACTGAAATTCTGTAAGAATTAACCCCCCCCCCGAAAAAAAAAAAATCTCAGTTCAGACATGTCACATTAAAAATGCAAATAGTTTTCCAGAAAGAGCTGAATAATGCTTTATGCCAACATGAAGACTCTAAAATCTACCTAAAGAGTTATGTAACTGTATGGAGAGTAGCGAAATGCCAGAGTATGTGTGACATTTTATGGAGAGAAGCCAGATGCCAGTGTGACATTGCCTGAAATACTAACCACGGTATGTCATATGAAAGTGAGGATGGTTTTCATAGCATGGATTCAATAGTTTTTTTTATTATTATTACCAATAAAAAAATGATCATCTGAGGGTTCAGGACTTAAAAGTGTAATCTGACAGTGATTCATTTTTGTCAAGAAAAAAGACTTGATATTTTAGAGCTCTGAGACAAATAGAAGTAACACAAGCTGGATTGAGGTAGCTGCACAGTCTGCAGAAACCTGTACAAATATCACAAGAAATAAAAATACAGAGAAGTGCTCTGGCCAATGGTAAGTTACTTCAGGTGGTAGAAACAGTGTTGCACTGGGCTTGGAAACAAAGTAACAGAGATGACTGTGTAGTGATCAAACTAAGTAAGTCTCTCTCTGGCAATGAATGAATGAAGAGGAAACTGTACTGATGAATACGATTGCAAAATTCACAAAGTTCACACACCAGGACAATTTTGGTAATTTAACCACCCTTCTAATGGCCATGTACTGTAGTAAAACAGCCACTAAAGGAAGTTCTTATTCTTAGTGGATTGTTTTAAACATCCTTCTCTGTGCTGTGGGGCACATGCCTAGCTCATGCATAATAACACTTCATCCACTATCATTAGACAGCAGATGGCATAGACAAAAAAGCACTGATCCATCCAGGGTGGCTCTGTACTTTCTTATTTCTGCAATGGCCAATCACATTAATCACAAATGTAAACAGTACAACTGTTTGAATTTTAGAGTCCTCCCTTTCCCCTCACAATGGAGGAAAGATGATCTGCTGAATGTAAACCTTTCACCAACCTCTTCTCCTGTACATCTAAGCTCCATCTTGTCTCAGGATGTGACCTGTATATTAACCCCCTCACCTCCCTTATACTGCACACTAATTCCCTAGTTTCCATCCTCCCACTGTATGTCCCCTGTACCATGATCAATGTCATTAAGAATGAAGCAGGAAGGGTGAGACTCTCTGGCAGGAGGGCAGAAAATAGAACCCAGGCGGCTATGTCTGCCTGGCATCTCCTCCCATAGCTGAAATATTGGTAATTTTAGTGCACAGAAATGCAATATATTGCATCATTTTTTTGGGGGGAAATATAAAAAGATGATGTTGAATTGAGTAGATAGACACCAACGATGTCAAGCCTTGAAATCAACCAAAATATGACGGTAGATTGGCATTGGACATGGATTTCAACAGGTTATAAAAATGTGGAAAAAAATGAATTACTTGCCCAATTGACCCCTTTTTGGCAGCTCATTAAAAATGTGGGGATCCCCCAGTAGAGGACATTAATGAGAGTTGAAACATCTGAGTAGGGAAGGGCAAAAAAAACAGCCAATGCATTTCAGGGGTCATGCAATCCTCCTTCATCAGAGCAACATGAAATGGCAGAATGTTAAATGGACTCGACAATACTCTCCAGCAGACTGGTCTACAGGCAGAGGATGTTGTAAACAACAGCCAGTACTGGTATTCACAGTATCAATAGCTTTTGCAACTCTCCAACACTTCGACTGTGGGCAGGCCCTCTCTCGATTGCCACATACAAGGCAGACCCTCTCCATCCTCGCATACAATGCACAAATCTTGCTCCTGCATTGTATTTGATGACATCACAGTGTGACCGTTGGCTTCAGGGGACAGGTTGCACAGCATGGAAGAAGCCTGCCATACTGAGGAATAAAGTATGTATTACAACCTACTCCCGTACCCTAAAGCCCCATACACACGATCAGAATATCGGACAAAAAATACCACTTTCGAATCAAAAGTGAGCATATACATCAAAATGTGAACATGCTTTATCTCTTTAATAAATCAACCTTAGTTTCTTTTTAGTCTCTTTATTAACATGAGATACAAAATTTGTAGTAAGTTACACTTATGTCATATTCACTATGTGTATTTTCCTAAACTTCTTGCAGTTGTCTAATGGAGACTGACATGTTAACGCAGGGCAAGTCCTGGCAAAAAAAGGGAAACCTGGCATGAATATAGAATGTCAGTTGTCGAGACAACACAATCAGCCTCCTGTTGAGTTAAACAGTAGATGAGTGCCTGACATCTTTTTTCTCTATTCTCTACTTCTGAACTTCGTCTAAATTAGAATCTGAATGTAATGGATTTTATGCTTCCCGTGGCTCCTCATTTAGATATTATATTGTTTATTTCGGGTGAATAAAGAACTGAGGTAATGCATAAATCCCACTTTTGCTTCACTGCTATAGTTGTTGAAAGTACCTGAAAACAATGAACTCTCTAAGTGGTATGTCCTATAAAACATGAAGTGCAGCATTATAAGAATATAACTCGTAAAGATGCTAATACAGTATAACTGCATTACATATTTTTCTTGCCATAGACTTGTTTTTTTTTAACTAGGGTAGATGATGCCCAATTAACTGAGTTACTCAGTTTCTGCAATTGTAATTTTATAAAATCCCATTATTATAACTTATTAGATGTGCTATGACTTGTTTTTATAACTCAATTCACAAAGATAGCAAACCAGGACAAGGATCCTTATTTTCTAAAAAGTCAATGCGAGAGATTTACTAAAACTGGTGCAGACAGAATCTGGTGCAGCTCTGCATGGTAACCAATCAGCTTCTAGGTTTCATTGTCAAAGCTTCATTGAACAAGCTGCAGTTAGAAGCTGATTGGTTACTATGCACAGCTGCACCAGATTCTGTGTGCACCAGTTTTAGTAAATCCCCCAAATTAGTTTTGAAACCTATAGTTACAGAGCTGAAAAATGATGCTTATCTTTGAATGAAAGCTTTGTGAATTGAGGCGGTGCATCTAAGCTTGGGCACAAAGTCAGCAAATCTCATAGGTAAATGAAGTACATTAAATAAATTGAATAGAAACATACATAAGCCTTTTTGGAATGACAATGTTTCGTCCTAAAAGCAACTCTCTCACAGTTCATTAAATGAAAATAAAGATATTACATGGAAAGAAGGCAAATACTTATATCTCCTGCTTCACCATTTCTGAGGAATCCCCCAATCTCCTATGTCCCTCATTGATACATCTTGACAGCCTCTACATTACTACTTTGTCCTGTAGTGATATGGAGATCGACAGGAAGAACCAGTGATTGCTGTGGGGGGACGTAGGAGATTGTGTCTCCTAGAATTATCTGTTTCACAGTAAACTTCTGGGGACAATTTCCCAGCAACAGAGTAATGTTCAGCAGAACAAGTGGTGGAAAAATGTAAGTATTTACCTTTTTTCAGGTAACATCTTTGTTTCAATTTAAAGAACTTTGGGGTTGCTTATATATTATGGCTTATTTAATAAACTGATGCCAGGAACAGAGATGTGCCAAGTGTCCTACCCCATAGAAGGCAGTTTGAATTCAGTTAACGGTATTCTTATTTGTGAAATGTTACCTACAGTATGCTTCAGTAATAGGAATTACTGTATATGTTCTTTTGAAAAGCATTTAATCTGTCCCGGTTTAGCACTGGACACTGGAGGCTTGAGTTGTCTGACACATATATCCACTTTATGGCTGATAAATTATAAACCTTAGGATATTTAGAGAATACTGGATAGAGAGAACAATAAAGTTCCAGGTTACGCCTTTCTAGCTATAGTCAGCATTCTGACAACACTGCTATATTCTCAATAAATGTCTTCCCTTCTCCTATAAACAAAAGTTTTATACCTGTTCAACCTACCCCAAGTATTGCTGCATAGGGTGCAGTGGTATTTGTAGAAGAATTTCAGGGTGCCCCAGCAGTGCTAGCAGGATAGGGTGAGCAATGATTTGGTGCCTTAAGTTGCCTACTATCCAACGGGGGTATTACTTACTTACTAGTATATTCCCCTCTACAAGTTTACTATAATCCCATCACATGAATAAACAAATAAAATACTTTTTTAACAGAGGATGGAAAGTTGGACAGTTGGTGCTAGTTCTTGATTTTAAATATTTTACAGCCTCTAGAATCTTGTTGAAAGGGCTGAGCCCAAATAAGCCTCCTACAGTATAAAGCTGACTCTGGCTTATCTCAGTATAATGGAAACTGTAGGCACAACACATATCAAATATTTTAGAGAATCAAAACAGTGCAGAGCAACCTTAGAATATTATTACCCTTTAAAAGTCCAAAAGCCCAAATGTCAAGAATAGTAGAAAAGTCTATCAGGTAATAAAATATCCGTGCAAAGATAAAAATGTTCACAATCACCCAAGGTGACAATTTCCACCATTTTCAGATAGATTGGCTGCTCACCTCATGAAATTGACCCATGAACTAACAGGATAGTCATATACGCTTGTCCCACCTGGGTGCGTAAGGGGGACTAATAGTGCTATTTGCTTTAAAATGGCATTTTAATACTAACATATATAAAACCACTAACAATTTTACCACTTGGCTGTAAACAAATAGTAGTAACAGTAGCATAACAGTCTCGTGCCCACTCAAGTCTGGATAGCAGCAGGTAACGTCATGTAGTGTAGCTCTTCCTCCCATATGCGTTAAGTCCAATGAGACAAAGCTCCCACACATTTACATACGAACGTAAATGCATGCAGCGATTGCACCTACATATGAAGATGATTATTGCGCTACACATATTAAGTATTGCTGTGCTTGCTGGAGTGAAAGCAATAGTTCTAGGGCAATCATTTATTTCTATCTCCAAACTGACTTTGTGTTAGGGCCTGGATTTGAACCCAGGGACCTCTGCTGTGTCTGGAAATAATTCTTCTTGCTAAGCCACCTGAAATGTTGGGTTCCTCCCCTTTGATCCGTTTGACAATCTTGCCTTGTACCTTGTTTTTTCTGAACCTTGAACTCTTTGCTCCTCCCGTGAATTCTTGATTTAAGCCATGTCTCTGCACTTGCACATTATTATTACCTCTCCAGCCAAACTCGTTACCAGTGGCGGCCCATCCATTAGGGGTGTACAGGCACCGCCCCATATCCATGCATGTGGCCCACAATTGGGGGGTGCTGGATGCATGAATTCCAATGGGGGGTGTTTTTTTTAAGCCCACGATAAGAGCCAGAGGCTCGAATAGGCTTCAAAAAAGGGTGGGCTCGGGGCGCAGAGCACTGCACCCAAACCCCACCCAATTGTGTGACAATAGCGATTGAATACTGGCCAATCAGGAAGCGGGTCATGAGACCCATCACCCAATTGGCTGAAAAGAGATCCGATTGGATTGGCTGTCCGGAGGAGGATGGAGGAGACGCTGGCCGCCTGCAGCCTGGAGAGAAGCCACAGCATATATATATATTTATACACACAGTATCTCACAAATGTGAGTACACCCCTCACATTTTTGTAAATATTTTATTATATCTTTTCATGTGACAACACTGAAGAAATTGCACTTTTCTACATTGTAAAGTAGTGTGTGTACAGCTTGTATAACAGTGTAAATTTGCTGTCCCCTCAAAATAACTCAACACACAGCCACTAATGTCCAAACCACAGGCAACAAAAGTGAGTACGCCTCTAAGTGAAAATGTCTAAACTGGGCCCATTTAGCCATTTTCCCTCCCCGGGGGCATGTGGTTCGATAGTGTTACAAGGCCTCAGGTGTGAATGGGGAGCAGGTCTGTTAAATTTGGTGTTATCGCTGTCACTTTCTCATACTGGTCTTTGGAAGTTCAACATGGCACCAAGAGGGTTGAATGAATGAATGAATGAAATACTTATATAGCGCACAATGCGAACTGAATCGCCTCTAGGGTTAAGGCAGTGCTGGAAAATAATGGTGGCCACACAAAATATTGACACTTTGGGCCCAATTTGGACATTTTCACTAAGGGGTGTACTCGCTTTTGTTGCCAGTGATTTAGACATTAATGGCTGTGAGTTGAGTTGTTTTGAGGGGACAGCAAATTGACACTGTTATACAAGCTGTACACTCACTTCTTTTCATTGTAGCAAAGAGTATTTATTCAGTGTTGTCACGTGAAAATATCTAAAAAAAATGACAAAAATGTGAGGGGTGTACTCGCTTTTGTGAGATACTATATATATATATA
Source organism: Lithobates pipiens (assembly GCF_037356315.1). Taxonomy (NCBI): domain Eukaryota; kingdom Metazoa; phylum Chordata; class Amphibia; order Anura; family Ranidae; genus Lithobates; species Lithobates pipiens. The sequence continues at coordinate 404,950,060 of NW_027507758.1, read as the reverse complement.
TATATATATATATATATATATATACAGTGCCTTGCGAAAGTATTTGGCCCCCTTGAACTTTTCAACCTTTTGCCACATTTCAGGCTTCAAACATAAAGATATAACATTTTAATTTTTTGTGAAGAATCACCAACAAGTGGGACACAATTGTGAAGTGGAACGAAATCTATTGGATAATTTAAACTTTTTTAGCAAATAAAAAACTGAAAAGTGGTGCGTGCAAAATTATTCGGCCCCTTTACTTTCAGTGCAGCAAACTCACTCCAGAAGTTCAGCGAGGATCTCTGAATGATCCAATGTTGTCCTAAATGACTGATGGTGATAAATAGAATCCACCTGTGTGTAATCAAGTCTCTGTATAAATGCACCTGCTCTGTGATAGTCTCAGGGTTCTGTTGAAAGCGCAGAGAGCATCATGAAGACCAAGGAACACACCAGACAGGTCCGTAATACTGTTGTGGAGAAGTTTAAAGCCGGATTTGGATACAAAAAGATTTCCCAAGCTTTAAACATCCCAAGGAGCACTGTGCAAGCGATCATTTTGAAATGGAAGGAGTATCAGACTACTGCAAATCTACCAAGACCTGGCCGTCCCTCTAAACTTTCAGCTCAGACAAGGAGAAGACTGATCAGAGATGCAGCCAAGAGGCCCATGATCACTCTGGATGAACTGCAGAGAACTACAGCTGAGGTGGGAGAGTCTGTCCATAGGACAACAATCAGTCGTACACTGCACAAATCTGACCTTTATGGAAAAGTGGCAAGAAGAAAGCCATTTCTCAAAGATATCCATAAAAAGTCTCATCTAAAGTTTGCCACAAGCCACCTGGGAGACACACCAAACATGTGGAAGAAGGTGCTCTGGTCAGATGAAACCAAAATCGAACTTTTTGCCCACAATGCAAAACGATATGTTTGGCGTAAAAGCAACACAGCTCATCACCCTCAACACACCATCCCCACTGTCAAACATGGTGGTGGCAGCATCATGGTTTGGGCCTGCTTTTCTTCAGCAGGGACAGGGAAGATGGTTAAAATTGAGGGGAAGATGGATGCAGCCAAATACAGGACCATTCTGGATGAAAACCTGTTGGAGTCCGCAAAAGACCTGAAACTGGGACGGAGATTTATCTTCCAACAAGACAATGATCTCAAACATACAGCAAAATCTACAAAGGAATGGTTCAAAATAAACGTATCCAGGTTTTAGAATGGCCAAGTAAAAGTCCAGACCTGAATCCAATCGAGAATCTGTGGAAAGAGCTGAAAACTGCTGTTCACAAATGCTCTCCATCCAACTTCACTGAGCTCGAGCTGTTTTGCAAGGAAGAATGGGCAAGAATTTCAGTCTCTCGATGTGCAAAACTGATAGAGACATACCCCAAGCGACTTGCAGCTGTAATCGCAGCAAAAGGTGGCTCTACAAAGTATTAACGCAAGGGGGCCGAATAATTTTGCACGCCCCACTTTTCATTTTTTTATTAGTTAAAAAAGTTTCAAAAATCCAATAGATTTGTCTATGTCCCTCAGTAATGCTCAAGTCTGTGGCAGAGACTTTCTCAAATATCCTACGCTCAAGTCTGTGGCAGAGACTTTCTCAAATATCCTACGCTCAAGTCTGTGGCAGAGACTTTGTTTAACATCCTACCGGCTGCTAGGCCTAGTGAGAGGAGGTCTATCTGTGGGTTGTAAAATCCAGCTGTAAAACGGCTGCTATTCTCTGGATTTTTCCTATAAGAGACTTTTAATTTTTTGCAGTACCTGAACTTACTCCTAACCCTCTACCCTAAAATGAGAGACTCTGTTTCTGTTTGAAATAAATAACACAATCAGTTGCAATCGTTACATAGTCCTCTACTATCTTTTTACAAAAACCCTGCATTTTACCCAGCATGAGTATCTCCTAGATCAGGGGTGCTCAACCTGTGGCTCTCCAGCTGTTGCAAAACTACAAGTCCCATCATGCCTCTGCCTCTGGGTGTCATGCTTGTGGCTGTCGGAGTCTTGCTATGCCTTATGGGACTTGTAGTTCCGTAACAGCTGGAGAGCCACAGGTTGAGCACCCCTGTCCTAGATCTTTCAGAGCATGGGCTAGAAGTGATATGCTGCAGATGCACAAATCCGTCCTTTATCCCTTTCCCAACCCTCTGTGATAATTATGGAATACCGCAATCAGAACTATTTAGGTACTTCCAGATCAAAAATTCCTTTATGCCTCTTTTAACCACAGACAGTTCACTCATTTAAATAACTTTGAAAAATATTGTAAAAACGACCCTCATGCTAGGGGCATAATCTCGACCTTATATGTTCAATTGTTAGCTAAACCTGAAACAGTAAATCCAGCTTATGTCCAGAAATGGGAGGTGGACTTAGAACAAACACTAGAAACCACAGAATGGAATCAAGTCTGGTTAACAACCAAAACAGCCTCTCCCAATATATTAGCTGTAGAGGCGAATTATAAAGTACTAATAAGATGGTATCTTGTACCGGCTAGAATAGCGAAATATGTGCATAACTACTCATCAGATTGTTACTGTGGATGCGCTGAGTTAGGAACACATTTCCATATTTGGTGGTCATGTCCCAAAGCTCAAATTTATTGGAATGAGATCTTTACTATAGCATCTAAAATGTTAGGAATATCCATTACCCCAGATCCCTCAATGGCACTCATCAATCAAAAACCAAACTTTCTAACACACACCCAATTTAAATTAATTGTTAATTTATTCACCACAGCAAAACAAACCCTTGCAAGAGCCTAGAAATCCCCTTCATTGATTGTGGATGAGGTAGTGAATAGGATGAACAACACTATGACGCAAGCCAAAATGTCAGCTCTTGAAGCTGACACGCTTATCAAATTTGAAAAAGTATGGCATTCGTGGATAAACAATTATTTACCATCAAATTTTAACAAAGAAGTTCTATTACCATGGTAGCTGACCCGATGGGTAAGTGATTACAGTATATGGATTGTAAGTGATATGGCGGCCCTTGACTGGACTCTGTGGAACTCTCTTCTTCCCTTCCTAGTTTATTCTCTTCTTATCTTTCCTTTCTTCTCTATCTATTACTATTATGATTTTGAAGCTCTTTCCTACTTAAGAAGCTATTTCCTCTAATAAACCATACCATTAATATGCGTTATTGTTATAGTAGTAATTATAGTTGAATATATCATTTACATTGTATTGAATATATAACTCTGAGTTTCTTTACTTCTGTTGTATATTATGTACTTAACCTATTGTCAAATACTCTATTGTATGTTCAATAAAATCTTTTTGACAAGGAAATAAATAACCCAAAAGAAGATTCAGTGTCAGTTTCCATATTTCTTTGTGCCATCTACCCTGGGAACCCAGAGACAGAGAAGCAGTCAAGAAGGTAACGGTAAGCCCAATAAAACCAGCAGCTCCTTTGGGGGTCAGTGCTACATTAGTCTCCATACTAATATGATGGGAAGTGGTGTTCAGTATTTTAAACATTTTCTGTGTTAGAAGGTGATCTACACTCTGAGAATGTAACAGAAGTACTAGCAGAGGTATAATAATAGTATGCAAATATAAATACATGGAAACATATAATGAAAGCTAAAGTTAGCTCAAAACAGGCTACAAGATTACAGAATTAATTGCACTGCTGTGATCCATTGGAGAAGTACAGCCAAAAAAAGCTTTGGCTATACTTCTCCTTTAAACCTGGCAAGAACTATAAAAGCTGTGTCCAAAAAAACAAGGAGGGGTCCAAATACTAGTCAACAATTTTGCCTGTAGTCTCTTTACAAATGATTTCTCTATTCCAGTCCCACTAAGCCTTCTTCTGCTTCATGACTCTATGCGGAGGCAGTCAGTTTAGCAAAGGCAGGGCTTCCTCCTATATCCATCAAGACGGACAATGAGCAGCACAATATTAAAACCACTAAATCTTATTTCAAAGCTCCTGAGGCTAAAAGTGAGCAATGGTACCATATATATATATATATATATATATATATATATATATATATATATATATATATATACGCTGTAGACCTACAGCGGTTACATTTTAAACACAGGGTTGTCTAGGGACACTCACATACTGGGACGTGCACTGCTAATTATCAAGAGGAATGTAAGACAAAATGTACATTTTCTGTTGTACGGTTTAACATTTCTAGATGTAAGTTAACACATATTACATTACTAAAAATTCTTATGTGAAATCACCAAATGCAAAACAGGAACCTTAATAATCAGAGGTTGAAAAAGTAACAATTTGTGGCAACTTACATTAAATAAATAAATTCTGCACTCCAGTTTCATGTGTTCACACATAGTTCAATAGTACCTTGTGACATTAACCCAGACTCTAGGAGGCTTACTGAACGCATGTTATTATATCTAAGTGAATTCTGTATGTCCAAGCTGACCTTTTCTACAAGGCAATTTTCCCTCAAATTATAAGGATAATTTTTAAAAGTGATGGACTGTACATAGCTACGCTACAGTTATCATGATAGAGCAAAATGTTGTTACTATCACTGAATAAATCGGCAAATTGGTGCTAAAAACCCATTGATATTGATTTTGTTATACATTATTCTCTTGTATATTTAAAAAGTTAGCCAGTGTAATTAGCCCAGTGTATAAAGAAGGTGTATATTATTACATATTGCTGTGGCCAATTTATTATGCTATGGCAGAAATACTCACTTTTGTTGCAGGTACGAGTTCTAAGTCAAATGCTTGGTCGGTCTCCGCTACATTACTCCTATCTCTGACTGGGTCACCTTGTGACCTACCATCTGCTGACCTGGAATAACAGTCATGAAAACATTTTAACACTGCAACAAGGGGAGCCTTACAAATCAATTCAGCAAAAACATACATCCATTTAAGTGTATTTCAATATAAAATGTTTCAGACTTCAAGTTATTTTTGATTCAGATTCTTCTAGAAGCACTCAAATAAATAAAATAGTCACTAATGCAAACATATCTACTTTACATGGCTGCCACGGAGGTTCAAATATAAAGAAAAAAAAAGGAAGAAAATGATATAGCTATATGCAACCAAGTTCAACCAACTGCTTAAAGTGGAGTTCTATCCAAAAGTGGAACTTCCACTTATCTGTCTCCCCCCCTTTGTCCCTACTTCCATCAGACCTCACAGCTGTGAGGTATGTCAGAAGTCCAGCCCCTCTTCTTCCCTCCTCCTTCCCCTACTGTCGGGTCAGTAGAAGACCACAGCAGTGCTCTACGCATGCACAGTAGGGACCCGACCGTGAAGCAGAAAGGCTTCACTGCCAGGTACATTTACCAGCAATGGTGGTGGCAGCACCCGACAGCCGTTGGAAACATCAGCTGGGGTGCCAACATCACTGGACTCCAGGACAGGTAAGCATCCTAATATTAAAAGTCAGCAGCTACAGTATGTGTAGCTGCTGACTTTTAATTTTTTTGAGGGGAAGGCGGAACTCTGCTATAACAAAAAATTTTATTCGTAGAATAGTTTTAAAGACACATATTAAAAACATTAGCATACCTACTAAAAACAAACTCGACCCTAAATTATCCTTCTATTAGAATAATGCATAAATACATCCTCAAGCATGAACATAAACAAACTCGTAATAAAGTGGTGCTGCTCTCTCTTGGTCTTGGAGTGAATGAAGGTGGCTGTGGAGCATTAAATTATAGATGTACAAAGAGTATTCATTTCCTTCATGGAAACACTGTAATTATATATCTTTTAGATCAAACTCAGGAAGGGCTCCTCAAAGAGAATAACACATTTATGTTTGACAATAAATGCTATTGTCAAGCACAAGGAATGGCAATGGGCACAAAATGTGCACCAACTTATGCTACTCTTTACCTCAAGGAGTGGGAAAATTCTGTGTTCAGGAATAGTATTGGGTGAGCAGTTCGGGTCAAGCATAAGTTTGGCCTGAACATCACCCGTTCGGCGAACACCCAAATTTGAAGAGCACGCGGCGGCATGTTCACTTGCTGAGCACCTCACAATGCACTGCGTGTTGCACAGTGAATTCTAAGTCCTGATTGGGAAAATAGTTGGTTGTAAAGACCGAATGAGCCATCAGCTGTCAACAGGCTTCCCCGCTGACAGTTTAATGAAAAAAAAACCTATTGCCTGCAATAGAAAAATGTGAAAAAAACTGTGTGGGGTCCCCCCCAATCCATACCAGACCCATATCCGAACATGCAGACTGGCAGGCCAGGAAAAGGGGGGTGGTGAGCGAGCGTCATATCAGGTCACATGCCCTCAACATGGGGGGGTGCTTCTATGCTTTGATAGGGCCTGTTTCCCACATCCCTGGGCAGTGGTTGCGTGTGTCTGCAGGCAGGAGTCTTATCTGAAGTGTCAAAAAGAAATAAAAGCACATACAAAGTTTTTGACAATTCCTTAATTAAAAATTTAAAAACATTGTCCCCCTGATGTAGATCCATCATCAATCATGGTGCCCGCCGCCACGGTCAGCCTCGAAAAAGGGAAAAAAAATGCTCCGCCCGAAACTAAGGCTTACCACTGTGTGCCTGCTCTGCCATCTGACAACATGCACTCATACTCATTCACATATTTGGGGGGCAGAATCTTAATAAGCCCTCTGCAGGCAGACCCCCACAACCACAGTCCAGGACTGTCGGGAAGAGGCACTTGTCCCCATCAACACGGGGTCAAGGTGCTTTGGGCCTGGTATGGATTGGGGGACCCCCATGCCATTCTTTTAACATTTTTGTATTGCCGGCAATTTAAATTGCATTTTTTTCTTTACATATGTCAGTTTTGCTGCAGAAGGTTCTATACACGCTACAGATGTGCCAATTTACAGGAAGACTAAGCGGACCCCCCAGACAATATATTTAAAGGATTTTTTTTTCATTGTTTCACTTTAAACATCATTAAAATTATTGCTCCTTTAAAAATGATCTTTTTTAAAAAAAAAAAACGTTTGATTTTTCATGTTCGGGAAGCCAAGAACTTTAATAGAGTTTGTGGCTTGGGTACTGTCATTTTTACATGTTCAGGAGTTCTGATGCGACCTGAACCTGGGGGTGTTTGGCCCAACTCTATTCAGGAATGAGGAGGGGGTACAAACAAAAGTGGCTAAGTCTTATACAGGAGCCAAGGAAAATGATAGAGAAGATCTATTGTTTTGAAACTACAAATCCCATCATGCCTCTGCCTCTAGGAGTCATGCTGGTGATTGTTAGGGTCTTGCAATGTCTCATGGGACTTGTAGTTTCAAAAAAGTTGGAGAGCTAAGGTTCCCTACCCTTGATCTATTGTATTGCACTCAATATGTTAAAGATATTCAGATGTGTTTATGCCTGCAGTACATCACTTCTTCCCAGGACATCCTTAACATATGTCAAAAGGATTAGCATCTATTACCAGATGATGAATGCTTAATAGATTTTGTTATGGATAAACCTGCGTTATTTACCATAGGGCTCAGTTCTTGAAGGACTTACTTCTGTACAGTTTGGTGTGTATGGAAAAGAAATGCGATAGACAACAGTCTGGTGTATCTAATGCCGCGTACACACGACCGGACTTTTTGACAGCAATTCGACCTTGTGTGGGCTCCATCGGACCTTTGCTTGCCAAAAATCCGGCGGACTTTAGAAATAGAACATGTTTTAAATTTTTCCCCTGGAACTCCGCCGGACCTAGAAATCCATTTGTGTGTATGCTAGTCCGACGGACAAAAACCGACGCTAGGGCAGCTATTGGCTACTGGCTATGAACTTCCTTATTCTAGTCCAGTCATACGTCATCACGTTCGAATCCGTCGGACTTTGGTGTGATTGTGTGTGGCCAAGTCCGTTCATTGGGAAAGTCCATCGGAACTCCGCCGAAAGTCCGTCAGAAAGACCGTCGGACCTAGTCCCTCGAAAAGTGCGGTCGTGTGTACGCGGCATAAGTGTGGGAGATGTGACTACTGTCCATTTGTAATTCAGGGCAGTGTTTTAATTCCGTCCAAATAAGGGAAACTTAAATATTTTGAAAAGGTTACCTATGACTCAACAGGGGTTATCTATGTCCTGACCAGTGCAGTTTCTGGGTTGGGAAGACCCACCACATGGTCAGGAATAGACTCCATGACCATATTTATGAAATACAAACATACAACTTCATGTCTCCTGTGGCCAGACATTTTGTCATTGAGCATGATGACAAATTTGATGGTGATGGTGTTTGAGAGGGTCCCTGATGACACGCATAAGAATAAGCATGACAGAAAATTTTTTACAACACGAATCCTAATGGATTTTGGACTTACATGCAACAGACCCTTCAAACTTACATGAAAGTTTAAGTTTTAGTCAGTTTTTTATAAACTGACTATTTTCTGTATAACAAATTTTGTATGGTTTATAACTATATTGATAATATAATTTTTCTTCTATTATGAGGGTGTATTTATATTAAATTTGTAAATTTTTATTATATATTTCTATGTATAATTTTCACTGTATTTTTTGAATATGTTTCTGCAACCAGCTGCTTATTGATATCTATGTAATTAACCGTGTATTGAATAGTTTGTGGGTTTTGGGAGTGCTATTGCTTGGTGTTGATGGTTCCCACTTTCCTAGTTTCTTCCTTCTCGGTTGCCCTCTGTGCTGGCTTGCCCTTTGGACCAGTAATACTCCTATTTTGCCCCCTGAGGGAGTGTGTGGGGCACCATTTTGCTCTGCATGTCATAGTGCTGCATACACATGTCATGGCTTTTTTTTCTTGAGGCACTGTTTGGCACCATGGTGCCTCCGGTGTGTGGGCATGACGACTTCATGTTGTCGATGTGCTTTTGTTGGGATTTCCCCAGTGGGAACTGCATGGAATAGTGGAATACCCTGTTTTTTAGAGAGGGGGCTGGGGGTGTGTTTGGCATTCCTAACCCCTTTGGGTGCCATCTTTATTGCCTATCCTGGTATTTAGGGATGTGGAACACTGTTGTAGGTTAGTCAGTCTCTGAGGAAGTTGGGATACCAACAAAACTGGTTAGACCTTTATTCTCCCTATATTATCCTTTGATGAATTAACTTTTGCCTTTATACATGAATTCTCCTTAATTTGAAGTCTCATGAGCGTGAGCGAACTATTATGTTCTTTATGGTTATCTATTCAATGGGCTCCTAGCAATATGGGTGATAAATAAACCATGTATAGGTGGTCTTGGTGGTCTCTGTAGTAATCTGTGTGTGGACATATCTTCCTACTATAGATTACAGATTAAATCCACCTGGAGGCCTGAGGAAAATATGCAAGCCACACACGTGGTCTCAGTGGTCCCTGTAGAAACCTAGGTGTGAACATTTCTTTTCTACTACAGCTCGCAGGTTACATCCACCTTAAGATCCCTTTGATATTTGGAGTGGCAAGGGCTCTTGGACGACATCTACATAATTATTTACAGATTGGCTGTGTAACCCCAATGTGCTGGTTTCAGTTTATGGATGCACCCACTACGCCTGGAAGATTATGGCAGCAAAGGTTTTTTTTTAATTATCCTATATATTTGTCTTTGAGGATTGTTTTATCTTTTCCAGCAATACATGAAGCTGTTGGTGAGCCCTTCCTGAAAGGTTTACAATTACATTGTTTCCATGGAGGAAATGAATGCTCCCTGTACATCTATGATTTAATCCTCCACAGCCACCTTCATTCATTTCCACCAACAACATTCTTTATACAAGTATTCGAGAAACGTTTGTTTCCTGTAAGAGCGTATCACCACTGTTTCTATGTAATTAATACATATTTTCATTTTTTTTAATATATATGTTTAGTATGTTTTTTAAAGGTGGCTTTATTAATTTTACCATTAAGAAAACAGAGAAAATCAAACAGGGTACATAGAGACAGGCCAGCAAGACATACTGGTATAGAGTCATTTGCTTACATAGGTACATACGCATCATTTACAAAGCCCATCATAAGTACAATTCTAATAAACAGCTGATAAATACACAACTTAAGGCGCAAAGGGTAACATAGTGGGTATAGGAACACAAATGACATATCTTGATCAGAACCACTAACGCATCAGAGTATAGATTATATGACACATGAAAGAGTCGACAGGAATGCCATTTTTGGCTGAAACTGCAAAAATCCAACTTGTCCAAATTTTATCTAATTTTTGTTGGACAGCCATAAGTAGAACTTTATTTATTAAATCAATCCACATTCGCAAGCTAGGGAGATCTGTTTTTTTTTTTTCACTTTAAAGTAATTACTTTTTTAGCATTAAAGAAGAGGATCCAGAGCAACATCTTTTGGGAAACATGAAGGTCCTCCTCTTCAAGCTCTCCAATGTTTAGAATGTTTAATACATTTATTATTAATTAATATATACGGTATATTTATACATTAGGTTGTATTTATGCATTTCTTTTTATTGAAACAATTATTTTGAGTAGAGATTGTTTTTGTCACACTTACCACTAACGCAAGTGTTCAGACACTATAGGATGCTTCGGTGTTCTTCACCTAAAGCAGCCCTCTTTCCTATAAGGCAAGCATGCCTACCGATATTTGGTTGGCCCTAGGTTGTACTTATGCACAATGCTATAGTGCCTGGCTGCCACGCCAGGGAATGCGGGAACTGAGCAAAGCAAACAGGTACTTGCGGTTGGCAGACAGGCAAGGTTCAGAATAGTCAGGGTCAAAATCTGAATTCAAAAGGCAGGCAGAGTCCAGAGAATAGTCAATATCCGATCCAAGGTCTTCAACCAGGTATTCTAATCTAGCAGAGCAGGGCAGACAAACAGGGAGCTTGAAACATGTATAACAAATGCAATATCACAAGCATGAGACTGCAAGCTTGGCTGGCTTAAATCAGGTTTGGTCTCTACCCAGAGACTGACCACATCATTCACCATGCAGGTGGACAAGCATAGATAATCTATCACAGCCAAAACCAGGATGCTAGAATGAGACCATCAGCTGTCAAATAACAGGATCTTTTACATGCTCATGACAGTTGTTAATTTGTATGTTTTTATCACGTGCTTTGTGTCTCTAAAATGGAACTGCAAATGAAAAGTTTGTTAAACAGCTGGTTGCACAAAGATATCATTGCACTTTCCTTTTTTTTTCCTTTGTGGTAGCGCTGTAAAGTAGACATTTTTACACTATTGGTTTCTAGGGTTTTTCTTCATTGGGCTCCAGATGTAGGTTTGAGAAAATACATTTTTCTCACCTTGTTATATAATTATATATTTGCTCTTTGGGGGTGCAGATCATGCTGGACTGACTTGATCAGTCATTGTAAATTGGATAAAAATGTGGGCGGGTAGGAAGAATTCCCTTTCAAAGATTTATGCCAGACTTGAAAGGAGGTGGTGGTGGGCCCTATCGGGGCTTGGGCTGCTACCTCAGGGTAAGGCCTTATGGTAAATTCCACATGTGATCTAAGAAAGTGTATGTAAAGGAGCATCCGGTATCCAGTAAATGTGAGTGTGAAAAGATGCTTTATATAGGGTAGAAACAAATAAAATCAATCCAACGCATTTCAGGGAACCAGAGATTCCCCCTTCTTCATGTTGCTGCATGCTATTGGACAAGGATCCTAATCAGGTATACCTATGGCGCAAGGATCAGACGAATTGATATTCGAGTGCCAGTTGTGACTGCAGAGGCAGGTTTTATTGGCTTGATTTTATTTGTTGCTACCCTAAATAAAGCACTTTTCAGACTCACATCTACTGAATACCGGTCGCTCCTTTACATCCACTTTCCTAGATATAATTATATATGGTATGGGCTTTGAGTTTTGTTCACAATATTTGTTGCTGTCACATGATCACATAGGCGAAAGTGAACAACTGGACAACAACTTTAAGGTCCCTTTCACACTGAGGCACTTCTAAACTGCCAGTAAAACACTTAGCGCTTTTGGAGAGCTTTTCAGGTGCTTTTGAAGAGCTTTGCAATAATTTCAGTGGAGAGGGGCTTTTTTCAACTGCCCCAGTGTGAAAGCATTTATTGATTTTAATGTAAATATGTTTTTGTGAGCTTTTCAGGTGCTTTTTTTAGTGTGAACGTGCCTGAAAAGCGCCTCAGTGTGAAAGGGGTCTAATAGTGCAGATTATAGAATCAAAGCAAGCATATAAATGGTTTTCATTGTAAATCAGCTTTTGTACAAAGTCTTTGCAATCCACTCTATAATAAACATAATAAAAGACAAGTGGACAACTTTTTAAAATATGCTTTCTTTTTTGCAAAATGTTCCTTCAAGCAGAGTTCATTTACATCTGCAGTCTATCATATGAGTGCTTGAAGACATGCTTTTTCTATTAAAGAACAGAAAGAACTTACCATAAGAGTTCTTTAGATGATTCCTTAGATGATGATTTTCTGTCCAAGCCCCGATGACACTCACTGCTTTTATCTCCTCGAAAACACCCATCACCCCACTTTTCTAGCTGCGTCTGAATGTGGGCTAAAAGTAAGCAAGAGATCTTCACACAAAAGACAAATAAAAAAACAACTCCTTTTATTTAATATGGTATTAACGAACAGGATATGTTTTGTTAACTGAATAGAAAGTGTAATGTAGCATTATAAACTACATACAAAGATAAACCTGGAACATTTCATTGTTCTTCACTGGTATTTATGAACATACCCAAATGCTTTCTATGCAAGGTAAATAATACAATGCTTGTGTGAATAGCTGAAAGCATGTTTAAAAGAGAAGTTTGGGAATACAACAAAATAATACTCACCTAGATGGCTGCAGAACCGATTCCAGCTGCATCCATCTCCCACCACCTCTACACCGAGAAATGAGTGATCAAAGGTCACTGATCGCTCAGTTCTCAATATTCACTCTGAGGTGGGGGGAGGGGGTAAAACTGTGGTTTAGGTTACAGGTTTACCAACCCTTTGCTGCCCATCTGGAAGAGCAATAACTGTATAATATGATGCAAATATTGCGCAACTGGCTTTAGAGCTAAAGCTGAAAGTTGCTGTTTTCCTATTGGCAATAGAATTCTCATTTGTCGTAGCTCAGTCAGACAAGACAGTTATTTGCAGATTAGTATAGAGGAGAGGAACTGAGCAAACATACCTAAAGTGGAAGTAAACTCTGGTATACTACTTATACCTACAGGTACGCCTATAAGGCTTACCTGTAGGTACTGTGAATATCTCCTAAAATTGTTTGGAAGATATTCAGAGTGCATACAGCCGGCATGTGCTCTGAAGGTCCGGCATTTAGTGTTAAAATCAGGTTTCTAGTAAAATTAGTAGTCAGATATTTATTGCTGCCTGTATCCCCATTAGGAAGTTTCACCCCCTTGGTTTGTCCTGGTGACCATGAAAGTGAATGTGGAAGAACATCACAAACCAGGGAATCCCTCAGTTTGGAAAGATTTCCTCTCACTTCCTGTTTTGGCTATGGGGCAGGAAGCTATGGGAAATAGGTGGATCCCTCCCACTGGGCTATTTTATTCTGACAGTGGGAGGTGTTCCTGCAATTAGAATACAATGATCACTAATGGCAGCTATAGCCACTTACAGTGACCACACAAAAAAAAAAAAAAAAAAACCAAAGGCTGGTTGTACTGAAGTTGATTGATAGAATTACTTCAGTACAAACGGCTTGCCCATAGATGGCCTGCTGAATAAGCCAAATATCAATCTGTCTATTGCTGGCCTTAGTTTATTACTGCACGTCTGACTGACCATATAGATAGGTTTGTTTTATATGGGGTGTGTCTTAGGCCGCGTACACACGCGGGGACTGTTCGCTCAACTTTGTTCGTCAAACAGTTTCAGCGGACAGTCCGCTCAAAATTAGCATGGACGGTCTTGCCCACACACGACGAACGAACAGTCCGCTGAAACCGTGCGCGATGACGTGAACGGCACGTACGACGGGACTAGAAAACGACGTCCTATACACTGCAATGCAACCTTCGGCGTGTAAATTCTTTCTGAGCATGCGCGAGACTTAGTTTGACGAACAAGCCTACACACGGGCGGACTGTCCGCTCAAACCAAGTTTCAGCGGACAGTTTTTCGGAATTTCCGAAAAACTTTGTTCGTCAGACTGTCCGCTGAAACTGTCCGCTGAAGCCCACACACGAGCGGACTGTCCGCTGAAACACTGTTCAGCGGAAAAAGTTGAGCGAACAGTCCGCCCGTGTGTACGCGGCCTTAGAACTGTGAATTTGCTGAAAGTTGATATTACATACTGAATGCACTAGGTTCGGGTGCTTCCAAGGCACCTAATAAAACAATCAATGTGCATATATTCCTTGGGCTCTGCTTTAAAAATGAATGCAAACTTTACTACAATAGGTAAGTGGCAGGTTTAAATTTAATCACACGCTATTTGAGATAATTTTATCTGAGGATAGTGGAATTGTTGAAAAGGGAAATGATTAAAAAAGCAAAGACGATTATGCACTAAATTTTAATTAGTAGTCAAGAATCATACTGCTAAGAAGCCTGCTCTGGCTGACTGCACACAAAATAAAGAGGGTTACCACATAAAGTTGGCTGTTAGAAGTATATAAAATAAAATACTGTAGATAATAGTCACAGCTAGAAGCTACAAGGAGTGATGGCTTTTGGCTGCATCTGTTAGCTACCATACAATGCTGACCTTTTTGGTCCAAAATGCCATTTCTGGTTATGGCACCAGTGGCATTGGTGCCCATGTGTACTGAGCACAGTATTTGGGCAATTGAAAGTCTTTGCAAATGTGCTGTTGCCCCATTTTTTGTCTGTACAAATGTCTCTAATTTTTATGGTGTCTTTAGTCAAAATGTATTTTTAGTTTTGAGAAGCAAATGGCTAAAAGTTGATCAGGGATTTTTTTTGCATCCTGTTGTCACCAAAACATATGGAATCATTGGCAAGACCATTGGATGTTTCCCTTCAGCCCTTTGTTTCATGACAAACATAAAAGATATGGTTAGCCCTTTTTTTTTGGTCTGGTGACCAACGGAGTAGAAGTCTTTCTAGATGAAACGTGCCGGGTTTCCATGCCATTGAACCTTTTTAAATTTCATGCCTTTGTGAACACAGAGGAGATTTTTTACTTGATGAAATACATCTTGGAATCTATGTAAACCTTTTTATTCCAAATAAACCCGTAACCATATGTTTTTTTCACTATGTGGAGGCTTTCTGTTGTTATTTATGGATGCTGTTAACCATAAGCCTACCAAACGGTTCTGTGGTGAAAGGAGGTTTTTTACCATCTGGGACATTGCCATCCTAATCCATATTCTCACATGCCAGGTCAAGGTTGCCTGAGGTGGCTCAGCTGAGGAGGAGCAGTTGCACCACTCACTATCCAGAGCTTTGATATCACATGCCTGATTGATGCTACCTTCTGGTAAGTGTATTTAATCTTCTCCCCTGGGTGGTGGATGCACAGACGGCGGTGACTCCTTTAGTCCCACACTCCTGGATTCCTTCCCATCAATATATACTCATGGATGTTTTAATCACCAATGGGACTATACTACCAATGTTGATTTACAATTTGCACAGTGCACTCTATTTATAGACACTGTCAATCAGATAATGATGTTAGAGTTTTTGTATATGCTAATTACAACAATTTATTTTGTATATTACAGTATGTTGATATGTCAAAACTCAACATTTGATTCCTAGCGCTGCACTGTTTTCACTTTAATATCAAATCAATGGAAAGTAAAACTATCAGTAACATATGAATTCCAACTTGGCTGCAGTGGTTGAAAATACATTTGCCAATAATTTAATCATTTTAAAGTGACTGCAGTCCTCTCAGTACCAATTTAAGGGTCTGTGTCAATAGGCTTTGGACACGTGTCTGTGTCGATGTCTATTTAAGATGTTTCTGAGATCTTTCAGGATTTATTGACAGGTGCATTTAAAGATGATTTCTTCTAACCTGCATTTGACCTGCTTTAAGCTGGTTGGTTTTCCATTCTCATAGACGTATATAGAAATGTAAAACCTGCTTGAAGAGAAGAAAATCCTCTTGACACAGTCCCTTAAACTGACACCAGTATTTTAAATGACTTAAAGCGGAAGTAAACCCATCGATTTAATAGTTTAAAAAAACAGTTAAATTCCCAGCATGCCGGAAATGCTAACTGTCACATTGGTTGTGTTCTCAACCAAACTGTCAAACCATCCAATGGCTTGCGTCATATCTGATCACATGTGCAGCATCATGACAGTTTAAGATTAAACAAAGGCCAAGATGGCAACTTCCTTGGCTGAAAGTCATAGGAGGGTTTACTTCTACTTTAAGCATTCTGAAATGAATGGAAGACTCTAAAATACAACTGTCAGTGACAAAGGAACTCTAAACGGGTTGCAATACTTTAAAATACAGAATACAGTTTAAAATACAACTGTGAGTATCATAAACATTCTAAGCACAATGCAGGAATATAAAGTACAACTGTCAGTAACATAAGTGTTCTATACTGTCTGCTTTAAAGTTGGACTAAACCCTCCTATTCTTTACAGCCAAAGTGTTGTCCAGATGATCATTTATGACACTAGCCACCAGGGGGGCTTGATCGTTCAGTTGAGATCAAAAGAAACTGTGACAGTTATCATTTACAGCTTCCCTGGAATGTAACTGGTTTGGGAAAAAGTTAAAGAGTAACACCACTTTTGTTGAGAAAAAAACATTCCCCTCTGAGTGATCTATGTACATTACAAGGATTTTAACAAACTTTGTTGCAGATTCCTACCTTTTGTTATTCTGAAGAAATGAGTGTGTGTTTGTGTTCTTGTGGCAAGTGAATCTAAGTAGTTTCCTAATTATGAATCAGCTGCTGCACTTGCAGGGCTCTAATGATGAGAATTGCAGGACCCGCATCCCTTTAGACGTGATTTCCTATTGGGAGTATTTCACTAAATATGACATTTTTGTTGCAGGGGATGCCTAAAATCTGACTTAAAAACAAAACACTGACAAGACTCTCCTAGAGTGAAATGTGGATGCTGTCTATTTGAGTAGTGCAACCAATGGCTAACTAGCAAGGAGTCCAACAGCCTCAAAAACACAGAGAGCAGTATCTCCAAAAAAACAGACTTAATTTATTCGACAATTGGTTAAAAGCCAACACTGAATTATAGTGATGGTTACCAGTAGTTATCCAGCTGCAACTCTCAGGCATCCAGGATATACCGGGGACCGGGATGACAGTGATGTCCAAGTGAGCCGTATTAAAGCAAACCCACCAGCCGCAGCAAGGAAACTGAGGGATGCACAGCACTGGTAGTGTTGTCACTGTAACTCAGAAGTCCGTGATGGTGGACACAAAACACTGGGACACACCAGGAATTCAAGCCAATTGCCAGGATAATATGTTTTGGGGCACTCCCCGTTGTCAAATTCTGGTAGGCAACTGGCAAACCAATGTTTATATATACACTTCTACCCCCACTAATTAATAGCTAACATGGCATATCTTCAGCCCAAAAGGAGACCTGGTCAGTAGGCCACAGAAACAAATTAGTTACAAATACCTATGTGTGCTGCTGTAGCCTCATTGAAATTAAACATAAGAAATATACTGAATATCAATCAAATATTTATATATAAATTAAGTTGACCAACAAACCATAATAATAATTGTGCATTTACCAGTACAAGGTTGGGAAATGTAAATCGCATATATAATACGTTTCCTTGGGGTCATTTTACATTTTTTTTTTTCATTAATAGTGTCAAACAAATACTGTGGCTGCTGACTTTTAACAAAAGGACATTTACCTTTCACCTTGGCCAGTTCTTTTCCAGTCTTTGGGTCCCGGTGCCGGTATGTTAACTGTTGAAGATGGCTGTGACTTCTTGCGACTCCGCAGCTGGCTTCCCACTGAGCATGTGTGAGCCACGCCGTGCTTTCTGAATGCTCCTGCAGCCTTCTGGGACCTATGACGTGTCCCAGAAGGTTACATGCGTGGGGTGAAGAACTTCCAGTGGAATTGTCTAGGCGATACCACTGGAAGTAGGAGAGTAGGTACCTGTCAAAACCAGGTACCTGCTCCCCCCCCCAAAAAGAAGAAGAGGAGGGGGGAGAAGGGCATAAAGCGGAACTTCCTCTTTAGGGGGATATTCCCCTGTGAATTGCCAAGCACCAAATGGTGGCAGTATTGTGATTTTTTTTTTTATTTCAGGTCACGAGATCAAGCCAACTCACTACCTGAATAACTACAAATAAGCTGCCGAAACCCCAAAAAATGGAAATAAGTTAGAGAATAACCACAGAAATAATTTCATAATTTTAATAATTTAAATAATTTAAACTTATGAATAGTTTCTAAGTAAATAGCAATGCAAACATTACCTAAATCCAAAGATGATTTTTCTGGAATTTTTACAATTTTTGTGCTTCGCTCAGCTTCAGATTTGATGAGGTCTGTTTCATCTACTTTCTTTTTAATGGACTGTCCTTTGGAAGATTCTCCTTTCAGCACAGTTTCTGACTTTTTCCCTTTACTCTGGGTTGGGGTAATTGGTTCACTTAGATCTAGAAGATCCAGTCCTGGTGATAACACTGTCAAAATATGCAAAATAAATTAGCCTAAAAATCTCAATGATCATTTTATTTAATAATGTTTAACAGTCAAGATAATAACGTTGTAATTCAAGTCTATGTCAATGTAAAATGTTCACATTTTTTTTAAACTTTTACATCACCTTTAATAATGTACATTTTTTTAACATATTCCATTCTGTCCAACATTCACTCGTTTCCATTATGCCACACCCATGTCTGCATGTTATGTTTAAAATTAGAACATTTTTTTAAATAGGAAAACTGTTCTAAAGGAAATATATAAGCTTATAATTTCTGCATTTGAAAGTTCTATTTGCCTGGTCCTCATATTGATCCAATGGATTCAGTACTTTAATTATCAGAAGTTTTGATTTTACTTGCTATATGCTTTTTTTAGGGCAGTGGCTCAGAATCGAATAAAGTCAATTATATCTAAGCAACAAGAATTTTCAGGTCAGCAGTGGCACCCTTCTAACTTCCTTGCTGCACATGTTCTTTATGCAAGTCTATGTGATCAGATCAAAATACATATATGAACCCTGGATCCAGACAGAGGTATTACACTAATCAAACTTCAATCAGATGACAAATTATTTTAATTTAGTATTCTTATATAGCAGACATTTGTACCCCACTTAAAGGAACTGTGTAACTTTGAGCTTGATGCAGGAAATGATGCAGCTCTCGAAAAAAGATATTTTATGGTACCACAGAAATTTACATGGCATTGTTACAAAGTCCCACTTAGTTAACCTATTCTGCAATCTCTCTCCACTTCTTACACACCGGTAAGTGTGCTCCATCCTTATCCTTCACATCCAGTGCACACTGCATTGTAGGAGTCAACCATTCCTTGTCTCCTACACTCAACTCCATCAATGTGATTGCACAACAGAAATCCCTCATGCCATTTATTGATCAAAATGCTGTCCCAAATATCTGTCAGTCACAAAAACCCCTTTACATTGACACCCTATATATAGAACCACACAGCTATTGCCACCTGAGGTCTCTGTGGTCAATATATAATCCACACAGCCTTTACAGAGCATTGTGTTTACTATACAGCATGTGTCTATAAATAAATACACGTATTTCTCAAAGTTATTGAACACTGTGTGTGGTTGGGGGGGCTTTGGGTACTTCTTGTTTTTCTTTAGAGGCCTCATACTGGTAGTGGTCCCTACAGGATGAATGGGCACACAGGATTTTGCATACAAACAAACAAAAACACAATAACTATGATCAGACATAGTGAATGTGCAAGTAGTGCAATATCCTCTACTATCCCTAGCATTAATGCCTGTGATTATCTAAAGTAAGTGTCTCAAATTGGCGGCCATTCAGCTGTTGCAAAACTACAAGTCCCATGAGGCATTGCAAGGCTGACAGTTACAAGCAAGACTCCCAAAATCAGAGGCATGATGGGACATATAGTTTCGTAACAGCTGGAGGGCTGCCAGTTTGAGACCCCTGATCTAAAGCAAGTGGTATGCATGTGTCTGTACTTTACTTCTGATGTTGATATTGACTAATTGACTGCAGCCACTGATCGACAGTATTCCAGCATTCCCGTTCGACAGAAGTTGATCTAACAAGCTTTTGTCGAACTGGAAAGGCCATACAAGGATCAACATTTGTCTGGTACCTGCTGAACTGGCTGAATTTAGATCCATCTTGTCATGGTTATGCAATAGAGTTTGTCTGTCAGCTTACCTCTCACCATGTGTTCATCTCTAGAGACCAGCCACTCTCACCTGACTGCTTTTATAACCTCTCCTCTAAGCATGGCTCCACCCCAGCTCCTACCAGAGAACTCAATATTAACCTGTGCACTGCTGGCCAGCCGTGCTGATCAACATTGTGTGTTTGGCTTCCTGTTTCCTGTTTGCCGTGTGTTTTGTTTGTTTCTGTTACTAGCCTTGGTGTATTCTCGACTATTCCTGTCTGCTCGTGATCCTGACCCTTTGGCATGTCCCCGACTATCCCTGTTTGCCTGTGACCCTGAACTTTTGGTGTGTGCTCTGTTGTCCTTGTCTGCTTGTGGCCACAACCATGGCTTATTCCCTTACTATCCCTATCCTCCTGTTGCCTACTGTGGGCGTGAGCTATGGGACCCTGGGGGTCGCAACCTGGAGCCAGTTGCAGCGCAGTCCATCCTCACCACTAGAGGCTCTGGTGAAAACCTCCTGGCTCTTAGACTCTGCTCCCTAGGGAATCTTATGCTCTAACCCTGATAGCATTCATGTTGGTGCTTCAGCGGCCCTGCCTTCCTTTACCACCCAGACTCCCATTTGCAGCAGTCAGCCGTAGGGTCCACTACCTTGCGGTGCACTCCTGACCCCAATGGTGTGCATCTGTCACCTGGCCTCAGGTGGTCTGACACATCTATGGCCAGTTTAAGACTTAGAAAAGAAGAGCCAGCAGTAGAAGCCAGCAATGTTCTGCTTTATGCACATGTGCTAGAACTGAACATGCTCCCTACAGAATGGAATACAGTGAGAAGAGTGACGACACTGTTACACTGATTACACTGCTGCTGCTCCTTCATTGACATAGTAATAGCGTTGGAATATACCCATGGCCCAGCTGTGCTGCTGCTGCAGCGTTGGTTCAGTACCTGGTTCTACTGTCTGGTGGAAGTTATTGGGTCACAAGACTGTCTAAACAAAATCAATCGGCAAGTAACAAAGTATCTTATATATAAAATATGTATTTAGCTGCTCATCTAGATTCCCGCCTTAACAAAACAAGCTGTCTGTTTTATACAGTAAATGAATATATACAAAATAAACACCCGCGCTACTGTGTCTGAACTAAAAAGGAGATGAAATTAACAAACTTGCAGCTGCTGTCTATACTGTATGCACAAAGGTCAAAATAACGAAAAAATAAGAAAACTATTTTTTCAATAATCCTTCATAAAACAGTATCATTCATGTGCTTGTAATATTTAAAGTGCCTTATAAAATACCATATAAAAAATTGAATATGACATAATTCCAAATAGTAATAACTTGTGCTATAAACAGAATCCACACATAACAAAAAAATAAAAAGTAAAAAAAAAGTCCATAGAAATAATATGAAGAAAAATGCTTGTGCCAAAACGACTCTCTTAATATTATTCCATCTCATGCTCATGTGATATTATCCGCAGTCACCAGATTCCAATGACCCCTTTACCATATAGCAAGGGGAGTCCAAATCTCTTTATAGTCACTATGGGACCTCTTTGGATCTCTCTCCAATGATCTCTATGTCCTGGATGTTGTCCCTTCCTTATTAAAATTCACGTCCTTGTCCTCGTTACTCAATAGGCAGGAGTAGTTTATGAAATAGGAAAGGAAAGAAGACCTCTCATAGTGAAAAAACTTTTATTTTCATTAAAAAATAGGATTAAAATTGCTACAAATGTTCCAATAGATATATAAAATCGGTTTGCTACCCAGACCCAGTACTTTTCTTCACATTTTCAAAGATTTTTTTTGTTATGTGTGGTTCATATTTGGGATTATATCTTATTCAGTTTTTTAATGGTATTTTATAAGGCACGTAAATATCACAAGAACATGTATGATACTGGTTGATATGTATGGAGGATTATAGCAAGCACTGTTTTATTATTTTTCAGTTTTTTTGTTTTGTTTTATAAGTTACCCTAGAAAACAGATACATCATTATTTTACTCATATTAATATGTACAAAGGATTACACTACAGCAATGTACAGTATGTGCAAATGTAAAATGTATTTTTAATTCTTTCTACTGGGTCATTAATGTTGGGATATACCACTTGGGATAAATAAGCTGGAATAGTTTAAAAGCAATACTAGCTGTTCCAGCACAGGCCTAATCCATCTGGATTCTTGACAAGTCCTGGCATTAAATGGTGACAGAAATGAAACATGTAAACATAGCACTTTCTTGCAGACACTGAAAGCAGCTGGTCTTGGTCATTTGGGGCATTGTGCTGGAGTAAATTCTAGTAAAACAATTGTGTGATTACATGCCACAGTTATTATTAATTCATACAAGTTAAACAAATTCACTTCCATCCGTATTAGCAAAACTGAGCTTATTTAAACGTGTCATTACAAAACGGTTCTATTTACTGATCTCCTGGGACCAAAACAGACTTCCAGACTGCTGTACATGACATTACTATGATCACTGTGCATGAAACTCAGCAAACCACATCCGAGTGGCCTGCTGCTTGCTGAGCTTAATATAGCTGCAGAGAAGTTAAATCCTATTTCATTAAAGGAAGCCTATAGGCTATGTATAATGCATTACACACAACCCTGTAAAAATGTATTAATAATTATGCATTTATTTGTTATACCTTGCTCAGTAATAACATGCAATGGAGCAAGTGGAGTCTTCTGTCACATGTGGTCAGGCGTGTTAATAGACAGCTCTTCCACATGACTCAGCATTAAAGTGGATGTAAACCATCACATATAGTGAACAGCCTCAGGTGATACACAGAGATGAAATAAATCATTCTACATAAGTTTAACATGTATATGTGCTGTCTTCCCCTTTCTGCACTCTTTGGAAAGTGCAGATCGTGTTTGAAATCTTTCTTCCTCTTTCAGCAGTGGGTGGGAAATCTGGGCTTACACTGTGCGAGAGCTGATTGGAGGAAAGGTAAACACCCCCACTCCACATAGGCAGATAAAGGAAGGAACATGCAGAGCTGTATTATGAATAGACAAGCTCTCTGCTTATCTCCCTCTAAGCTCCCTCTCCGAAAAACAAATTTTTAGCTGCTGTTATCTCATGTGTCAGAGAACTTGTCAGAAGTGATTCTGCTGATAACAGAGGAGCAAAGCACCGAAGAGAAATGGCACTTAGAGTTTTGGAGAGAGATAAGTAAACCCTACAGATATATGTGCTTAGGTCAGATTTAATGAATGAGGTTTACAACCACTTTAAGATAATTTCAAGGGTCAGCAGGTCATTCTAACATTGTGTACTTGCAGTGGGATCATGATTAAGTCACCCAATCAGAAACAAGGAGTTACATTACACCCGCCATTGTATGTACTCTATATTCTTTAATGGGGAGCAGCTACATTTAAAATAAAATTGTCTCTCAGGGAGCATCAATATTATATTTATGTAGTCCAGATCTATAGTAAAGGTTAAAGTTATTATTTGATATATTTTTTAATTACAACAAGGTAGTATGTGGGCAGTTTTAGATTAAATGTTATGCATGTTTGTGTCAATATTAGCAACTGTGCGATACTAAATGTCTCCTATTTATACTGTAATAGCCATCCCTTTTCCAAAAATTACAAAGCAGACACCAGATGTGACTTTAAAGCGGTAGTAAACCCACGGAATTTTTTTTAAAGGCATAATGAGCTAGTATGCACCGAATGTGCATGTGCGCGGGAGATTTCTTTTCGGCAGGGTTCGGCGTCTGTCAGGCATCCAGCCGAGAATCCCCTGTGCGCATGCGCCACTGCAGTCAGCAGCTCATTGCGAGGGGAATATCTCCTAAACCATATAGGTTTAGGAGATATTTTTTTTACCTACAGGTAAGCCTTATTATAGGCTTACCTGTAGGTAAAAGTAAAAAATAAGACTATACAAATGCTTTAAGGGCTCCTGCACAATGCAGCTCAAATGAGCTCAAAGAAGCACCTCCTACAGGCTTTTGAGCTCTCATTTTTTCGGCCTAGAAACACCTCTTCATGTTAGCCAATGTGTTCATGCATACTATGGCTTTTTCAGGCGTTTTCAGGCATGTGCTCCTATAGGCAGTGGAAAAAAAAACTCAACAAAAATGAATAGCACGTTGAACAGTTAAATTAGAAAAACAGCTTTTGCTCCAATATTTAACTTCAATCCCGAGATGTCCCCTGTAGTATTCTTTTTTTGCCATTAGATGTTCACTGTTTGATGATCAGCTTAATTTAACTCATTTCTTCTAAGCCTTGATTATCCTGGACCAACCCCAGCCTCTGACTGGCCAGCAAAAGAAGCAGCTCATTGATAAGCTCATCTCTCTGTCACTATGCTTTTCCCTCCTATTGGCATGCTTCTTGTCAGCACATAAATTGATTGGCTCCTTGTTCTGCATCTTTCACCTGCAGCAATATCCCCACAGAGGGTACTGGTAAGTATTGGTTTCCTCTACTGCTTCCAGTGATGATCTGCCCTGTACCTAGACCCAGCAACACACCAACACATTAGTGGTGATAAAGAAACTTTATTAAAAGCAGCAAAAAGTTATGAAGAAAGGAGTGATCAGGATTTACAATATTAAATGCCAAGGCTTAATAACAATTATAACAATTTAGCAGCCAGGAGTGTTTTTACACTTAGCCCCAGTTCACACTGCCACGACTTGTCATGCGACTTAAGAGTTCAAAGTTGCATGACTAGTCGCGCCCTATTAACAGCAATGGAATTGTTCTAATTGGCGCTCCAACTTAGAAACTCTTCACTTTGGGGTGACTTCTATGCAAGCCGCGATAAAATCGCACAGGGACGTTGGATTAAATGTTGTATGACTTTGAAGTCATGGCAGTGTGAACAAGGGCTTATTCAGGCATCGGGGAGGTTTCTGCTGGAAGTGATTTAGGAGGCTGTAAAGCTGCACAACCACTTTCACACAAACACTGCAATGTGACACCACCCACCTGATTTTGCCTGGCATGTATGACTGTCATTGCAGGTGTTTGGCGGAAAGCTCTCTATGTAAGAGCAAAAAAGTTAAGTAAAAAAGTAAAAAAAAAATTAGAGGATAAGTTCACCTTTCGGAAACATGTTACATGTTCCACCTGTTTTTAGGGTGGGATATGGAGCATGTTCCCGCTCTTGCAGTGGCTAGATGTTTCGAGCCCTATGTGTGACAGCAGTACAGGGAGAAGTTCCCTGTACCGGCTGTCACTTTTTGAAAAGAGCGTGTCCGTGCTGGGTTTTGTGAATGAATGAACTACAAGTACCAACATCCTTTGTGGCTATTGGCTTGTATTTCTCAATGAACTACCACAGCGCTGTTGAGTGGTGTGATAGTTAAAGCGGAGACCCACCCAAAAGTGGAACTTACACTTTAAGGAATCCTGACTCCCTGACATGCCACATTTGGCATGTAATTTTTTTGGGGGGAGGAGTGTGTACCTACCTAATTTTGACAGGCAACCAGCTCCCACTTCCGCTTGGGCCGTCTGGGTGGCCCCTCCCCCCTGCAATCTTTAGGGACATGTCACAGGTCCCAGAAGATTGTCCAGCCATTTAGGGAGCGCAGCACGACTTGCACATGTGCAGTGCGCACTCGGCTGTGAAGCCGCAGGCTGTCACAGCCAGGTGCCCACAGTAGTGGTGCCGGTGCCATAGAGAGGATAGAGAGAGAACTGAGGCTTCGGGAGGCCGCATCGCTGGACTGTGGGACAGGTGAGTGTTAAAAGTCAGCAGCTACATGTTTTATAGCTACTGACTTTTAATAATGTGGCAGCACGCAGGTAAAGTCACCTGGTTGTATCCAGGATGGGAAATATGTGTGCCCTAGATTCAGGCTTTATGCAGACTTTTACAATTAGAGGGGAAGAGTTAATGAGCCCAGCTGAAGTAAGTGGGCTCATTAAGACCTCTACAAAAAACCCCAGCATGCTTAGGGAGATGCTCCATCCTGGAACCAGTTTTGTGTTGTATAGACTGGGGAGTGTGAGATCTGTTCTGTGCGGTGAGTTAACGCCTGTGTGGCAAACCTCTACAACAGAGACAGGGACTGGTGCAGCACAAGGCTGCACTCAGTTGTTAGACAGGGAATCTAAGTGTGTAGTTAGAGGTCAAGCTGACCAGGATTTATTTTCATGTTTTATTTTTGTTTGGCTGTTATATGTATCACTGCATGTAGCATAAATAAACCGCATCTTTTGTTTTTTTGCACTTACAACGCTGTCTGCTGTGCCTGATTTTGTGTTGTGAACCCATCCAGGGGGTCACACACACCCGCTGCCGAGCTAACCCCTCACAGTTAGTGGAGAATGCGGGCAGTTTTTTTTCAATTTTTTTAAAGGCCAGCATGGAGGAGATACTGAGACAGCTGGCTCTAGCAAATGCAAATCAGCAGCAAACAAATGCGGCTTTACAAAAGAGCCTTGCAGCTCAACAACAGAGCCTTGCAGCCCAGCAGAAAGCTCACCTGCAGAGTCTGGAAGCTCAGCAACAAGCACAGCAGCAATCTGAAGCCCGCTTTATAGACCTGTTGCAGAAGCAAGAGCAGAGTTTTCAACAGAAAATAGAGACATTAATACAGCAACGTCCGCAGACCAATGAAGCAAGTGGTTACAATAATACCGCATCCTTTGGTGTGAGCCGTTTATTGATAAAAATGACTGGAGAGGATGATCCAGAGGTGTTTTTGACCACATTTGAAAGGACTGCTGAAAGGGAAAAGTGGCCTAAGGAGCAATGGGCTGGACTGGTGGCCCCTCTGTTAACTGGGGAATCGCAGAAAGCTTATTATGACCTAGAGCCTGACCAAGCAAAAGACTATGTGGTGCTAAAAACAGAAATATTGGCACGGCTGGGTGTCACCCTGGCCGTCCGGGCTCAGCGTGTGCATAATTGGACTTTTCAGGTTGGAAAACCCCCCAGGTCTCAAATGTATGATCTCATTCACCTGAGCAGGAAGTGGCTGCAGCCAGAGACTTTGACCGCACCAAACATTGTGGAACGTGTTGTTATGGATTGTTTCCTGAGAGCTCTTCCTACTGCCATCCAAAAATGGGTAAGCCATGGAGACCCAGAAAATGCAGATAAACTTGTGGATCTGGTTGAGAGGTACTTGGCTACAGAGAACCTGACCACCTCTTCCAGGGACTCACGGACTTTCCACCCTAAGACCAGATCATCCCCAGTGGCGGGTAAGATGACTCCAAGGGGTGAGGGTGGAGAGAGTGAGAGGGTGGGAGTTCTACCTAAGGTCTGGCGGGAGCAGCCCAGGAAGCCCATGCTGCAAGAGACAGCGAAAAAGATTATTTGCTACCGCTGCCGGCAAGAGGGACATATTGCAGCCAATTGCCCCGTTGTGGATGAGCCTATGCAATGTGACTTTATAAGGGAGAGACGTCAGTCGCTGTTTGCGACAGTTGCATGCACTGCCATTCGGGGACCTGAGAAACATTTATGTAAAATGTGTATTAATGGTAGAAATGTTGATGTGTTGCTGGATTCAGGTAGCCTGGTAACATTGATAAAAGCTGAATTAGTTACTACAGAGGTCTCTGGGAAGAACAGAGTGGCTGTTATTTGTGTGCATGGGGACACCCGAGAGTATCCTGTAACTTCAGTGTTTTTTGAGACCCCCAAAGGCAACCTCTCTCATCAGGTGGGGTTAGTGTCTCACTTACCACATGATGCTATTGTGGGAAGGGATTTTCCAAAATTCTGGGAACTCTGGGATTGTCCTGAGCCCCCCACTGGTGCCCCTATAAACCAGGAAGATGACCAGAATTCCTCTGGGAGTGGTGAGGACTCTCCTGAATTTCCCTTGTCAGTATTGGCGGGGGAAACTCGAAAAACTGGGGAGGAGCCAACATCCTCAGATGAAAACATGCCGTCTGTGGAGTTTTCGGATCTTGAGGTTCACAGGGAAAATTTTGCCACAGAACAGTTAAAAGACCCCACCCTAATAAAGGCACGGGAAAATGTGGTGAAAATAGATGGCGAGTTAGTGAACCCAGATAAGACTTGCCCTTATCCTTACTTCACTATGGAAAGGGACCTGCTGTATCGAGTGGCTCAAAGGGCAGAAGAAACCATTGAGAAACTTGTAGTGCCCAAACCTTACAGGAAGTTGGTTTTAGAATTGGCTCATGGGCACATTCTGGGAGGTCATCTGGGGACAGAGAAAACCAGAGAGAGGGTATTGCAGAGATTCTATTGGCCTGGGGTCATGAAGGAAATAGAAAATTATTGTTCCTCCTGCCCTGTGTGTCAGAAGTCGGCACCTATGCCACATTTCCGTAACCCGCTGGTACCTCTTCCTATCATTGAGGTCCCCTTTGAAAGGATCGCAATGGATTTGGTAGGTCCGATAATGAAGTCCGCCAGGGGGCATCAGTACATTTTGGTTATATTGGACTATGCCACTCGTTATCCGGAAGCAATTCCTCTCCGAAATACCTCGGCCAAAACCATAGCCAAAGAGCTATCTCTTGTTTTTAGCCGCGTGGGTATTTGTAAGGAACTGCTTACGGACCAAGGTACACCCTTTATGTCCCGGGTTATGAAAGAATTATGCAAGTTGTACAAAGTGACGCAATTGCGTACATCTGTGTATCACCCCCAAACAGATGGGTTGGTTGAAAGATTCAGCAAAACCCTTAAACAAATGTTAAAGAAGGTGGTGGATAGAGATGGAAAGAATTGGGACTGTCTAATACCCTATCTAATGTTTGCCATTAGGGAGGTACCCCAATCCTCTACGGGTTTCTCACCCTTCGAGTTGCTCTATGGGAGACACCCAAGATGGCTGCTGGATATCGCCAAGGAAACTTGGGAAAATGAGAGTTCTCCTCACAGGAGTGTGATTGAGCATGTCGCCCTGATGCAAGATAGAATTGCACAGGTAATGCCAATTGTAAAGGAACATTTAACCCAAGCGCAGTTAGCACAGCAGAGAGTGTACAACCGTGGGGCCAAGACCCGTACTTTTTCCCCGGGGGATAGGGTCTTGGTGCTAGTCCCTACGGTTGAAAGCAAATTTCTGGCCAAATGGCAAGGTCCATATGAAGTAATTGAAAAAATTAGTGAGGTGAACTACAGGGTTAGACAGCCAGGAAGGCGAAAGCCGGAGCAGATCTATCACGTCAATCTGCTGAAAGCCTGGAGGGATAGGGAATCCCTAGTCGCAGAGACTTTGTCACAAGTACAGCCTGATTGCTTAGTTCCTGAGGTTGGAATAGCAGACACCTTATCGAAACCCCAACAACAGGAGGTTAAAGAGTTTGTACTTCGTAACAAAGAGATTTTCTCTGAGCTTCCGGGACAAACATCTGGCGTAGAGCATGACATTATCACCCCGCCAGGAGAAAGGGTCAAACTAAAACCTTATAGAATACCAGAGGCCCGACGGGAGGCAATACGTGGGGAGGTTCAAAGGATGTTGGAATTGGGTGTGATAGAGGAGTCCCAGAGTGACTGGTCCAGTCCTATCGTACTAGTGCCCAAACCTGATGGGAGCTGGCGGTTTTGTAACGATTTTCGACAATTAAATAAAGTTACAAAATTTGACACCTACCCCATGCCACGTATAGATGAGTTGATTGACCGGCTGGGAACAGCCCGATATATGACAACTCTTGATCTCACCAAAGGGTATTGGCAAATTCCCCTGGCCGAGTCGGCCAAGGAGAAAACTGCGTTTGTAACCCCAGATGGGGCATTCCAATATAAGAGAATGCCGTTTGGGTTACAGAATGCATCGGCAACATTCCAGCGGAAAATGGATAAGATTCTGAGGCCCCATCAGAAATATGCTGCAGCTTTCCTGGATGATGTGATTATCCATAGCACAGACTGGGTCTCACATTTGCCGAAAGTACAAGCAGTCCTAGACTCTATCCAGGAAGCTGGGTTTACGGCCAATCCAAAGAAGTGTACCATTGGACAGGAGGAGGCCAAATATCTTGGGTACACTATTGGGAGGGGGGTGATAAAACCCCAAGTCAATAAAGTCGAGGCCATACAGAGTTGGCCACGTCCCAACAGCAAGAAACAGGTACGAGCCTTTCTGGGAATCGCTGGCTATTATCAACGATTCATTCCTCATTTTGCTTCTCAGGCTGTGCCCCTCACCAACCTGACAAAAGGGAAAGAGTCTGTCATGGTTAAATGGTCCCCAGAGGCTGAAGAAGCATTTCGGTCCTTAAAAACAGCCTTATGTAGCCAGCCAGTGTTGTACTCACCAGACTTCTCTAAGGACTTTGTTGTGCAAACTGATGCATCAGACGTTGGGTTAGGAGCAGTGTTATCCCAGGTCTGGAACGGGGAAGAGCACCCAGTCATTTACCTCAGCAGGAAGTTGAAGTCCCATGAGGTAAATTACGCCACGATTGAGAAGGAATGTTTAGCAGTGAAGTGGGCTCTAGATTCCCTTCGGTACTATCTGCTAGGTAGGCACTTTGACCTGGTGACTGATCACGCTCCTTTAAAGTGGATGGCTCAGAACAAGGAGACCAATAGAAGGGTAAATAGGTGGTTCCTGGCCCTACAGGAATTTAACTTTACAGTTAAGCATCGCCCTGGTGTTAAAATGGGGAATGTGGATGCTTTGTCTCGGATACATGCGTGTCTGACTGCTTGTGTTACAACCCCAAGGTTGAAACAAGAGGGGGGGGTATGTGGCAGCACGCAGGTAAAGTCACCTGGTTGTATCCAGGATGGGAAATATGTGTGCCCTAGATTCAGGCTTTATGCAGACTTTTACAATTAGAGGGGAAGAGTCAATGAGCCCAGCTGAAGTAAGTGGGCTCATTAAGACCTCTACAAAAAACCCCAGCATGCTTAGGGAGATGCTCCATCCTGGAACCAGTTTTGTGTTGTATAGACTGGGGAGTGTGAGATCTGTTCTGTGCGGTGAGTTAACGCCTGTGTGGCAAACCTCTACAACAGAGACAGGGACTGGTGCAGCACAAGGCTGCACTCAGTTGTTAGACAGGGAATCTAAGTGTGTAGTTAGAGGTCAAGCTGACCAGGATTTATTTTCATGTTTTATTTTTGTTTGGCTGTTATATGTATCACTGCATGTAGCATAAATAAACCACATCTTTTGTTTTTTTGCACTTACAACGCTGTCTGCTGTGCCTGATTTTGTGTTGTGAACCCATCCAGGGGGTCACACACACCCACTGCCGAGCTAACCCCTCACAATAAACACAGAAATATCTGGAACTCCACTTTAATTGATTCTTCCTGTCAGTGTGAAACAACTGTCTGCCTGTACGATGTAGCTTACTCTGACAGTCTGCTGGAGTCTATTTTTTTTAAGAGCCTGGAAAGTATTGCATTAGTGATCAGCAGATTGCCAGTGCAATGGTTTCCAGGCTCTTAAAAAAAAATAGTAAATACTAATTTTTTTACCTGCAAAAAAATTGCATTCATTATTTTTTTTAAAGGTAAACTTATCCTTATCCTTAAAGGTGAACTTAATAATAATAATAATAATAATAATAATAATGATAATACATTTTATTTATAACGCCCTTTTCATCAAAAGATCTCAAAGTGCTACAGGTTAGAAAACAGTTCATAAAACTAAGCGAACATCTAAAAAGAACAAAAAAGTTTGCTAAAAAAAATGTTTTAAGATCTTTTTTTAAAACAGTCAGTAGATTGAGGGGCCCTCAAACTGTCAGGTAGGGCATTCCACAAGCGTGGGGCAGCTGCACAAAAAAAACTGTTTCCCATTGTCTTCAGTCTAGTTCTAGGTATTTGAAAAAGGTTTGAATGAGTAGAGCGTAGGGATGAATTTTGTCATTTGAGAAGTTCTTTGAGATAAGGGGGGGCATGTCCATATATGCATTAGTGTGTGAGGAGAGAAACCTTATACTCAATCCTGGTAGAGACAGGAAGTGTCTGCAGTGAGTGGAGAATGGGGGTAATGTGCTCATGTCTCCGCACTCTCATCAGGATCCTTGCTGCAGAGTTTTGGATATACTGAAGCCACTGCAGACTCCTTCTAGGAATCCCAATGAGAAGTGCATTACAGTAGTACAGTCTGGAGTAGACAAAGACATGAACCAACTTTTCGCCATCTGGAAGGGAAAGAATGGAATGGAGTTTAGAAATAAACGTATCATTTTATTTTACACTAAATCATTAAAAATGAATCCCCAAAACATTTTAATACCCCCCATATTTAATAGCCCCCCACTGCCATTTCCATGTAGGCCCTAACATTGCGAGTGCCTACATACAAAAATGACTGCTCTACACATATTAGGTATCGCTATGTACTGCAGAGTGAGAGCAATAATTCTAGGGCCATCATTGTTAAATGGAGAAGTATTTTGGCCATACTTTGCCTATGGATCACAGGAGCGCATTTCCGTCTGCACTGTCGGCTGATGTCACATATGGTCAGTATCCACCCAGAACCCTGGACCGTCACCTGGCTCAGCCTCTTAGCAATTCACTAAAAGCCTGAGCCAGCCCCTCCTGCCCTCTTCACAGCTCAGCACTCCAGTGAGAGGAGAGCAGAGAGCCGAGGCTGTTAGTCTCTCAGAGTGGAGGGGAAGAACTGAGTGATCAACCGTCTTTGATCACTCACTTCTCACTGCAGAGCTGGCGGGGGATGAATGTAAGGACTTTTAAAGTATCATGAATAAAACAACTTTGGGTACCATAGTTTGTTGCTGTATCACAGTAGCACGTAATTTTAAGGCTTGACACATGTAGCATTTATTTATTCATCTCATCTTTTATTTTTATTTTTTTTCTGAAAAAATTGGGTGACATTTTGTTTTACTAAATATATGGTTTTGATAAACAGTAGCACTAATATTGTGTTACATAAAAAAAATTCAGCTGTCGCCATTTTTTTCCCCATGGTCTCTGCTTTAGAAAATATACAATGCTTTAGGGGGTTTTAACTATTCTGCGTGCCAAAAATGTGCACGCGTGCAAATTAAATGCCAAAATAGCTCTGCCATTGAAAGGGATATGTACTACAGTTAAATATCTTTCATCTTGTACAAACTCGCATTAATTAAAACTGTGGCATGTCTCTGAATTACAAAGTCACTGTTGTGATTCCTGTGAATGGAGTATCTGCAGTAGTAAATTTGTGATGCCAAAACTGTTAAATAAAAGTAATATTGAAGTTGGTAGCATGTGAATGAAAAATTTGCCCAGCGCTGCTTGAGAACCCCATTGTCACATGAATACCTAGGTTTGCTGAATAAGACTTAATTTAGAATATTGCAACATTATTGTGCACTTTTTTTATCCCCAAAACAAATACACTTAGGGACCAATTTAGTAGTGGAGTGATTTTTAAATGGTCTGCAAACCTGTGTTTAGCTCAAACATCCATTTAGGTCTGAAGGAGGCTATTTTTTATTTCTCCAACCTTACTGGGTGTTTGAAATAAATATTCCCAGAGCCAGTATAAAAATAATTGGTTTATTAATGAGTAAAAATAAGGACATTCTTCCATGCATTTTATATATTTAAAATAACATATAGCTGAACTAGATGTGCAGTGATCTAAAGTAATAACAATAAAATAGAAAGATCATAATAAAATTGAGGAGTGGTGGATTGGATAGGATTCATCGGGAAAGAGCCTGGGCAGATCTGGGGAGGACCTATTTTTTCTTTTTCTTTTCTTTAGAATGATAGAGTGTTTGTAGCTGTTTTATTTAACCATGCACATTACACATGAACTTGCACATACAGCTTCCATGAGAGCTCACTACATTGACCTGTCTGCAACAGATCCCACTGGGTATATCTAGGTCTGTTCTTGTTTTTTTCATTTTTCTCCCCACAGTTTTCCTCTAGCTCACCTTGGGTCTTTTTGAGTCATTCCTAAGAAAACTCTGATCATGGTTTTTGGTGGGTTCCACCAAATCTCCATTTGTGCATTTTGACTTTGTTGGTGATGGGCTGTGGCACTATTTATTTTGTTTAGCCTGCTATTGCAGATTTTTGTGTTGAGCCAAAGGATGTTCAAGACCCTTCTCAAAAATCAGATTTTTCAGACTGGCTTATTGTTTTTCACATCTTGATAAAGAAGATATGATAAAGGATTACTTGTTCTGCGAGCTTTCTAATGTTGGCCATACAATATGTGAATTTTGTCTGGTTGCCTGATAAACTAACCAAAATTCACTCCTTGGGTGGCCCTGTTGTCATCCTCCCATCCGATATCCTTTGACTTGAAAATCAAAGAAACCAGGCAGAAATTGTTGTCTGAACAGCGGCTGCATCAAATCAGATGCGGTTGTTGTATAGGTATTCTGGCAGCTGATGGAGCCAGCTGTCGGAATAGAATAGTGCAGCATCTATTTTGCAGGTTGAACTGAAAGATCTAATAGTGTATGGCCAGCTTAACAACATAACACTTGAACAGTCTGATCTTTATGATAATGCTGATATTCTTAGCCAGGGGCGTTGCTAGGTCTGCAAAACACCTGGGGCTAGAGCTCATAGCAGTGGTCACCAAACTTTCTGCAGACCCCCACGGGGGGGGGGGGGGGGCGCACCAGTGGTAAGCAAGTGGTTCAACTCACCATAATGCAGAATCAGTGAGAGCCCTGGGCCTGTTACTTGCCACATCTCCTGTCACCAGATACAGCGTGTCACTTGCCACCTTTACCTCCTGTCACCAGATGCAGTGTGTCACTTGGCACTGTTGCCTGTCACCAGATGCGGTTACTTGCCACCATCACCTGCCATTAGATGTGGATTGTCACTTGCCATGTCGTCTGCCACCAGATGTGGATTGTCACTTGCCACTGTCACCTGACACCAGATGTGGATTGTCACTTGCCATGTCTCCTGCCACCATTTGCAGATTGTCATGTCACCTGCCACCATTTGCAAATTGTCACTTGCCACCTCACCTGCCACTAGATGTGGGTTATCACATCCCACGTCACCTGGCACCAGATGTGGATTGTCACTTGCCAATTGATGTGGATTGTAACTTGCCATGCCAGCCAGTGCCACCAAATGTGCATTGTCGCTGCATTGGTGGCAGACTGGCAGCACTGGTCCATTTAGTGAGGGCAGGAGAGCAGTGAGAGATGTCATCTTGCTGCTCCCTGCTGCACCTCTGACATTGAAGCAAGGGGGTCTGGCAGCAGAGTGGGGCTCCACCGATGACAGAAAGCACGTGACCTCCACTCCACCAGGCTGTGAGGACTGAAGAGCGCTGATGTGTGGTGGGAAGTGAGAGATGATGTCATCTATCTGCACCTCGCTCCCACATTGAAGAGGCCCGGCTGTGAAGAGCACTGTGGAGCAGTTGGAGAGAGATGATGTCATCTCTGCTCATCCGGCCGCTCGCTTTTATCCTCCGCCTCACTCATGCAGCCAGCCTGCCCGCCGCAGCCACAGCTTGCTGGTTAGGCAGGGACCCTGGAGCAGGAGACTCAGGGCTATGGGCCCCAGATTCAGGGCTATAGCCCCAATAGCCACCCCCTAGCGACGACTTTGTTCTTAGCCATCCTGCTGTTTCTGAATGCTGAAATATATATATGAATGTGAGAGATGACATCACTAAGGGAGCTAGGGAGGAGGTAGAGCTCCAAAGGGATGAAGCTAAGGGGAAAATATTAATGGGAGTATGCTTTAGGCCCCCTAACTTGAGGGAGGAGGGGGAGACGGATCTCCTATCACAAATTGGATTAGCAGCAAGGATGAGAAGTGTTATCATAATGAGGGATTTTAATTATCCAGACATAGACTGATGAAAAGCTCTCAGGCCGCGTACACACGCGGGAACTGTTCGCTCAACTTTGTCCGTCAAACAGTTTCAGCAAACAGTCCGCTCAAAATTAGCATGGACGGACTTGCCCACACACGACGAACGAACAGTTTGCTGAAACCGTGCGCGATGACGTGAACGGCACGTACGACGGGACGGAAAATACGACGTCCTATACACTGCATTACAACTTTCGGCGTGTAAATCCTTTCTGAGCATGCGCGGAACTTAGTTTGACGAACAAGCCTACACACGAGGGGACTGTTCGCTGAAACCAAGTTTCAGCGGACAGTTTTTCGGAATTTCCGAAAAACTTTGTTCAGCAGACTGTTCGCTGAAACTGTCCGCTGAAAGCCCACACACGGGCGGACTGTCCACCGAAACACTGTTCAGCGGACAAAGTTGGACGAACAGTCCCCGCGTGTGTACGCGGCCTCATGTGTCTATTTCTGGACAGATAAGAGCTTTTCATCAGAAAATGCGATAATTGATAGCATGTTCTCAATTTTCCCGATGGAAGAACTTTCTATCAGAAATTCTGATCGTGTGTATGCAATTCCAACACGCCAAAAATCACACATGCTCAGATTCAACTACGAGACGGAAGCTATTGGCTACTGGCTATTGAACTTCCTTTTTCTAGTCCCGTCGTACGTGTTGTACGTCATCGCGTTCTAAACAATCGGAATTTGGTGTGACCGTGTGTAGGCAAGACAGCTTGAGTGGAATTCCATTGGGAAAACCATCAGAGCCTTTTCAGATGAGAATTACGATCATGTGTACGTGGCATTAGGCTCAACAGTTCCTAAATGTCTTGCAGGACAATTTCATGGTTCAAATGGTAGACGCACCAACTAGAAATAAAGCGCTACTGGATCTACCAATTACCAAGAAAACAGACCTGATCACGGATGTGGAAATACGGGGCTATTTAGGAAACAGCGATCACAGGTCAATTGGCTTCAGTATAAATCACACAAATAGGAAACATAAGGGGAATACAAAGATACTGAATTTCAAAAGAGCCAACTTCCCTAAACTATGAATCACGTTAGAAGGCATGAATTGGGATAGAACCTTAGGAAGAAAGAACACAGAGGAGAGATGGGTTTGCTTTAGGAGCATATTAAATAAGGGCATTAGCCAATGCATCCCATTGGGTAATACATTTAAAAGAGTGAAACAAAAATCCTGGATGACTTAACTCCAATGTAAAAATGCATATAAAAGCAAAGGAGAAGGCCTTCAAAAAATACAAGGTTAAGGGATCATCATCAGCATTCATACTTTACAAAGAATGCAATAAGAAATGTTAGGGTGCAATTAGGGCAGCTAAGATAGAACATGAAAGACACATAGCGAAGGAGAGCAAAAAAAATCCCAAGAAATTCTTTAAGTATGTAAACAGTAAAAAAGGGAGGACAGGCCATATTGGCCCTATAAAGAATGAGGAAGGACATCTGGTTATAAAGGATGGGGAGATGGCGAAGTTATTGAATTTATTCTTCTTCTCAGTCTTCACGAGGGAATCGGGGGGCTTCAGTAACCAAAATTTCTTTGTTTATCCTTATGACACATCACAGGAAGCACCTCCATGCATCAATATTTATAAAGGGCCCAAAATACATCCCTGGGGATTACAGACCAGTTAGCTTAACATGAATAGTATGCAAGCTCTTGGGATAATAAGGGACTCTATACAAGATTTTAGTAACAAGAACGGTATAATTAGCAGTAATCAGCATGGATTCATGAAGAATCATTCTTGCCAAACCAATCTACTAACCTTCCATAAGGAGGTGAGTTGCCTTCTAGATAAAGGAAGGCCTGTAGACGTGGTGTATCTGGATTTTGACAAAGCATTTCACACAGTTTCCCATAAACATTTACTGTACAAAATAAGGTCCGTTGACATGGACCATAGGGTTAGTACATGGATTGAAAACTGGCTACAAGGGCGAGTTCAGAGGGTGGTGATAAACAGGGAGTACTCGGAATGGTCAGAGGTGGGTAGTGGGGTCCCCCAGGGTTTTGTACTGGGACCAATCCTATTTATTTAGTTCATATGACGACCTGGGGGATGGGGTAAACAGTTTAAACTCTGTATTTGCGGACAATACTCAGCTAAGCAGGACAATAACTTCTCTGTAGGATGTGGAAACCTTGGAAAAAGATCTGAACAAATTAATGGGAATATTGTCATGCATTAAAAAGGGGATCAACTCCTGAGATAAAACAATAATTCTCCCACTCTACAAAAATCTTGTCCAGCCGCATCTAGAGTATGCTGTCCAGTTCTGGGCACCAGTGCTCAGGAAGGATGTACTGGAAATGGAGCGACTACAAAGAAGGGCAACTAAGCTAATAAAGGGTCTGGAGGAGGAAAGGTTGTGAGCACTGAACTTATTCTCTCTGGAGAAGAGACGCTTGAGAGGGGATATGATTTAATTTTATAAATACCGTACTGGTGACCCCACAATAGGGATAACACTTTTTAACAGAAGGGAGTTTAACGAGACACATGGCCACTCATTAAAATTAGAAGAAGAGAGGTTTAACCTCAAACTACGTAGAGTTACTTACTGTAAGCAAGGATGTGAAATTCCCTTCCACAGGCAGTGGTCTCAGTGGGGAACATTGATAGTTTCAAGAAACTATTAGATAAGCACCTGAACGACCGCAACATACAGGGATATACAATGTAATACTGACATATAATCACACACCTTGGTTGGACAAGATGGGTTGGACAAGATGGATGTGTCTTTTTTCAACCTCACCTACTATGTAACTATGATATAGTCTCCATGCAGTTTAATGGGTGTATCTGTTCCATTATTTGCCCTAAAATGTTTCGTCTTCTTGGTGTTGTTCAGTCAAATTTGTTTTGCTCTTTCACTGGACGGGACCAAACATGAATATCTGTGAGGGACAAGCCAGGGACCCAGCAGTGAAGCAGGGGTGAAGCTTCAGGAAGATAATGAGTGCCACAGTGAAAGAGCTCAGGGGATCCAGTGGCTAGTGGATCTGAAGTCTAGTGAGAGAGAGACTGGGAGCTTGTTGAGTGAAGACCCACAGTGAGTGAGTGTGGGGTAAAGAGAACTGTTTGTGTTGCAGATAGTTGAATACATTTACCGTTAGTAACAGCTACAAGATTGTTGTCATAGGAGACAGTGGTCCTATCTATACAGAAGTGGTGTCCGGCTGAAGGCTTTCATCTGCATAGCTGTCTACCTATAGAAGTCTCAGAGTCTGCCAATTAACAGTGACTCTACCTAAGGATGTCCTGGCCCTAAGCCTCTCTCCCACAGTTCTGTTTAAGAGTCAATAAATCTCTTCGCATTCAAATAGTGTCTGGCACCCACCATTTCATCTTGCATTACACCCTTTACATGCCTTGTAACCCACTCTATACTGAGGGATGTCAGCTGTCCCTAACTCTGGAGGTCACCATTAGGCCTCAGGGGCCCTGGGACTTTTCTACACTTTAATGTAAAAGAAAATATAGTCTAAACAGGATTTGCCTAATCTTCTAATCTAAACTCTTTCAAATTTGATCATCTAGTCTAGGGTATGATAATCTAGTTTCATGTATATTATTTTGCTAAGCACTTTTCTTTAAAAGATAGCAAATTAATGTCTCACAAACTGTGGTATTCTGAAGGATTACCTCTCATGGGAGCTCAATTATCATTGCAGTTTTCTACTGCCGTTTTACTCTCCCAAATTTCCCTGAAGATCATTTTCAGTAATTGTGGTGTAAGGTGAAATCAAACACTTCCTCTTGTATTGGATATACTTTATGCAAAAAAAACACAGTCCACTGTACTGAATGAAGACAAGAGACTATTACCCTATTACCCTGATATATACAGTATGTATACAATATATTGTCAAAAGTACTGTGACACCTGCCTTTACACGCACATGAATTTTAATGGCATCCCAGTTTTAGTCTGTAGGGTTCAATAGAGTTGGCCCACCCTTTGTAGCTATAACAGCTTAAGCTTTTCTGGGAAGGCTGATCACAAGGTTTAGGAGTTTGTCTATGGGAATGTTTGACAATTCTTCCAGAATCTCATTTGTGAGGTCAGGCACTGATGTTGGATGGGAAGGCCTGGCTTGCAGTCTCCACTCTGATTCATCCCAAATGTTATCTATCAGGTTGAAGTCAGGACTCTGTACAAGCCAGTCAAGTTCCTCCTCCCCAAACTCACTCATCCATGTCTTTATGGACCTTGCTTTGTGCACTGGTCCAAATCATTTGGTAGAGGGGGGATTATGGTGTGGGGTTGTTTTTCAGGGGTTGAGCTTGGTCCCTTAGTTCCAGTGAAGGTAGCTCTTAAGGCATCAGGATACCAAGACATTTTGGACAATTTCATGCTCCCAACTTTTTGGGAACAGTTTGGGTAAGTCCCCTTTCTAAACCAACATGACTGCATACAAGTGCGCAAAACAAGGTCCATTAAAACATGGATGAGTGAGTTTGGGGTGGAAGAACTTGACTGTACAGAGTCCTGACCTCAACACCTTTGGGATGAATTAGAGCGGAGACTGCGAACCAGGACTTCTTGTCCAACTTCAGTGCATGACCTCACAAATGCTCTTCTGGAAAAATGGTCAAACATTCCCATAAACACACTCCTAAACCT
Source organism: Lithobates pipiens (assembly GCF_037356315.1). Lineage (NCBI taxonomy): Eukaryota > Metazoa > Chordata > Amphibia > Anura > Ranidae > Lithobates > Lithobates pipiens. The sequence goes on along the minus strand of NW_027507758.1, from coordinate 404,909,390 downwards.
TGTGGACCACCTTCCCAGAAGAGTTAAAGCTGTTACAGCTGCAAAGGGTAGGAAGACTCAATATTGAACCGATCAAACTAACACTGGGATGCCATTAAAGTTCATGTGCGTGTAAAGGCAGGCGTCCCAATACTTTTTACAATACAGTGTATATATATATATATATATATATATATATATATATTGTAAGGGATCTTCCCGGGGTAGGGTGAGTTTGGACACAGTTCACAGCAGACTTGGAATTTATAAAGCAGACCTTGGCATTTATTCGTGGTACAAACAGTCCAACAAACAAAAATATACGGCAACACCGTGCTTTTTAAGTACAACAGAAAAAAAATAAGAAAACAACCTAGCCCGGCTGGGCGCTTACTAACAGGTTCTTCTCACCTATCTGACACTTATAAACACAGCGTCTTTCGCCTGGATATCGCAGGGTGGGTTTTAGCTCCAGCAGTGGCTGCGCTCGCAGCTTCCTCCAACACCCAGACTGTTCATTTCCCTGGCTGAGAGCGAGCACCTGCAGGCCCCGCAGAGCCTTTACCTTCCCAGGCTAATTAGGATCAAAGCTCACCTGATCCAAATCCCAGAACTGGATCGGGGGGGTGTGTGGAATGACAGGTCCCTCTACCAAACCTACCTGCCATTCCATATAAACCCAGGCCCGGCAAGATTAAATAACCACTCAGCAGCATATTGCTGCTGAGAAACTGATCCATCCTGGACTTACCATCTCACACTGTGTAGCAACCTAGGTGAGATGTACACCCCCTCGACCACTTCTCCAGTGACATGTCTACATATCCCCCCCCTCTTTTTCAGACCGGAGGGCTGAGCCTTTTGTCCCCACAGACAACTCACCCTCGACAATGCGTCAGCATTTGCCTGTAATTTCCCTGGCCTGTGTTCCACAGTGAAATTAAAGTTTTGTAAGGACAGAAACCATCTAGTCACTCTTGCATTTCTCTCCTTGTTTAACTTCATCCATGTTAGGGGGGCATGGTCTGTCACCAACTTGAATTTCCTGCCTAGCAAGTAATACTTTAAAGATTCTAGGGCCCACTTCACTGCCAAACATTCTCGCTCCACAATGGCATAATTTTTCTCGGCCGGGGTTAGTTTTCTACTCAAGTACGTCACCGGATGCTCCTCACCATTCACTACTTGTGAGAGTACTGCACCTAAGCCTGTGTTAGAGGCATCTGTCTGGACCAGAAATTCTCGCCTGAAATCGGGGGTAACTAACACAGGTGGTTGGCACAAGGCAGACTTAAGGCTTTGGAAAGCCTTCTCGGCCTCTGGGGTCCACGTGACCATTGCTGTCTTTCCGCCCTTTGTCAAGTCAGTTAGTGGAGCAGCAACTGAGGCAAAGTTTGGCACAAATCTACGGTAATAACCCGTAATACCCAGGAAAGCTCTAACCTGTTTCCTTGTCAGGGGTCTAGGCCAATTCTGTATTGCCTCAATTTTATTTAGCTGTGGCTTAATCAATCCTCTCCCAACAATGTAGCCCAGATATTTGGCCTCTTCTAGGGCTAGAGCACACTTCTCGGCATTTATGGTCAACCCTGCATCACTTATGGTATCCAACACGGCCTGTACCTTACAGAGGTGACTTTCCCAATCAGGGCTAAAAATGACCACATCATCGAGGTAGGCGGCTGAGTAATCCCGATGTGGTCGCAGAATCAAGTCCATCAACCTCTGGAAAGTTGCAGGCGCTCCATGTAACCCGAATGGCATCACTACATACTGGAATAGCCCATCCGGGGTGGAGAATGCAGTTTTCTCTTTAGCCTCACCAGAAAGTGGAATCTGCCAGTAGCCCTTTGTGAGATCGAGGGTGGTTATGTACCTGGCGTTACCTAACTTCTCAATCAACTCATCTACCCTGGGCATAGGATAAGCATCGAACTTGGAGATCTCATTCAACTTTCTGAAATCGTTACAGAACCTCCAAGTTCCATTGGGCTTTGGGATTAGCACAATCGGGCTGGACCATTCACTCTGTGACACCTCAATTACCCCCAGATCAAGCATACGTTTTACCTCGGCAGATACGGCTTTCCTACGTGCCTCCGGTATCCTATAGGGCTTTAGGTTTACTCTGCTTCTAGGCTCAGTTTCAATGTGATGATGGATGAGGTGGGTACGCCCTGGGAGGTCAGAGAACTTGTTTTTGTTTTTCTGTAAAAATTCCTGAGCCTCCTGTTTCTGTGACACTGATAGAGTATCACCTACCTTGACTGGAGGGATTGGTGGTGACAAATTATTAACAGTATTTGTCGCCACCAAGGATTCCCTGTCTTTCCAGGGCTTGATCAAGTTTATGTGATAAACTTGGAAAGGCTTCCTTCTACCTGGTTGGTGCACCTTGTAGTTCACCTCACTGATCTTTTCAACAATTTCATAGGGACCTTGCCACTTCGCCAAGAATTTACTCTCAACAGTGGGGACTAGTATAAGGACCCTATCGCCTGGGTTGAATGTCCTGATTCTTGCGGACCGGTTGTAAATTCTACTTTGGGCCTCTTGAGCTCTCTGGAGGTGTTCCCTTACCAGGGGCATTACAGTGGCTATACGGTCCTGCATTTGTGCTACATGCTCAATAACACTCTTGTATGGGGTGGACTCATTCTCCCATGTCTCTTTTGCAATGTCCAGTAGACCCCTAGGGTGACGACCATAGACCAACTCGAATGGTGAGAACCCTGTGGACGCTTGGGGCACTTCCCTAATAGCAAACATGAGGTAGGGTAATAAATGATCCCAGTCACGACCATCTTTTCCCACCACTTTCTTCAACATATGTTTCAAAGTTTTATTAAATCTCTCCACCAATCCGTCCGTCTGGGGGTGGTATACAGAGGTACGGATGTGTGAGACTTTAAATAGTTTGCATAATTCCTTCATCAGTTTTGACATAAATGGCGTACCTTGGTCAGTTAGGATTTCTTTGGGGATCCCAGTCCTAGAGAACATATAAAACAACTCACGTGCAATTGTTTTAGATGCAGTGTTTCTTAAGGGTACAGCCTCAGGATAGCGGGTCGCATAATCTATGACTACCAAAATATACTGGTGTCCTCTAGCTGACTTTACAACGGGACCCACTAAATCCATGGCAATATGCTCAAAAGGCACCTCTATAATAGGGAGCGAAACCAAAGGACTGCGAAAATGTGACACTGGGGCACTAACCTGACATGTGGGGCACGACTCGCAGTATTTTTTAATGTCATCATATATCGCCGGCCAAAAAAACCTCTGGAGAACCCTCTCTCGCGTTTTGTCAGTCCCCAAGTGTCCCCCAAGAACATGGTTATGTGCCATGTCAAGCACCTGACGCCGGTACGGCTTAGGTACCAGAAGCTGTTCCACAATCTCATCCTTAATCTTATTGACTCTATAGAAAAGATCATTAGTCACCGAAAAATGTGGAAATCTTTTTTCAGCATCTGGTTCCTGAGGTACCCCATTCATAACAGCAACCTGCTCTCTCGCATTTTTGAGAGTGGGGTCCTGTAATTGTGCAGCGCCAAAATTATCCCTAGACACCTCTAAGTCTAGTATATTTTGCTCAGTGGGAGGAGCCTCCTCCTCCCCAGCCAGGACCTGCAAAGGAGAACAATCATTTTCATCCTGCACACTTCTATCATTCACAGGGGACAAGGCAACCCCCTTAGAGGTATCCTCACTCCTTTTGGGGATTTTTCTTTTTTCCCAGAGAGCCCAGAATAATGGAAAATCGCGCCCCAATATTACATTATGCATGAGGTTTTTAACCACACCCACTTCATATTGTACGGTGCCTTGTTCAGTCCCGACTTTAGCCAGCACTATAGGGTACACTTTTGTATCACCATGTATGCACACAACACTCATATGCTTTTTAGACTCTAAGTCCCCAGCCACCAGGCTAGCATGCACCAAGGTTACGAGGCTTCCCGAGTCCATTAACGCCTTAACGGGAAGGTCATTGATTGTAATATTGCAGATTTGCGGTTCAGTCTCTAGTCCAGGAACTGCAGCACAAGATGGTTCCGCAAATAGCGACTGACGCCGGCTAGCGTCACACTCCATGGGTTCAGTGGTAAGAGGGCAATGGGCAGACACGTGTCCCGCCTCATGGCATCTCCAACACTGGATAGGGCCTGGTCTTTTTGGCAAGGAGTCCTTTTTAGAGCCCCTTAGCCACCCGGGACCATCACCAGTCTTTTGTCCCTGAGACACCACTTGAGCCCTTTTCCCTCCATCAGCACCCCTCCACACTCCCCCAATAGATGGAAGTCTCTTACCAGCTGACGGCACAGATCTGGCGCTCCGGGGAGGTGAAGATGCTGCAGGAACATCACGGAGGTAGTCCTCAGTCGCCTGGAACCTCTCCACAAGGTTGACAAGTTCGTTTGCATTCTTAGGATCACCTTGTCCCACCCAGCGTTGCAGGTCAGTAGGAAGCGCTCGGAGGTAGCGATCCATCACGACCTTCTCTAGGATTTGTGCAGGAGTAGAAGTGTCTGGCTCCAACCACTTTCTTGCCAAATGGATTAGGTCATACATCTGGGACCTCGCTGATTTGTCCAGACTGTAGCTCCAGTTGCGTACCCTCCGGGCACGGACTGCAGTAGTAACTCCTAGTCGGGCAAGTACCTCCTCTTTTAGCCGAGTATAGTCCTTAACCTCTTGCTCACTGAGGTCATAGTAGGCCTTTTGAGGTTCACCTGTTAAATAGGGCGCAATTACCTCTGCCCACTCAGCGGCTGGTAACTTCTCTCGCTCAGCCACGCGCTCAAATACTGTTAGATAGGCCTCAACATCGTCCTCAGCAGTCATCTTTTGCAGCGCTTGCTGTACAGTCCTTCTCCCAAAAAAAATCTCTGGAGCGGCTCCCTCCACTGTGGGTGGATTAGCAACCACAGGCGCCTCTCGATTTACTATCAGGTGCTCGATAAGTTGTTGTTGGCTTTGGCGCAAAGCTTGCAACTCTTCCTTATGCATCTGCTGTTGTGCAGCCATGGACTGTTCATGTCGTCTATTGGCCTCTGTCTGAGCCTGCTGTTGTTGCAAACTCACTTGCATAAACTGCTTCAGCATCTCCTCCATGTTGCTGGACTGTTCTTGGAGTGTAGTTGCAGCTTTCACCCAGGACATAAGCAGCTGTAGCCAAGTCTGTCCACACCGTTGCCCCTAGCAACCGTGTTGCCCGCATTCTCCACCAATTGTAAGGGATCTTCCCGGGGTAGGGTGAGTTTGGACACAGTTCACAGCAGACTTGGAATTTATAAAGCAGACCTTGGCGTTTATTCGTGGTACAAACAGTCCAACAAACAAAAATATACGGCAACACCGTGCTTTTTAAGTACAACAGAAAAAAAATAAGAAAACAACCTAGCCCGGCTGGGCGCTTACTAACAGGTTCTTCTCACCTATCTGACACTTATAAACACAGCGTCTTTCGCCTGGATATCGCAGGGTGGGTTTTAGCTCCAGCAGTGGCTGCGCTCGCAGCTTCCTCCAACACCCAGACTGTTCATTTCCCTGGCTGAGAGCGAGCACCTGCAGGCCCCGCAGAGCCTTTACCTTCCCAGGCTAATTAGGATCAAAGCTCACCTGATCCAAATCCCAGAACTGGATCGGGGGGTGTGTGGAATGACAGGTCCCTCTACCAAACCTACCTGCCATTCCATATAAACCCAGGCCCGGCAAGATTAAATAACCACTCAGCAGCATATTGCTGCTGAGAAACTGATCCATCCTGGACTTACCATCTCACACTGTGTAGCAACCTAGGTGAGATGTACACCCCCTCGACCACTTCTCCAGTGACATGTCTACAATATATATATATATATATATATATATATATATATATATATATATGTATGTGTATATGTATATAGACACTCACAAGAACGGTTACAGATACTGTTTTGAAAAAAGAAAAACACCTTGATTTACTGTAAGAACATAATTGCATTTTTAAAACCTGCATTTATGTACTACAATAATAACAGGTTTCCCTTTTTGTCATTTTTAGAGCTTTAAATAAAAGTGATGTCATTTTAATTTCATTGGATATATTCTATAACAAATTCCCTAATCACCTATCTCTTTCCCAGTAATTTTAGTGTCTCTATTACCTCTGCCTTCAACCTGTGTGCTTCATTATTTCTATTTCTGCTGATTTTAACTCTTTTAAACATTTTCTTAACTGCATCGTTTACCTCTTCTATGTCTAGAGGTTCTTTTTCAAGTGGTTGTATTTGTGAATTTTTGCTGTGCTAAGTCTGCACTATTCAAGATGGTCTGGAAATGCTCCGCCAATCTTCTCAGCTTTGCTAGCTAAGTTTCCTTCTTTATCCTTCACAGCACCATCACTAAAACCTCTTTTCAATGTCTTGATTATTCTGTACAATGCATACTGCCTACTACAGAAAATTTGAAGTGGGAAAGCAAATAAATAAATAAGCGACTCGCTTAAAAACTGGAGGCAAGAAAAATGAAGGTTTTGCTTGTAGGTTGCATCTTTCTAACGCAAGGTAGAAAATCAGAAAATAAAAGTAACTATAATTTAAGTTTATATGAGAAAATCTGTTAATTTTGTTTCCTTCGGTTTTTTACACATAATGCTCAAACATCCTTTAAAATGTGTATCTCCAGGCAAAACCATTTTTTTTAGGTTTAAATAAAGGTAGGCCTTCTGTTAAAGTTTTTAGTGTTGTCTGTGTGTCAATGTGGAGATTCATCCCTCTATTTGCCCTGGTGACCATTGCCTCTCTGAATGAATGTGAGGGAAAATGCTAACTTTTAGAGTTGTCCCCCGAATAAGAGGTAGGGAGCAATCTTCTAATGTGGACACCAGTTCCAGAAACAACTGTCAAAAGAGATTTGGGAGATTTCCTATAATTTCTCATTGTGTTTCTTGGGCACAACATGAAGGGAAAATTCCCCAATGATACACAGATAGTAGAAAATACGTTAGCAGAGGATTTAAACCTTATTCAAACTTAAAAAAAAAAATGGCTATATGTACACTTTAATTTTGACCCCTTTCCCCATACACAATAAACTGGAATTTTCAATATTTTGTAGATTTTCAATGCTTTCGCTTTTCCCACTGGAAAATAATCTTTTTTTCTTTACCAATCAAAATACTGATAGTATAGGAGACACATTTTCCCTACTTAGAGTTACATAGTTACATAGTTACAAAGTTAGTCAGGTTGAAAAAAAGACACAAGTCCATCCAGTTCAACCTTAAAAACAAATAAATAAAATTAAAAAAAATAATCGTACAATCCAAATACCCAATTTTATGCCCACAATTGATCCAGTACATGTAGACATTGTGTGAAGTCTGCTAAAAGAGATGATTCTTTTCTGCAGACAGACTTTGCAGTATACAATTACCTGCTGTATTTGAAGTTACTGGCCTGGCCTTTGCTTCTGATTTGGTTTCACACAGAAAGTCATCTATAGATGGGCTGAGAAGAGGCCTGCTTTCCTGTTGCTCATTCACAAGCTGGAAATTGAAAAGAGAAACATAATGAAAAAAGCCATCAGAGTAATCAGTTTAAAAAAATACATGGCGATCAAGCTTGAATGGAGAAAAAGTATTTTTTCTGCAAATGCTTGAGACTTTGGTATTATTTAACCATAACAGCCACTGGGGTTAATTTACTAAAGGCAGATAGACTGTGCCAGTCCTGTGGCATTCTGCAAGTGCAGTTGCCCTAGAGCAGGGATATGCAATTAGCGGACCTCCAGCTGTTGCAAAACTACAAGTCCCATCATGCCTCTGCCTCATCATGTGCAAGCAACAATGCTGTTTTTATTTTAATTTTTTGCATGTGATTAGGTATTCTTTGCAAATTAAAGCTTTATCTCATTTACTATGCGATTGTATTCTGACAGCCAGAGCATCTGCCAGAATACATTATCCTGGCTGTGCAGGTTTTCTTCACCCACCCTTTGTGTGGACAGAGCCCATTGGCTGAATGAAAAAATGAACCGTCTACGACCAGCTTTATTTTCAGGCACTAACACATTCACTTGAAGGTAAGATCAATTAATCAGATAATACATTCGTTTTCAGGGCCAAGCTAACTTCACTAAGGAGTTAAAGGTTATTTAGACTTATTGTCATGGGTTTGGGGATTAACGTTAAGATTGGATTAACAGTAAGTATTATTATTTAACAGTTAAAGATATTAGTGTTAGGTTAGAGGTTGGGAGTGATATTCTTAAGGGCTATGTGCTATGGTAGGTAAAGTGCTGAGGGTTAATTCTAGGGCTTAGTTTACAGGGAAAATTAAAATGTTGTAGGGAAGGTGGAGTGTAATTTTTAAAGGGTAGTTTACATGTAAAAGCCAGGGGGCTGTAGACTCTAAATTACAATTAAATACATGTTACATTTTAAAATGCATATTTATTAAAAGATTGTGCCAAAAAAGTATTAAATGTAAAAATGATTTAGCAAGAAAAAATATTCATATATAGGTGCATCTCCAAAAATTTGCTGGGACATGCTGGGACTGTGACGTCATAAAGGGATGGGGTCACCGCGTGACATCATTCGGTGACCACGCCCCATACCTATATAAGTCGCCGCGCACGTCGCACAAGCCAGTACAGTGGAAGACAGCGCCGGGTCAACATTGGAAGAAGAAAGAAGAAAGAAGAGAGAAGGACAGAGGGCGGAGGCTCCTCCGCTAGTAAAAGAGCTGCAAGAAGACAGCGGAGGAGCCCGGGAGAAGGTGCCGGAGAGCGGGAGAAGAGGCCGGACACCGGGAGAAGAGGCCGAACAGAGCGGAGAAGTCGTCAGAAGACCCCCCCGATGTCGGAAGAAGACCCCCGGAGCTGCTTAATAAAGGACTTTTAAAACTTGTGTTGTGTTTTTTATTGACAATTTTTCCCCAGGTGAATGGGTAGGGGTACGATGTACCCCTTACTCATTCACATAGGGTGGAGGGCCGGGATCTGGGGGCCCCCTTAATAAAGGGGGCTCCCGGATTCCGATAAGCTCCCCACCCACAGACCCCGACAACCAACGGCCAGGGTTGTCGGGAAGAGGCCCTTGTCCTCATCAACATGGGGACAAGGTGCTTTGGGGTGGGGGGGTCGCAGGGCACCCCCCTTCCCCAAAGCTGTTTATAGTGTACCAAACTAGATATTTTGTCTATGTGATGTCCAAATTATATTTTCCAGTGCTCATTACAGTATATAAACAATGGGGTTAGTTAATACACAAACCAGAGATGAAATGGTTAATACATCGGAGAAAATTGCTCAGGTATTCAAAGAATACTATGAGAAGCTATATCAGTTGGAAAAGAAGCCTACGTTGGCAGAGGAGTTAAAAAAAGGAGAGATCGCTAGAGAATATATTGAAAGGACAGAAATGCCAAAAATAACAGAGGAAATGGCCAGAGAAATAGATGTACCAATCACTCTAGAGGAAGTTGCAAAAGCATTAAAAATATTGAAATTAGGTAAATCACCAGGTCCAGATGGATTTACTTTGTCATATTATAGAATGTTCGCGGAGAAATTGGCTCCGAGATTCGTGGAAGCCTATAATTCAATACGGGAAGGGAAGCAAATTCCAACAGAAACGTTACTGGCGCATATAACAGTAATACCGAAAGAAGGAAAGGATCCCTCTCAGTGTCCCAGCTACCGACCTATTTCGTTGTTGAATGTGGACCTTAAATTGTTCACAAAAATATTAGCCATGAGATTGATAAATTTGATACCGGAACTAATACACCCAGATCAAGTGGGATTCGTCCCAGGGAGAGAAGGAAGAGAAAATACGCAACGAGTGGTGAACACAATTTACCTGGTACAAAAATTGCATAAGTCAATGGTGATAGTATCTGCGGATGCAGAAAAAGCGTTTGATCGGGTGGATTGGATATTCTTAAAAGCAGTACTACAACATATAGGCCTGGGGGAGGGGATGCTGAGATGGATCCTAAACTTATATTCAAAACCAAGTGCTAGGGTGAAAGTGAATGACAGATTATCAGAGCCATTCTCCATTTTAAATGGAACACGCCAGGGATGTCCCCTCTCACCCCTGATATTCATTTTGACAATAGAACCTTTTTTAAGGAAAATACGTGCCAATGTGGATATCAGGGGGGTAAAAATAAAAAATGAGGATCAGAAGTTGGCAGCTTATGCAGATGATTTGATCTTTTTTGTAACGTCCCCAATTACATCTCTCCCATCTTTACTAATGGAGCTACGAGAATATGGGAAAATATCTAACTTTAGAATAAACTATGGAAAATCGGAGGCAATGGGAGTAGAGATGGATTCGCCTCAGTTGCAAGCAGTGTCCACGCAATTTGATTTTAGATGGACGAATTCATATATAAGTTACTTAGGAACAAAAATGTCAAAAAATCTAAATGAACTGTTCGAACTTAACTATATCCCACTGGTAAGACAGATCAAAAGAGATCTTCAAAAATGGGACAAAGAGATTTTTACATGGTTCGGGAGAACCAATATTATTAAGATGAATGTGATGCCCAGACTGTTATACATAATTCAAACTATACCAATTAAGATCCCTTCAAGTTTGTTTAAGGATCTTAGATCAAGATTTATGAAGTTCATCTGGGCTGGGAAGCCAGCAAGAGTACGTCGAGATATTTTAGTACTCCCCAAAGGAAAAGGAGGGATAGGACTTCCAGATCCAATAAAATACCAGGAGGCCTCACACTTAACTAGAGTAGTGGAATGGTGTAGGCTTAAAAACGAAAAACCGTGGATACAGACAGAACAAGCAGCGACAGATATCCCATTGGAAGGATTAGTGTGGATTCCAGATACAGAAATACCAATGGGATTGAGAAAACATCCAATACTAGGGGAGACATTACGAATAACTAAAAGAGTATTCAGGAAAACATCTATTTCAAGAATTCCCAGTCCGCTCCTTCCTATCCTTGGTACCCCAGCATTTCTACCGGGAATGACAGATCCAAAGTTTAAAACAATACAAGATAGAGGTATGAGTAGAATTTGTCATTTCTCGGTAGGCAACCGGTTAATGACTAAAAAAGATATTGAAAAAGGAATGACAATAGGACTAGACCCTTTCAGAATGAGGCAATTAGAAGCCTTTATTAGATCTAAATCAAAGGTATACGTAGAAATAAGGGCATTGACTGAGTTTGAAGAGATCTGTTTGAAAGGAGAGGAACTGAGACATCTGATGTCTTATTTTTATAGTATGTTAATAGAACAGGAGACTTCACAAGATTTGCCCTTTTTACAGGCTTGGGAAAGAGATTTAGGGACTACGTTTTCCCCAGAACAAAAGGATAAGATGCTGTGGTTTAATCAAAAGGCCTCGATGGCAAGCAGATATCAAGAAGGGGGATACAAGATCCTTACTAGGTGGTATAGAACACCAAAAGTGTTACATCAAATTTACCCCCAGATATCAGAGACATGTTGGAGATGTCATGGAGCAGAAGGAAGATTATTACATATATTTTGGGAATGTCCAAAAATGAGAGTGTTCTGGGAGATGGTAGCCGATACTATTGTAAGGATTACAGGAATTGACCTGGGAGATAAACCGGCAACTTTTCTGCTGCTGGACATCCCAATGGCAATAGAAAGATTCAAAAATTCTTTGCTGAGACATTTATTGATAGCAGCAAGGGCATGCATCCCGGTTCTGTGGAAAAAAAGCAGCCCTCCAGCTAGAGCACAGTGGTTTCAGAGAATTGCAGAAATCCAACAAATGGAAAATTTAACAATGACAATGAGAGATCAAGACGAGAAATATCAGAAGATCTGGGCTCCATATCTAAATTATAGAGAAAGTATGATGTGAAACATTTCGAAATATGATAGAGCAGGCGGGTGGTGGTGGGGGGGGGGGGGAGTGAGGGGGGGGATTATAGTGAAAATTCAAACTTTTTTTTTTTTTTTTTTTTTCTCTTGTTTGTAGGGGGGAGGATGACATGGAATTGAGGTACGGATTGAAATATTATAAGACTGTTATAGCTGTTAAAGAAGTTGTAGATGTAAAACGAAATGTAATGTGAAATCTATGGAAAGAAAAGATGAAAAAATAAAGAATTTATAAAAAGAAAAAATATTCATATATAGGTGCATCTCCAAAAATTTGCTGGGACATGCTGGGACTGTGACGTCATAAAGGGATGGGGTCACCGCGTGACATCATTCGGTGACCACGCCCCATACCTATATAAGTCGCCGCGCACGTCGCACAAGCCAGTACAGTGGAAGACAGCGCCGGGTCAACATTGGAAGAAGAAAGAAGAAAGAAGAGAGAAGGACAGAGGGCGGAGGCTCCTCCGCTAGTAAAAGAGCTGCAAGAAGACAGCGGAGGAGCCCGGGAGAAGGTGCCGGAGAGCGGGAGAAGAGGCCGGACACCGGGAGAAGAGGCCGAACAGAGCGGAGAAGTCGTCAGAAGACCCCCCCGATGTCGGAAGAAGACCCCCGGAGCTGCTTAATAAAGGACTTTTAAAACTTGTGTTGTGTTTTTTATTGACAATTTTTCCCCAGGTGAATGGGTAGGGGTACGATGTACCCCTTACTCATTCACATAGGGTGGAGGGCCGGGATCTGGGGGCCCCCTTAATAAAGGGGGCTCCCGGATTCCGATAAGCTCCCCACCCACAGACCCCGACAACCAACGGCCAGGGTTGTCGGGAAGAGGCCCTTGTCCTCATCAACATGGGGACAAGGTGCTTTGGGGTGGGGGGGTCGCAGGGCACCCCCCTTCCCCAAAGCTGTTTATAGTGTACCAAACTAGATATTTTGTCTATGTGATGTCCAAATTATATTTTCCAGTGCTCATTACAGTATATAAACAATGGGGTTAGTTAATACACAAACCACATTGCCAACCGCATGTGCACTAGATATTATGAATGGGGTAATAGCCCGAAAAAAAGGGGGGAAGAGAGAAACAGGGAAGTATGTTTGGAAACAAGATCCCCAGCAAAGGAAACATTAATACTAATACATGCACACTTCCCACCTACCCCCTATATGTACTCCCCACCACTGTGGTACACCCGAGGTGTGTTGGGCCTAAGGTAGGTAGGAGTTATCTAAATAAAACAGAAAAATGCCCCTTCAAATTAATACCAATGGTAAATTGTGCAAAATAAATTAAAATTAATTAGATTGTGTTAATGAAAATGTTCCCAACGAACAAATAACTATACGTGTACATAGTATACCCTTCTTGCAAAATTGTTAAAGGACCACATGAGGGTTCTGTTCTATTGTATGTAGCAGAGGCCCCAGATCCTTATCTTAAAAATAGTACTAAAAAATCTAGCAGCAGTAAAGAATACTGTAAACTAATAAAGTGCACTAAAAATGCAAAAAGTGCTAGAGAGTGCAAAAAGTGCAAAAACTAGTGCGACAAGAACCGTACAAAAAACAGTACAAATAAAAGGTACAGTGCAAAAAAATACAGAATGTGTAAAAATATTTTTAAACTGTGCAAATAAATGCAAGAAATTGCCTGTATAGACAACAGTCCACAATCATCAAATTATAAAAATTTTAAAAATTACAAAAATACAAAAATAATGTTCCAAATGTAAAAGTGCTCAGTGCAAACTGTTCAATTGGTGTCTCATAAAGTTCCAGACGACTCAAAAAGAAGGTGACTTTCGTGTTCACATGAATCCAGTGACTTCTGTGCTCGTTCCCCTTTGGATCCCTACTCACCAGATTCCTATCCCCCTAGGGGGTTAGGGGCATGTAGTATCTCCGCCTATGGGCGCCCTGTGTCGGATACTTCCACCTCTTTGCCGTATGATTGGTACCCAGATGGCGCTCCTTTATAGATGGTAGTCAGCGGGCAGATGGTTCCCCAAAGCACCAACCCCCCCATGTTGAGGGCACGTGGCCTGGTACGGTCCAGGAGGGGGGGGGGGGGGCGCTCGCTCGTCCCCACCCCCTTCCTGACCGGCCAGGCTTCGTGCTTGTTTTTTCAGCGTAGGGGGTTCCCCTTAAAATCCATACCAGACCTAAGGGCCTGGTATGCTCTCGGAGGGGAAACCCACACCGTTTAAAAAAAAATAAAACATTTGGCGTGGAGTTCCTCCTTGAGAGCTCATTCTCTGATTGGCCACGGCAAAAGTCGCCTGGCCTGGGGCGACTAAAAGTCGTGTTGACAAGTCGTGTCCAAGTTGCCTCCAAAAGTCGCGTTGCCCCTGTGTGAACGGCTCTTACAGGTGTTTTGAGTTAAATAGCTGATTAGAGTGCGACTTCAATATTAAACTTTTTCACAATATTCTGAAGATACTGAATTTTGTGTTTTCACAAGCCATATTTATCAAAATGAAAATAAATAAATGCTTGAAACATATCACTCTGTGTGTATTAAAGCTATATAATATATGAGTTTCACTTTTTGAATTGAAATACCCAAATAAATTAACTTTGATATCCACATTTTTTGAGATGCACCCATAATTGTTGTTGGTTTAATCAAGCCCTACTTATAATAAAACAAATCTTGTGTAAGAGCCGGTTCACACAGCGGGCGATGCGAGGCGACACGACTCGCCTCGCCTCGCTCTCGCAAGTCGCCCCCGTTCTGTACAATGGAACCGTTCTGAGAGGAGCGACTCGAGTCGCTCCGACTCAGAAAAAAGGTTCCTGTACTACTTTTGGGCGACCTCGGGGCGACTTGCATTGACTTCTATACAGAAGTCATCTGCAAGTTGCCGCTGAGGTCGCGGCAGGTCGCGGCGAGGCAAGTCGGAGTCGCCTCGCCTCGCCTGCAGTGTGAACCGGCCCTAAGGGAAAACAGTACTGTTGTCTGATGCAACACATTGTGCTCTAGCTTTAGTTTTCTAGCATACTCAATAACGATGGTTCTTGGAATATTATTTGCAACAAATGTTTCTTCCTGTGTACTTTCTCATTAAATACATTAGTTCCATTGTGTCACTGTTTACTACTTGATATTAATTTCTCACTGCCTACATTAGTAGGACCATAATATTTCAGAAGTAAACCTACAAACATTATTATACTAGGTGCCGCTCATGTAATTTGTGATACAAGTCAACCAACATGATAATTATTATGTATTTTAGAACCGTTTGCACTACAATAACAGTAGAATTACATGGTGATTTGTCACTGCTCCTGAATTCAGAGCAAAGTTGTCCCTTCATATAGGCTGTGACTGCTTATACTATGTGGGATGAAATGAATAAAAATTGTAGCGGATCTAGCTATCAGCATTGTCATTGCTAATTCACAAGCCTGTAGCACGTCAATCAGCACCTGTCCACACATTATCCTGTGGCTTAATGGATTGACAGCCCTGCCTCTGTTGCTAAAACCCTCCTAGGGTAGGCTGCAGTATCTGTAAAGGGCAGCACACAAATGAAGAAGCATTTGGCTCAGTCACGGAGGGTTAAGGAAGGCCTTTGCATCACATCATGTCTGAATTTTGGTGCTTGTTTGCACCTTTATAAGAGAGCCTGAAGTTAACTGATTTAAACACTTACTGGGGGTTTGCAGTTTCCATATCTTTTAACCTTTGCCTATGTTTCTGTTTAAGCTGGTGCCATGATTGCTGTCTGAGGTTTCCTGGTTCAGGGTGGCTCATTTCTCTTACAGCATCCTATGAAGCCACCCTTCAGGTACTAGAGCTGTGTCTCCCTACATTGTGTGCATCTATAGGAACACACAGCCTCATAGCTTAGAATGGCAAGGCACTGCCCTGCCCCTCCCTTTTCCAAGATGACAAACTGACTCTAGACTGTACTGTCCACTATTAACTTTTTCCTGTGGAGAATAGAAGACCAGGGAAGCAGCATTGAGAGAGCAGGAGTAAGCAGCACTAAAAGTTGTAAACCGCAAGTGCTAGAGTAAGAAACTAATAGTTTTCTGGGTTTTTTGTTTGAATTGTGCTCATCTAAAAAAGTTAGCATTTAATACTACATTAAGGAAACTGTATACACTGATGAATAATGCATAATATAGATTATGGCTTTACATACAGTTTAATGATTGATGATTTACAAGATTCAATTTTAAAAAAATGACCATATGTGTCCTTATTAGGGGTTTTATTTTAAAACGAATGCTACTTTCTAAACAAGACCATCCAGGTTGTATCAAAACCAAAATTTACCTCATCAAGAAATGTGCCAGGGTGGATGGTAATGGGGGTCACAAGGATAGCTAACAGTGGGTTAGTAGAAGAAACACTGTAGTGATGGCAATATATAGTGTTGTTTCTCTCTAGCAATGTCAAAGAAATCCACTGCAAATCAATATGCATCATCATAGAGAATAAAGGGCAAGGAAAACAAAGGTATCACTGACATAGGAAACAAGAAAGGCTTTAAAACACAGAACTGTTTTCTGTTAAAGGAATAAATATCTAAATAACTTGTAAGCAGGTTGAAATGCTGGTTAGTGAGACAGCTGCTACTCCAGCCAGGAGGAAAAAGTTAACTTACCGAGCGCTGCCTCTCTCCCTGTGCTGATAGTAAAAGGGGAGAGGGCTCTGCCTAGTCAGACAGTCTGCATGGGTAAAAAGACACAAACCAGACACAGCATGTAATCTTGAGCCATGTCGCAGAGCTGCTGATGGAGTTGTCCGACCTATGTGATATGCTACTGGATCCAACATGTAAGTGCATGCTACTTGAGATTGTTTGTTTCTTATTCTAGCTGATTAAACATGCTCATATGTCAATACTGACTATGGCCTGTATATATACATATATTTTTTCAGCTATCTAATAAAAAGAGCTTTGGGCTGATGGGTGCTTGTGTGCACCGCTATAGTAGCACGTTCAAACCCGGACCTATTTGACCTCCGACAGCAACCTAAGCTATTTGTACACACTACTTAATTATACTGGAATTATAATCGTCTGTTTCTCTTCGTTCATTTGAATTTTTAATTATATTATATTATACTATTGGTAACTTACTTACTTCCAATTTTTGGATGGCCAATCTAGTTAAATATGCATAAGGAGACTATTTTGCCCCGGTTTGTTTTTTCCTCTATTGTTATAATGCATACCTAAGCAATATTGGAAATTATATAATTTAGTTTTTTGCCTAAACATGACAAAATAACGAATAGCTTGGTAGTATATTATACTTTTTTCTTTCTCACTGTCCAGACTGGTCCCTGTCTATGCCCTCTTGAGCCATTTTATCCAACCGCTGAGCGTGTGACTGTGCACACTTTTTCATCCTAAGCTTGGGGCATCTGCGTGGGATGGTGGAGATGAGGGGAGGGTAAGCGCCAATTTGAGGTTCTGGGTGTGGAAGCTGTAATTATTTGATGCATATATTATTTTTGTACGCATTATAAACCGTATCATGCTTGTAATTAATATTTGTTATTGTTATTACTAGCTCGTGCATCCCCTGAAGAAGCTTATTGCGAAACATGTTGGGATAATCAAGCACAAGCATTTTTCTACCTGTCTACCATATGGACCAGTTGCTATGTGTCATTTTGTATAAGTAGATATTAACTTAACACACGCCATGTGCTAGTTTTTAATATATGATAATAAAATAATTGCTTTTACAATTTTCATGTTTTGCTTTCCCCTTTGCCATTTTGTTCAGAATAATCAAGCACCGTAAAAATCCCTTTCTTCCTCTTTGGGTTTTCCCATTATTTAAAATATTTAATTTTATCTGTTTAAAAAATCTACTGATCTTGAAATCTTGTCAGTTGATATTTATTTTTGCCCTCTGCCTGTGCTGCACTCTTATCAGTTACATTGTTGTCAGCTATATCTGTGGGCTGCAGAAGACCTCCCTCTTTGTTATGGAAGAGAGAAGACGGGTTCTCTAGTTATGTTCTAGGGCAGTGGTCTCCAAACTGCAGCCCAGGGGCCAGATGCAGCCCTTTGCTTGCCTTTATCTGGGTCTTCGGGATTATTCCCCCCACTGTTGCTGTCATAGTTTTTGCCACTGACACCAACAATGGGGTACTATTCCTTCCACTAACGCCAATGGTGGCACACTATTGTTCCCACTAACGCCAATGATGGCACACTATTCCTCCCATTGACACCAATGATGGGGCACTAATCCTCCCATTAACATCAATGATGGGACACTAATCCTCCCATTGACACCAATGATGGGGCACTAATCCTACTATTGACACCAATGATGGGGCACTAGTCCTCCCATTGACACCAATGATGGGGCATTATTCCTCCCACTGATACCAATCATGGAGCATTGTTTACTCCCACTAATGCCAGGACATTTTCTTCCCCTAAAGTTTGAAGGACAGTAAACTAGCCCTTTGTTTAGAAATTTTGGAGACCCCTGTTCAAGGGTGACGGTGTTTCTCCTCTATATATACAGTAAGTGAGTAAACATTGTCAGCCTAGAACAGGGACCATATTACTGGCAAGATCACTGGGAAAAAATAAAGGAAAAAAAACCAAACAAATGTGTCAGTCACATTCAAGGATTGGTAAGCTGCAATATATTATTTAGCTATAGCAGGTGACCATCTCATGCTTGTGCGTGGCCTTTGAGTTATTTAGCTCACAGCTGGGAGAAATAGTCAGTTGGGTGAGTTAGTAAACCTAGCCTGATCACTATTATGCCTTGGCTAATAAACTGACAACAGCCCCTCTTCCTGCTCCATCCCCTGTCTCCTCTTCACTAAGTTGAACAGTAAAGGTGGCCATGCATAGAGCAAATTGTCATCGGTTCATGATCAACTGTCAACTCCCTCCCAGTCAGCATGCTTCAATTAAAAAATCAGTCAGTTGTAGCCGCTGATTGGGTATTTTGACAGCCGGTGGCAGCATGAGATTTGTGCAAATGAAAATCAAGATGAAATCAGTGCACTCTTATGGCGAGTACACACGATTGGACATTCCGACAACAAAATCCATGGAATTTTTTGCGATGGATGTTGGCTCAAACTTGTCTTGCATACACACAGTCACACAATGTTGTCGGAAATTCTGAATGTCAAGAACGTGGTGATGTACGACGAGCCGAGAAAATTGAAGTTCGATAGCCAGTGCAGCTCTTCTGCTTGAATCCGAGCATGCGTAGAACTTTGTGCGTCGGAATTGTGTACACACGATCGGAATTTCCGACAACAAAAATGGATTTTGTTGTCGGAAAATTTGAGAACCAGATCTCAAATTTTGTGCGACAGAAATTCCGATGAAAAATGTCTGATGGAGCCTGCACACAGTCGGAATTTCTGACAATTTCTGACAAAAAGCTCCCATCGAACATTTTCCGTCGGAAAATCCGACCATGTGTACAGAGCAAAAGGTCCACTGACAATTCCTACAGCTTTTTAACTGAAAGCCTGTATGGCAGAAAGCTGGAAGATGTGTCTGCAGGAGCCTGACATTGCACCCGCAGTCCACGAATCATGGGTAAAATGCTTTGCAATCTTCTGTGGGGAAGAATTATAAATGCACATTATTTTCCCTGCAAAATATGTGTATTTATAAAAGCATACGTGACCACTATACCCAAACCTGGTAAAGATCCCACTACCCCTAGTAATTTTAGACCTATTTCTCTCCTGAACACAGATATAAAAATCTACGCCAAACTTATCGCCCTTAGACTATCAGAGTTTATGCCTTCTTTAATTAAAAGCGACCAGATGGGCTTCATCAGGGGGAGACAAACTTCTGATGCTACAAGACGTATTATTGACATTGTTCATTATGCTAATTTAACTAAAACTCCTTCTCTGCTGCTCTCCATAGATGCAGAGAAGGCGTTTGATAGGGTGGAGTGGTGTTATATGAAGGAAGTTCTACAAAAATTTGGCTTTCAAGGTTTTATCTCTAACGCAATGTTGGCTTTATATTCCAATCCATCCGCCCAAGTCTTAACAGCTGGAATGCTTTCTACACCTTTCCCTATTTCTAATGGCACTCGTCAGGGGTGTCCATTATCTCCAACCATTTTTAACCTTATGATAGAGCCTCTGGCGGAGGCCATTAGATCCCAGGCCGATATTGCTGGACACGTGTTAGGATCTCGTAACCACGTTATTAACCTGTTTGCCGATGACGTTGTACTGATGCTGACAAACCCGACCAGATCTCTCCCCTTAGTCCATGAAACTTTAAAAAACTTTGGTGAGATTTCGTACTATAAAGTTAACTTCGCCAAATCATTGATTCTAGATTTAGGAATTGACAAACGTATCAAACTCCAACTTCAAACCACTCTTCCATATGTATGGAAAGAAGATGGCATACCCTACTTAGGTATAACAATTACTAATTCCACGAAAACTCTAGTCTCCGTCAATATTAAGTCATTGCTTCTAAAGATAGATGAAACGCTCAAATGTATAGCCAAGACCGAATTATCCTGGATGGGCAGATTGGCAGCATGTAAGATGTTAGTTCTCCCTCTCATATTGTACATGTTCAGATCCATACCTATACCTATCCCAACCCATTTCCTTAAAACCTTGTCTACTACTCTGTGGAAATTCATATGGAATGGTAAAAAAGCTCGCTGCTCTCCTAGCAACCTGATTCCGCATAACCGAGTAGGTGGAGTAGGACTGATTGAAGTTTCTGATTATTTATGGGCATCTAGACTGGACCAACTCCAACACTGGTTCAAAACTATAGATTCACCACCTTGGGTTGAGCTGGAAAGGCATATAGCCCCAATACCAGATCTAGTGGCATTAATCGCGAGTGATGTCTGGAAACCCTGGGCTCTCCATTCCATGGCTCCCACCCTCATAGCCTCCCTACAAGCATGGAGGTTCTTCATACATCATACCCATAACTCTCAAAATGCTGTGGAATACAAATTTCCGCTTAGCCTGCTCGAGCATAAAATCCCTATGCTG
This sequence comes from Lithobates pipiens, assembly GCF_037356315.1. Taxonomy (NCBI): domain Eukaryota; kingdom Metazoa; phylum Chordata; class Amphibia; order Anura; family Ranidae; genus Lithobates; species Lithobates pipiens. Next base: position 404,888,503 of record NW_027507758.1, on the reverse strand, counting down.
TCCCTAAAACAGTTCCCCAACCACGGTATACATACCATCCAAGACCTATTGTCTAATGGTACAGCTCTTTCCAGCACACAGATTATGGCTCAATACAATCTCCCCAATAAGTACCAGTTTACATGTATCCAAGTGGCACATTTTCTAAAACGTAACCCTCCCCCTACTATAACAATGCCATCCAGTGCGTGGAACTTCTTAACTCGAGAACGCCCCACCAGGAAAGGCATTTCGCTTTTTTACTCCCTTCTACATGCTAAACAATCTTTTGTGAAAACAAAACCGATTGCTAAATGGGAGACAGATTTAGGGAAATCATTTACAGATGATCAGTGGACAACCACATTTCGAGAAATCCAAAAAGCCTCCCGTTCTATTAATCATTGGGCAATGACTATTTATAATTAACAGGTGGCAATACACACCGTGTAGACTGGCAAAATTTTTTCCATCTGCCCAAAATACATGTTGGAGAAATTGTGGACAGCTAGGACATCTACTGCACATGTTTTGGGAGTGTCCCAACTTAGTTAGTTACTGGAATCAAGTTTTCCAACTTATAACATCGCTCACAGGTATTGTCACTCGCCCCAATCCGTCCCTAGGAATTTTACATATGGGTATTGAACAATTTCCGCATGATATGCGGATTGTTATTTCCAACATCCTTCTTTCTGCTAGATCCATGATATTACAACATTGGAAAACTGCCATGACGGTAAACATCTCTGACCTGATTAGAAGAGTGAACCAACACCACACTATAGAGCGTGCTCTTGCCATAAATGCATTGAAGTGCGATCTATTTGATAAGCAATGGAAAATTTGGACCAACAAGTATAAGAATTCTGTGAACTAGATCTTAACCCTGATAAGATGTATCCTGTGTAGTAACCAGTATTTGCATTATTGTTTATGTAACCACCTACTTACCCGTTTCTTTTTCACCCTTTCTTTTCCTCTCCCCTCTTCCCTCCCTCTATTACATTGACTGTTAATTACAATTGTAAAAGTCAACATGTCCTGTACCACTCACCTTTGTATATCCTTTATAAACTAATAAAAATTTATTGAAATGAAAAAAAAAAAAAAAAAAAAATATGTGTATTTATTATTTTTCCCTAAAGGTGAACTTAGCCTTATTTATAATAATAATAATTACTATTATTATTATTATTAGGAATGCATTTTATAGCACCAACAGTTTGCACAGTGCTTTATTAAAAAAAGGGAGACAGTATAGTTTAGTTTTTTTTAGGCTTGTTTATAAGAGCTTGCAATCTATATCTAATCTCCGCTTAGTAAAAAAAAAACTATAATGGATGAATGAAATTTATTAATGGAATATATAGCTTGCATTCTGTACATATTTAGCAATTATCACAGGGTAAAAATAACAAATTATTTTTCTTTTGTAATACACATCACAATGACTGATTGTAAAATGTTGTACTGAATAACCTTTAGAATAAAAATCACTGGCCCCGCACATTTACTTTTTGTCTGTGCTAACATGAATGAACAGCATGATTTTTAAAAGACTCAGTTCTAAGCTCTTGGAGGAGAATGTCTGTGTGGGAGTAAAGGTCTAGTTCATTAAATGTTGTCACTTATCATGCAGTTTATGCTCACAGTAATCTTGCCACAATTTAACAGTTTACCATTCTTTTGGCAACATAAATTTATCCATAACTCTTTAGAAACGCCTAGGCGAAAATAGTTTGATTAAATTGCTTAGTTATCTACCTTGGAGTGATATCAAATACTGCATGACAATAAGTATATATGCATGCAAACAATTAAAATGGTATTAGCAAAAACCGAAAATGCATTATATTACCAGTTTTTAGATGTGGTGGCTGCATTAGTTTTCTTTTCTTTTTCTTTTTCCCTCTGTTTTTTACCTGGTGATCTCGCCAGTAACACACCTCCTGTATTAGTGAAACACAATTCTGGAGAAATGAGCACAGGAAGCACAGCAGCATTGTCCATTTGAGGGGGATGTTAAATATATTAGCAGGTTTATTTACTCTAAGAAATTGAAACCAAACTCCTGCTCATGCTCTATAATCGGTTACAACAAACAGGTTTTTTTTTCTTTTGGGATAAAAGGTTTCCATGAATAAATAAAAGCTGCTCATTTTAACCACCCCTGTCAATGTTAAGTAGTTTGTCTTATCCATGTAAATTGATACATTCTGCTGGAGAGATTGAACTTGTGAAAAACAACATACTTTCTAGCTAGATCACCAGATGAAAATATAAGAATGAAATCCTAAAAAAGGGAAACTAATACAGCTATCACATCTAAGCTGCAAACTGATTTAAATCTGCAGTACATAATAGTCTCTATGTATAAAGCATCTCATTTAATTGTTATAATAAATAACTATTTGTTTCCATTTTTAATATTTTGTTTGCAAGCAGCAAAATTATTTATTGCTTATATTAAAGATGAGGTTCTGGTTTGCAGCTACCATTAGTTTGATATTCACACTGGTAAATTTTTTGGCAGATTTGCCTTGGAGCTTTGTTTTTTATTATAGTACACTACATGTCTTTTGAATTATAACCAGCAGACTTAGAAGAACAAATAAGGGAGCTTTTGGATCGGCCAGCCTATCCACTATATAAGTGGGGGCACAGAGCAGCCATAGGGTCAGTGTATTACAAGGTGAGGTAGAGAAAGGATAGGAAAAGCTGACAAACTGCATAGGGGGTGATTAGGGTCAGTTAGGAAACTGTACATTAATTCTAATTACTAGCTCTCTAGGCAACCAACCATCCTTTTGCTGCTCCTTTTTTTCTATTTTGGGGGGCTTTTTTTACTTTAATTTTATGTTAGGCCGCGTACACACGCGGGGACTGTTCGCTCAACTTTGTCCGTCAAACAGTTTCAGCAAACAGTCCGCTCAAAATGAGCATGGACGGACTTGCCCACACACGACGAACGAACAGTTTGCTGAAACCGTGCGCGATGACGTGAACGGCACGTACGACGGGACTAGAAAACGACGTCCTATACACTGCAATGCAAACTTCGGCGTGTAAATCCTTTCTGAGCATGCGCGGAACTTAGTTTGACGAACAAGCCTACACACGAGGGAACTGTTCGCTGAAACAAAGTTTCAGCGGACAGTTTTTCGGAATTTCCGAAAAACTTTGTTCAGCAGACTGTTCGCTGAAACTGTCCGCTGAAAGCCCACACACGAGCGGACTGTCCGCTGAAACACTGTTCAGCGGACAAAGTTGGGCGAACAGTCCCCGCGTGTGTACGCGGCCTTATGGTTGATTTGAGGTCAGTAGTTACTTTACTTTAAACAATAAAAAAACATTGTTTGAAAGCTTAAAAAAAAAAAAAAAAAAAAGTACTATGAAATGTACCTTCAGCTATGGCTGTAATATGACAAAAAAAAAAACACAAATATAGCTGAAAATAAAAGTATCACAGCTCAAGTATCATACTTTTGTTCAATATAGTCAAAGAAGTAAAGTCCATATGAACCTCACAGAAAGTACATTTTAGTGACAAAATCAGGAAATAAGAAAGTGCTATCGTGTACCATCTTAACAGAAAAAGTCTTCAAGGCACATAAAAATAAACGGGTGGGGGTGGGAATGTGAAGGTCAATTGGAATCCAACCATTCAGACCATATCATATTTGGCTGGGCAGTCTCTTATCATTTATGTCAACTGGTTTAAGGGAAGTGCAGATCTAATAGTTGAGCACCAATTATTGTAGGAAGGTGGGGTGGAGAGTTTCCATTTAAGGAGAATTTCCCTTCTGGCACAGAAGGAGGTATTGAACAGCAGCAGTTTAGCATGTTTTGAAATATGGGAAACTATAGGATCCAGAGCAAGTGATAGTTTTAGTGCCTTAGCCAATCTGGACATAATTTGCTTCCAATATTTAAGAATCAAGGTGCAGCTCTACACCATGGCAGTGGCAGTTAAACTCTTGTTACGAAGTGATGAAAGAGTGGGATTGATGTGGTGCAACCTGGGTGTATAGTACATCCTATGTAAAAAAATTGGAAAAATGTATCTTTAGCAGATATCATAAGTTTAGTATTTCAAGCTACTACATCAGTTTCCCCTTCTGGAACAATACAGAGGTCCTAGCCCACAGATGAGTTATGAAGAAGGTGTATGTTCAAGAAAGGGGCTTGTCAAGAGCAGAGATCATTAAAAGAGAGTCTAATAAAGTCTGTTGGAGGATATTGGGGGAATTGGGTTCTAACTGCATGACACAATTGTATCAATAGTGCAAGAAAACTGTGCCATTCAATGGAAACACTTATAGAAGCAACTATCCTGTGAGACACACACAGTAACAACAATATTCACTCATAAAGTTGCGCTAATTATAAAATATTATAGAATAACAAAAAAAAGTCCAAATAGTGACAAAAATTCTTCAAACGATATATGCACAATCCATCACCAGAAATTTGTGATCTTGAGTATGAGCCTCCACCGTTATAAAGTGCTTGCTTACCGTCTCCAATTGGCCCCTTATTACGGAAGGGGCAATCTCACTTGTGGCTAATAAACCCTCCTGCGGCCTCTATCCATCCAGGGTAACCAGGAGATAAGAATAGGAAAACCACCACTTTAAGGAGACTCGATCATGCCCCAGGATAATGGCATATTGTGACGAAACTCATAGGGTGAAGGGACGTGCTGACATCCCGGCATACGCAATTCCCAGAAGAATGGGCTGCTGTTCGGAGCCGGCCAACTTGTTGATTACATGCGTGTTATTATAGTTATTATTATTATTATTAAAGTTTTATGAAGTAAGTGCAATCTTTTTATTCGATTAAGCGTCAAAAGAATTTTATGCCATGGCAAGTTTTATTTTTCTTGGGGTTCTTCCACAATCGAGTCTCCTTAAAGTGGTGGTTTTCCTATTCATATCTCCTGGTACCCTTGGATGGATAGAGGCCCCAGGATGGTTTATTAGCCACAAGTGAGATTGACCCCCCATAATAGGGGGTCAATTGGAGTCGGTAAGTAAGCAGATTATAAGATGAAGACTATTACTCAAGATCACACAATTCTGGTGATGGATGGTGCATATATCGTTTGAAGAATTTTTGTCACTATTTGGACTGTTTTTTTGTTATCCTATAATATTTTATTATTAGTTCAACTTTATGAGTGAATATGACACAATTGTACATCTGAACATCTGAAGAAATACCAGTTGGGAAGGGCATTTCTTTCAGTCATAGGAAATGAGATCTCCTGTTGGAAAATATGCCTCAGAGTGGTAATACCTACTCTTTTCAAAATCAGAGGGTCCAAGTAGAAAGTTAAGGGATATCATGGAGGATGGGATTGTCCCAAAGTGGGGTATTAGGAGAAAGAGACCATTTAAGTATCATAAACTAAGCCCTCACTGCCGTTCTTATGGTTTTGCCACAGGCCAGGGCAGATCTGCATCCACTGTGTATTAAAGTTTGAAAATAGTAATATTACAGGTTAGGTGGTGCCAAACTGGCTTTGTTTATATGGAGTTGTAGTTTAACAATCATTAATCTAGGTGATTTACCTTCTCACATAAAGGATGTGAAGGATGTGAAGATGGAGTCTATAGTACAAAATAAACATATGGGAATCCAGATCAGGGTCCGTTTTAACACATGGGTGAATTCATGGAGAAAAATCATTTTGATTAAATTTACCCTTCCTACCAAAGAAAGTGGAGTAGCAAACCAAACCTTACATTTAGATTTTAGTTGAGAAAGAAGAGGAATCATATTAAGATCTAGGAAGCATTGAAAATCAAGGAAGACATGTATGCCTGGGTTTAAATCGCTGGACCCAGTTCTTACTTTTAGCTGCTGTTCCATCCATAGCGAACATTTTTTGTGCTGTAGGGCTTTTGTTACAGAGGGTGATATTTTGTGGTTTTTCCTTATTTTGGGGGTGTATTGTTTAATATTTTATGTTGATAGGGCATTTATTTTAGCTTTAACTGCTTTTTTCATAGAACGACTTCCCTTAAAAAATGTGAGCTTTTGTTTCAGGAAATATTCATTTGGGTTTTCATGTATTTTGGGGTTACTGTATATTCGTTTTTATTATATGTTTATAGAGCCTTTCTATAGGTGAAACTGCTTTTTCGCTGCCTCGGTTCTTTTAAAAAAAAGTGTGCTTTTGTTTTAAGGCTAGGTTTCCACTAGTGCGACTTTTCATGCGATTTGGCACTGAAAAGTCACATGACAAGCAAGTCGTACCTCATGATTTCCAATGAGAACCGTTCATATCTGTGCGACTTCAAGACGCAGTGACTTCAAAGTAGTCCCTGCACTACTTTGGTCCCACTTTGATGTGACTTGAGGTCCACAGACCTCCAGAATACACAGGTATTGCTTCAAGTTGTGGCAAAAAATCATGGTTAAAAATCGCTGCAAAATCATGCAACTTTGGTGACGTAATAGTGGAAACATAGCTTAAGGGTTGCATTTGGGGATTTCATTTCTTTTGTTTTCCATTTTTTTCCCTGTTGATAGGGCCTTTTTTAACTCAAATGCAGCATTCACTTGGTATTGACCATCAGTTTTTAGAGCTGCCTTTTTAGAGGTGCATTATTTGAGATAAGAAAAAGTTAGGCATATAAAAAATTTGGTGTATATTGGCTTATTAAAATTGTCCTGTGGCTGGCCAATTTTGCACAGCTGTATCCTCTGTAGTACCCTATTCTTTTAATAAAACTCCAGTCTGTACTATTGTATTTTAGTAAATTGGACTTTAGTCTTTTTATTCAAAGTTATCCTACTGCCTGCCAATTTTACACTGCTGTGTCATCTGTGGTCTATTCATTGATAGAAATTGGCCAGAATATTTTAAATGAGGGAGAATCAGCTGAAATGTACTAGAGAAAATAAATAAACAATATTTTACAACAGCAAGAACAGGGACAGCTGCTGCGCACTACTAGCTTCTCTTGCAACGTTTTCTTTTATTTGCTGATCCTACTGTTATTTTTTAAACTTCATTAACAGACCAAGCTGTGCAGCAAAAGTGAACATTATAGGGTTGAGTCAAACAGTTTAAAACTGACAGGGGTGCTTACAATGACCTGCTTTTATTTATTTATATTAAACCTGTATGTTAACAAAATGTTTCTCTAACTGCTTAACACATGCTAGCTGGAGTTTTAAATAGTATCTTATTTAAAGTCCAGCTAAATTTACTAGTTCATCTAACACCCTCATCAGACAACACACATGCATCATCATGTATTGATGTTTACTCAGGGACTTGTGATGTCCATGTGCAAAGGCCAAAAACTATGAATAATGTTGATTATAGGCAAGTAAAATTCTTCTTCATTGCCAGTATTGTAATATACTCATTTATACTCATGTAAACATGCTTACAGACAAGTAAACACGCGTACGAGAGTAAATCACTGCATTCAAATTTTTCTTTTTTTGTTTTACTGATGTGTACTCAACGCTGTATTCCTGATCTTTACTCAGCTGCGCAATGTTCCATAGACAGCAATGCCTTCCATATCAGCATTTTTGACACCTGTGTGCAAGAGGCCAAAATTCAAGCTTAGTTAAAGCGTTTGATAACCCCCCAAAAAATGGATCCTGCTCCTTTAAAGCATGTTATATGACACGATGCTTGTTCTGTGTAATTTGACCCCTATAACACCTAAAAAACCTGCCTGATCCTGACAGTTTCTCCACACCCCTCTGTAAACTGACCACGGTGTATCATGACTGCTGAGACCAGACACCTTGGTCAGTTTATGTGCCTCTGTCATCAACAGCCTGCTATCTGCTCATCTTTCTGCTCCTGTGTCCTCCTCCCCCCCTCCACTCTCTGTCTGTGTGTGAGCCGCCCCTCCCCCTACTGCTGCTCTCATAACACTAACCTGTATACATCATCAGCACTGCCTCCTATTGCAGTGTCACCCTCTGTAAATGATTTATAAATATAAATGCTGTAAATACCTAATTTAACCACTTAACAACCGCCCATTGGCGATTAACGGCTTCAGGGCGGTTGTTTAACTCTGAGAGGCCGTAAATAAACGGCCTCCCAGAATTCTGCTCTCGCGCGCCCCTTGGGGCGCGCACACGAGAGCATCCGTGACCGCTGGGTCCAGTGGACCCGGCGCATCACGAATCACGGTAAACGGCCGCTCATCGCGGCCGTTTACCACGTGATCGCTCCATCAAATGACGGAGTGATCACTTGTAAACAAACCGGCGTCATGTTATGACGCCGAAAAAGAGAAAAGAAAACAATCTTATGAAAACAATCTTATAAAGTGACCAAGTGTAAATAAATGTGAAAATATGTGGACCATCAAAGGTAATCAATAAATAGGTGGGTCAACTCAAACAGTTGAAAAATGCGGGTATGTGCAAGGACTAATTAGAAATACTACGTACATAAAGCATGTGCGTAAAAATACTCAAAACAAATCAGTGAATCACAGCAATAAAGAAATAAAATGCAATATGACACAAATCATATATGTGAAACACAATCGTGTCGGTGCGTCAAACTAAAGTGTCCCAAATAAAGTAAAATATAAACATGCCACTAAAAAAAAATCGCAGCACGAAAAATGCATCAATCGGGTTAAAGTGCAATGTGCCAAACGTGAGACGATCCTCTGGTGGTGATCCGTGCCAGTGGTTGTGCTATCACTAGGTAATTAAGCGGGATTAAGCAGCGAAACAGACACACAAGGCAATCAGGGAACAGAGGATGATCCAGGTGATGGCTGTACAGTGGAGTCTTGGAGACTTCATCACCTGGATCATCCTCTGTTCCCTGATTGCCTTGTGTGTCTGTTTCGCTGCTTAATCCCGCAGCGGGGAGGTAATTACCTAGTGATAGCACAACCACTGGCACGCATCACCACCAGAGGATCGTCTCACGTTTGGCACATTGCACTTTAACCCGATTGATGCATTTTTCGTGCTGCGATCTTTTTTTTTTTTTTTTTAGTGGCATGTTTATATTTTACTTTATTTGGGACACTTTAGTTTGACGCACCGACACGATTGTGTTTCACATATATGATTTGTGTCATATTGCATTTTATTTCTTTATTGCTGTGATTCACTGATTTGTTTTGAGTATTTTTACGCACATGCTTTATGTACGTAGTATTTCTAATTAGTCCTTGCACATACCCGCATTTTTCAACTGTTTGAGTTGACCCACCTATTTATTGATTAGCTTTGATGGTCCACATATTTTCACATTTATTTACACTTGGTCACTTTATAAGATTGTTTTCATCAGATTGTTTTCTTTTCTCTTTTTTTTGGGTTTAATAAGCAAGCGCACACACCCCCCCTTTTTTTAAATTTTCATAAATTGAGAGTCCACTCACATAGTGATTGCTGCTGCTTTTTGTTTTTACCTCCCCCTATTTTACATAGAGCGCGGAAGCTCACAGATATACATGTTATGACGCCGGTTCCTCCCTCCCCCTCTCTGTACCGATTGGTACAGCGGAGGGGTGAAGAGATCGGTGTCAGCAGCGATGTGGGCTGCATCTGCAGTGCCCACATCGCTGCTCACCGAAAATTAACCCCTCAATTCCCTGCCAACACTCTGCAATACCCTGCAACACTCTGCAATACTCTGCAATACCCTGCAATACTCTGCAATACCCTGCAACACTCTGCAATACTCTGCAATACCCTGCAACACTCCGCAATGCCCTGCAACACTCCGCAATACCCTGCAACACTCTGCAATGCCCTGCAACACTCCGCAATACCCTGCAACACTCTGCAATACCCTGCAATACCCTGCAACACTCTGCAATACCCTGCAACACTCTGCAATACCCTGCAACACTCCGCAATGCCCTGCAACACTCCGCAATACCCTGCAACACTCCGCAATGCCCTGCAACACTCCGCAATACCCTGCAACACTCCGCAATGCCCTGCAACACTCCGCAATACCCTGCAACACTCTGCAATACTCTGCAATACCCTGCAACACTCCGCAATACCCTGCAACACTCCGCAATGCCCTGCAACACTCCGCAATGCCCTGCAACACTCTGCAATGCCCTGCAACACTCTGCAATGCTCTGCAACACTCTGCAATACTCTGCAACACTCTGCAATACCCTGCAACACTCTGCAATACCCTGCAACACTCTGCAACACTCTGCAATACCCTGCAACACTCTGCAATACTCTGCAACCCTCTGCAATACCCTGCAACACTCTGCAATACCCTGCAACACTCTGCAATACCCTGCAACACTCCGCAATGCCCTGCAACACTCCACAATACCCTGCAACACTCTGCAATACTCTGCAATACCCTGAAACACTCTGCAATACCCTGCAACACTCCGCAATACCCTGCAACACTCCGCAATGCCCTGCAACACTCCGCAATGCCCTGCAACACTCTGCAATGCCCTGCAACACTCTGCAATGCTCTGCAACACTCTGCAATACTCTGCAACACTCTGCAATACCCTGCAACACTCTGCAATACCCTGCAACACTCTGCAACACTCTGCAATACCCTGCAACACTCTGCAATACTCTGCAACACTCTGCAATACCCTGCAACACTCTGCAATACCCTGCAACACTCTGCAACACCCTGCAACACTCTGCAATACCCTGCAACACTCTGCAACACTCTGCAACACTCCGCAACACCCTGCAATACCCTGCAATACCCTGCAATACCCTGCAACACTCTGCAATACCCTGCAACACTCTGCAACACTCTTCAATGCTCTGCAACACTCTGCAATGCCCTGCAACACTCTGCAATTCTCTGCAACACCCGCCAATACCCTGCAACACTCTGCAATGCTCTGCAACACCCGCCAATACCCTGCAATGCTCTGCAACGCAATACTCTGCAACGCCATACTCTGAGATACCCAGCCATACTCTGAGATACCCAGCCATAGTCGGTGATACCCTGCAATACCCAGCCATAGACATTCCCCCCCCTCCCGCCGCCCTCCGGTGCTTCTACCGAATCGCTAATACGATCAAAGCCAGAATCTTTTTTTTTTTTCAGGCTTCCCAGCTTAGAGGTGAGATTGACCCCACATCTCACTGTAAAGAGGACCTGTCATGCCATATTCCTATTACAAGGGATGTTTACATTCCTTGTAATAGGAATAAAAGTGATCAAAAAAATTATTTTTGGGGAAAAAAATGTCAAACTAAAATAAAGTAAAATGAACAATAAAAAAAATGTTTTTTTTAAAGCGCCCCTGTCCCCATGTGCTCGCATGCAGAAGTGAATGCATACGTAAGTCCCGCCCACATATGAAAACGGTGTTCAAACCACACATGTGAGGTATCGCTGCGAACGTTAGAGCGAGAGCAATAATTCTAGCCCTAGACCTCCTCTGTAACTCAAAACATATAACCAGTAAAAAAAAATTAAATCGTCGCCTATGGGAATTTTTAAGTAGCGACGTTTCGCGCAATTCCACGAGCGTGTGCAATTTTGAAGAGTGACATATTAGGTATCTATTTACTCAGCGTAACTTCATCTTTCACATTATGGAAAAATTGGGCTAACTTTAATGTGTTTTTTTTTTTTAAGCACAAAACAGTTTTTTTTCCAAAAAAAAGCATTCGAAAAATTACTGTGCAAATACCGTGCGAGATAAAAAGTTGCAAAGACCACCATTGTATTCTCCAGGGTGTTTGCTAAAAAAACATATATAATGTTTTGGGATTCTATGTAATTTTCTAGCAAATAAATGATGATTTTTACATGTAGGAGAGAAATGTCAGAATTGCCCTGGGTGCTCCAGAACACCTGATGGCGCTCCCTGCATGTTAGGCCTCTGTATGTGGCCATACTGTGTAAAAGTCTCACACATGTGGTATCGCCGTACTCGGGAGTAATAGCAGAATGTGTTTTGGGGTGTAATTTGTGGTATGCATATGCTGTGTGTGAGAAATAAACTGATATGACAATTTTGTGAAAAAAAAAGTAAAAAAAAATCTTGATTCTGCAAAGAATTGTGGGAAAAAATGACAACTTCAAAAAACTCATCATGCCTCTTACTAAATACCTTGGAATGTCTTCTTTCCAAAAAGGGGTCATTTGGGGGGTATTTGTACTTTTCTGGCATGTTAGGGTCTCAAGAATTGAAATAGGCCGTCAGTACTTCAGGTGTGATCAATTTTCAGATATTGGCACCATAGCTTGTGGACTCTATAACTTTCACAAAGACCAAATAATATCCACCAATTTGTACTTATTTTTACCAAAGATATGTAGTAGTATAAATTTTGGCCAAAATTTATGAAGAAAAAATTACTAATCTGCTAAATTTTCTAACCGAAACAAAGAAAAATTCATTTTTTTACAGAATTTTCGGTATTTTTTCTTTTATAGCACAAAAAATAAAAAACCCAGCGGTGATTAAATACCACCAAAAGAAAGCTCCATTTGTGTGAAAAAAAGGACAAAAATTTCATATAGGTCCAGTGTTGCATGACTGAGTAATTGTCATTCAAAATGCGAGAGCACCGAAAGCTGAAAATTGGTCTGGTTATTAAGGGTGTTTAAGTGCCCAGTGGTCAAGTGGTTAAGAGCTGAGATTGCGATCACATGACCAGCCAGCTCTCCCTCCTCTCCTCCTCCCCTCCTCCTCCACTCCAGACTTCCATCAGCAGAGGAATCTCAGCCCCGCCCACTGTATCTCTCAGAGGAGGAAAGGAGAAAGCTGGCCAGTCATGTGATTGCAATCTCGGCAGTTAAATTAGGTATTTACAGCATTTATTTTTATAAATCACACACAGAGGGGGATACTGCAATGGGAGGCAGTGCTGATGTTATATACAGGTTAGAGTTGTTTAAGAACCACTTTAAGTTTAGCTTAGCTAAAATAAAATACAAAGAAAGACGTGTATAGCTGTAGAATCATCATACATTTCCATTATATGAATGAATATCAGCTCATTTGCCCATTACTATACTGTTCACTTTTGTTTGTACTGTTCTTTTGATCCTGTTCATTTTTTTTTTCATGGAATCTACTAAAATCCTTACTAGGCTGCTTACTATGTATGTAAAGAAAATGACCTGGGCAGAAATAATGCATAAATATCATGCACAGAATAACCAAAACAAAGCAAAACTAGAATGCTGTAATAAATCTCTAAAGGAAAAAAATGCCTGTACATGTTCTGTTGTCTTTATCTTGCTTTAAGCTTAGAATATTAAGGTAGAAGGAAAATAATTATATTTTGCTTACTTAGTTGTTTAGTTTAAAATACTCATTAATATCACATATTGTTTTTGCTAGGGTTATTTAAAGACTAGCTCTGTGTAACATAGAAAAGTAATTACACTGTAATATATGACCTTCACAGCATACATATGTGGTATTATAACAAATGCACAACGTTTCATGCGTTTTCAGAAACCCTAGTGGCTGAGACAGCAGAACACACACATCTTTTTCATCTGAGAAATGAAAATAAAAATGAAAAGGCAATTTACCAGAGCATTACTGCTGGCAGTTCATGAATGTTTTACAAAAGAGGAATTACAAGCAGCTTTATTAACTTGTGAAACAAGAGAATGACTGTACTCCTATCACTTAACAACAGATGGCAGATGACACCCAAAGGTTCATAACTGCACTGACATTTGTGCCATTGTAAGTAAGTAGCGTAAATGAGAACGTCATCATCTGTGGCTTCAACTGCCACATTAATACATGATTTACACATTTAAAATGTAGGTCCAGCTGTTTCAAGAAAATAAATTGCTTTAGGAAACCTTTTTACAGATCCTTATCTTTCCCTGGTTTAGGTTGGGTTCACACTAGTGCGAATTGGATGCAGGTTTTTCCCGCATCCAATTTGCATGTCAGTTGATTGTGACCGGCTCTCAATAGAGCAGGTTCACAAATCTCCAGGGCGGCTGCGGAGCAGTTTGCAGAGAAGTCCTGTGTGTCTTCTGGTCCTTTTCGGGTCTGAATCCGGCCAAAAATTCAGGCCTGATTCATCCTTGAAATGGAGAAAAGGGACGCCCCAGACCACAGCTGTGAGCCGCTCCGCACACCAGTGTGGACCCAGCCTTTAAGAAAATGTCTTCATTCAAACCGATTACTAAGGGTGCACTCACACTTGGGCCAGGTAAACTGAGCAAAGTAGGAGTTTGATTCTCCCCTCTCCCCAGCTGGGTTGCACTCAGACTGATTTGCAAAGAAGTTTTCCCAGGGGCAAACAAACTAGCCCAACATGCTGAACCATATCCGGAACTAGTTAAATATGCTAGTGTGAGTGCACCTTAAATTCATTATAATCACCTGAGCAAGGTCAGCAGGGCCATCTTAACAGCATCATGGGCTCCTGGGCAAAGTAATGCACTTGGGGTCCCTACAAGCCTGTCCCAATTTTCACACCTACTCTTAAGAATTAAAGTATAATTCCTCACTGTGCCCAACACTGCAGCCTCACTGTGCTCAACATTGCAGCCTCACTGTGCCAAACACCACAGCCTCACTGTGTCCAACATTGCAGCCTCACTGTGCCAACATTGCAGCCTCACCGTGCTTAACATTGCAGCCTCACAGTGCCCAACATTGCAGCCTCACTGTGCCAACATTGCAGCCTCACCGTGCTTAACATTGCAGCCTCACAGTGCCCAACATTGCAGCCTCACTGTGTGCAATACTGCAGCCTCACTGTGCCCCCATTGTAGCCTCACTGTGCCAACATTGCATCCTCACTGTGCCAACATTGCAACCTCACTGTGCTCAACATTGCAGCCTCACTGTCATTGCAGCCTCACCGTGCCCAACATTGCAGCCTCACTGTGCCCAATATTGCAGCCTTACTGTGCCTCCATTGCAGCCTCACTGTGCCCAACATTGCAGCCTCACTGTGCCCAACATTGCAGCCTCACTGTGCCCAACATTGCAGGCCTCATTGTGCCAACATTGCAACCTCACTGTGCCCAACATTGCAGCCTCACTGTCATTGCAGCCTCACCGTACCCAACATTGCAGCCTCACCGAGCCCAACATTGCAGCCTTACTGTGCCCCCTTTGCAGCCTCACTATGTCAACATTGCAGCCTCACTTTGCCAACATTGCAGCCTCACCATGCCCCCATTGCAGCCTCACTGTGCCCCTTTCAGCCTCACTGTGCCAACATTTCAGCCTCACTGTGCCCCTGGCAGCCTCACTATGCCCCCATTGCAGACTCACTGTGCCCCTTGCAGCCTCACTGTGCCCCCATTGCAGCTTCACTGTGCCCCCATTGCAGCCTCACTGTGCCCCTTGCAGCCTCACTGTGCCCCCATTGCAGACTCACTGTTCCCCAATTGCAGACTCACTGTGCTCCGTGCAGCCTCATTGTGCACCTTGCAGACTCACTGAGCCCCCATTGCAGACTCACTGTGCCCCTTGCAGCCTCACTGTGCCCCTTTCAGACTCACTGTGCCCCCATTGCAGACTCAATTTGCCCTCATTGCATCCTCACTGTACCCCCATTGCAGCCAGGGCAGAGGAAGAGAGAGAGTGGCTGGATCATGACTGCCGGGGGAGTGCCGGTGGATCACAGGAGTGCCGGGGGGATCACAGTGCGGATAGTCGCTGTTATAACTTACATTGAAATTGCCTCTGCTCTGCTCATCATCACACAGCACCGCCATCCTCCTGCCCCCGTGCTTGTGATAGAACATATCCCAACATTGGACCCACATTCTGTTTATCACAGGTGCGGCGTCAGGAGGAGGTTGGGCTGTGTGTAACAGCGAACAGAGCAAAGGCAATTCCAATAGCTTCGCTCTAGATCCGACTGGCCCTGATGGGGCCCCATGTGCATCTGGGGCCCCTGGGCTGTGCCCAGGTGTGCTTGCTTGGTAAGACGGCCCCGAAGGTCAGTATTGCAATGAGGACAGCTGTAGTGTCTGCCTTCCTTTATACTGGGTTCACACACACAGATCCACACACACACAGATCCACGTCCTGTCAGGGAAGAGAAGACCAATCGTGTGTTTCCAGTACAGAGGAACACTGATTGGTCTCCTCCCCTTGTGAGACCCTTCCCCTACAGTTAGAATCACTCCCTAGGTAACATATTTAAACCCTTGATCCCCCTGATGTTAACCCCTTCCCTGCCAGTGACATTTATACAGTAAACAGGGCATTTTTATAGCACTGATTACTGTATAAATGTGAATGATCCCGAAATAGTGTCAAAAGTTTCCGATATGTCTGCCGCAATGTCACAGTCACAATACAAATTGCAGATTGCTGCCATTACTAGTAAAAAAACAAAATAATAAAAATGCCATAAATCAATCCACTATTTTGTAGACACTAACTTTTCCACAAACAAATCAATATATTCTTATTGTGATTTTTTTTTACCAAAAATATGTAGAAGAATACATATCGGCCTAAACTGAGGAAAAAATATATATATTTTTTTAATTGGGATATTTATTATAGCAAAAAGTAAAAAATATTGTGTTTTTTTCAAACTTGTCACTCTTCTTTTGTTTATAATGCAAGAAATAAAAACCGCAGAGGTGATAAAATATTATTAAAAGAAAGCTCTATTTGTGGGGGAAAAAAAATGATAAAAATTAATTTGGGTACAATGTTGCATGACCACGCAATTGTCATTTAAAATGTGACAGCGCTAAAAACTGAAAATTTACCTGGGCAGGAAGGGGGTGAAAATGCCCTGTATTGAAGTTGTTAATGAATACTTGTTAAGGCATGTTATTGCATGTGTATTGCATTAAGGCAGCCTGTTCATTTTGTCAACACACCCCAGCAGGGCAAAAACCACATAGGACTCTTTTTTGAAGTATTTTGCCTTGTGTTGCAGTGCAGATGCTTTGTCTTTCTTTGTTGGGGTGTTATTCAAAATGAATGGCACCGCAACGCACTAAAGCATGCATAGTGCAGTAGTGTGCTTTTCAGAAACACAATGGTATGGTCCTAGCCTTAAGGCCTGTACACATGATACGAAAATTGGAAATTGTAGATTTTCAGATCGTTAGTATAGTGCTTTCGACAGCCGATTACGATTTTTTGTCAGACAAAAGCTAGATGTGCAGACTATAAAATTTTTGTCGTACGTGATGTCAACATCCGATTTTCATTTAATCAGTACAGTTTTTGTCTGAAAAACATTGTAAGAGCAAGACTATGCATGCTGAGAAAAGAAAGCATACATACAAAACTATTCAACACATGACGTCACTTCTGAAGTTGTATTCTGTCGTATGAGAATTTTTGTATGGTGAGTAACCTCTTCACTTTCGACATGAGACTAGCATGCAACCAACAAAACACAGATGATTTGTCATCTGATTGTGTGTATGAGGCTTTACAGACTATTTATAAAAAATATCAAAAGCGTAAAATTCTATTGCCTGGGATGTATGACATTTGGTGTATATCATATATGTAGATGCAGACATATGAGAGAAATAGTGACATTAGAATATTTTTTCACCTGTTGTTTGAAAATTATAGATGCTGCAGATTGAGGGGTAATTTTTAATATCATGAAACTAGAAAATGGCGCGTGAAGTAATTATTTATATTTTTTTTGTAAAAGTAGAACATTTCTTTAATGCTGGAGATCTCACCACTCAGAATTGGATAAAATAGAATAAGGGTTTTGAAGTCATACACTCTAAATGGACAGAATTTATACATTTTACGCCCTTGTACACACGGTCGGAGATTCCAACGGAATGTGTCCTATCGGACCATTTTGTCAGATAATTAGACTGTGTGTGTTCTCCATCAGACTGTTTCCGTCTGAGTATCCGACGGACAACGTTTTCCAACTTGTCCGTAAAATTTTCCAACAAAATGCTCCGATCGGACATACTCCGATCATGTGTAGCCTACTCCGGGGGACAAAGTGCCACTCATGCTCAGATCAAATTCCTAGACCAAAGCTATTGGCTACTAGCCTGAATGTAGTCCCATTGTAACTAAATGACGTCATTACGTTATGTACAATCGGATTTTCCGACAACTTTGTCCCACCGTGTGTATGCAACAGTTTTGGACAAAATCCGTTGGACAAAATCCGTCAGACAAAATCCAATGGATTTGGTTGTCAGAATGTCTGACCGTGTGTACAAGGGCTAACACCTATTTTAGCATTAAGAAATGGGCTTGGCACGTATATTGCATTATGAGGATGACAGTTCAGTGCATGTATTTATCAATATTATTACCGTAAGTAAAATATAAGTGGAAAATTAAGAAATACAAACATAAAAGCAGCAAAGCTAAATGCAATTTAGCTTGCATCTATGTAATTATTTATTTAATGTGGAACTGAATTGCCCCCTTTCTATTCTCTTTCCAATCTCCCTTGTAAACAGTATGTACACATAAAGAAATTTGGACCGCAAAACGAGGTTCTCCCTACTTTATCCTGGACAAGAAGGCAAATCTACTTTGCACTACAAATGCACTACAAGTGCACTTGGAAGTAAAGTCGCTGTGGATCTGAGGGAGACATGCAAGGAAAAGAAAAAACAGCATTTATGCTTGCACATGATTGGATAATAGACATCAGCAGAACTTCCCCTCATTTCAGATCTACCCCTCAGATCTACAACGACTGCACTTCCAAGTGCACTTGTAGTGCAAAGTGGATTTGCTTTTAGTAAACTAACCCCAAGGTCTAGCAGCATCCATCTTAGCCCTTGTATACACGGTCGGATATTCCGATGGAAAATGTCCGATCGGACCGAGTTGTCGGATATTCTGACTGTGTGTGGGCTCCATCGGACTGTTTCCATCGGAATATCCGACCAACAAAGTTTTCGAGCTGGGCTATAAAACTTTCCGACAACATGATCCGATCGGACTTTGTCCGATTGTTTGTTGAGAATTCCGATCGGACAAAGTGCCAAGCATGTTTAGATCAAATTCCTAGACCAAAGCTATTGGCTACTAGCCTGTACGTAGTCCCGTCGTAACGAAATAATGTCATCACGTTACGTATGATCGGATTTTCCAACAACTTTGTCCGACCGTGTGTATGCAACACAAGTTTCGGACAAAATCCGTCGGACAAAATCTGAAGGATTTTGTTGTAGGAATGTCCGACCGCGTGTACAAGGGCTTAGAGCCAATGAGTTGCATGCATGTGTAGACCATTTCATAGATTATATTGGAAATCCAGTACATCCTAGATATGATTTTTTTGTGTATATGTTAAAGAGGGAAAGAGAAATGCATGATGATTATACAATACATTCACAAATTAATTTCTCGTTTCATCTCTTTATACTATATTTTTTGCTATCATTTTACAGATAATATTGAGCAATTAAGTTGAATATAACTGCAGTTTCCCCTTATAAATTCTCATATGACCCCTTCGCTCTATTCATTAAATAAACAAACAAAAAAAGGCTTCAGATTCAGATTTCTCCCTTTTCACACTTTCCTGGTTTGTCCCACACTAGCCAGCAGTAATAACAGCCTAATGCTTGGCACACACCGGGAGTTTTTTTTTCATTCAACCCAGCGAGCTTAATTCCTTCAGATCCGCACTATAGCCAAATGATGGCTACATCGTGGATCTGCTTTGCCGGGAGGCCGTTTATTGACGTCCTCCCCTTTGCAGCCTCGCCCCACCCCCCTTACGGGGGTGCACGGCGTGCGCTGTGATCACCCTAATCAATGAAACTTGGGTGATCACAGATCCGAATAAGGGTCGATCCCGACCCCTTACCACATGATCAGCTGTCAGCCAATGACAACTGATCACGTGATGTAAACATAGGATCGGTAATCTTTTTTTTTTTTCTCACGCTGACAGAAAAAAATCTGATCACCGGCTTCAGTTTGCGGGGACATTGGTCCCGAAGAGGAGCACCATGTTATATGCCCACCAGTACTGCCTGCAAGTGCCACAAATCAGTGCCAAAAATCAGTGCCCACAGTGCCCACCAATCAGTGCCCACAGTGCACATGTTACTTAAGTGCCAGCAATCAGTGCCACCTATCAGTGCCCACAAGTGCCACCTATCAATGCCCACCAGTGGTGCCAATCAGTGCCACCTAGCAGTGCTGCCTATCAGTGTCACCTACCAGTGCCACCTATCAATGCCCATCAGTGCCACCCATCAGTGCCACCTATCAGTGCCCACCAGTGCCACCTATCAGTGGCCATCAGTGCCGTCTTATCTGTGCCCATCAGTGTCTCTTTATCATTGCTCATCAATGCAGCCTATCGGTGCCCATCAGTGTAGCCTATTGGTGCCCATCAGTGTAGCCTCATCAGCGTACATAGGTGAAGGAGCAAATAAAGAAAGGGCCAAGGAGGTACCACATCCATAAGAAACTGCTAATAGGAAAAGGGGAATATTGGAACGGACTTTATAGGTACCAGAAAAGGAATACAAAATATCATTAGAAAAATAATTCATTTATTAAACATAGATATATAAAATTGACAATATACCGTATATACTCGAGTATAGGCCGACCCGAATATAAGCCGAGGCCCCCAATTTACCCCCAAAAAAACTGGCAAACTTATTGACTCGTGTATAAGCCGAGGGTGAGACATGCCTGTCCATCCCTGTGTGTGTGTCCGTCCATCCCTGTGTGTCCGTCCATCCCTGTGTGTCCGTCCATCCCTGTGTGTCCGTCCATCCATCCCTGTGTGTGTGTGTGTCCATCCATCCCTGTGTGTGTGTGTCTCCATCCATCCATCCATCCATCCCTGTGTGTGTGTGTCTCCATCCATCCATCCATCCATCCCTGTGTGTGTGTGTCTCCATCCATCCATCCATCCATCCCTGTGTGTGTGTGTATCCATCCCTGTGTGTGTGTGTGTCTCCATCCATCCATCCATCCGTGTGTGTGTGTCTCCATGTGTGTGTGTGTGTGTGTGTGTGTGTGTGTGTGTGTGTGTGTGTGTGTGTGTGTGTGTGTCCAGCCTACCTGTGTCCCGAGCCTTTGTCCCGTGTCGTGCCTTGCCTTCGTCCCGTCCCGTCCCGTCCCGTCCTGTCCTGTCCTGTCCCGTGCCGTGCCGTGCCTTGCCTTGCCTCCGTCCCGTGCCCTCTTCGTCGGCGGCCATTGTAAAATTCAAAAGCCGCGCCTCCTCCTTCGCCTGTGATAGGCGGAACACTGAATTTCCCAGCAGCCTGTGTTCCGCCTATCACGGACGTCGTATCATCCTCGTCCGTAGTACGAGGATGAGAAGATGCCCGTGATAGGCGGAACACAGGCTGCTGGGAAATTCAGTGTTCCGCCTATCACAGGCGAAGGCGGAGCCGGAGGCGCGGCTTTTGAATCAGAATGGCCGCTGTCTGTCTGCTCGACACGCTGATCGAGCGGGCAGACAGCGATGACTCGAGTATAAGCCGAGGGGGGCACTTTCAGCCTCAAAAAAGAGGCTGAAAATCTCGGCTTATACTCGAGTATATACGGTAAGAGTAAAAGCAAATAGTATTGGCTTCCAATTTAATTATTCAATTGGAAGCCAATACTATTTGCTTTTAATGTTATATTGTCAAATTTTTATATGTATGTTTAATAAATTATTTTTATAATAATATTTTGTATAATATTTTATTTCTTTTCTGGTACCTATAAAGGCCACTCCAATGTTCCCTTTTTCTTATTAGCATCAATGAAGGAAAAAAATACCTGTTTGCAAAGTTAATTAACAAAATATAAAACAGTTTTGTATTTTTTTTTTTTTTTTAATTTGACTTTTTAAATTTTTTAACAAAAAAAAACCCAGAGGTGACCAAATACCACCAAAAGAGAGCTCTATTTGTGGGAAAAAAATGATAAAAACATTTTGGTTCAGTGATGTATGACCACGCATTTGTCATTCAAAGAGTGACAGCGCTAAAAGCAGAAAATTGGTCTGGGCAGGAGGGGGGTTTAGGTGCCCAGTAAGCAAGGGGTTAACAAAAAAACAGAGAGTTTACCGCACTAACTAAGCAATGTTAGTTCAACAATCTCCCCCTGCTGAGCTATTGTGTTCTGCCCCTCCTTCCACCAGAACACACTAATCAGCACTAATCAGCCATTTCCTGCAAGCACTAATCGGATGCTGTTTTCCAGCATGCCCTTTTGATAAAAGCCAGTCATTAGACCTGCTTTGTTGGACAGACTGTTGTAAGTCCGTGAATCTTAAATAATAGTGGAAATGTACTGGCTCCTGCTAAAGATTATAATGTTCTCCCTGCTCAGCAACATTCTCTGCAGAGATATCACCTAAAAACTCTAGGTAGAAGACATAAAACAATCATATCAGCAGGGCCGGACTTACCATTGGGCTTGACTGTGCTCAAGCCCATGGGCCCCGCCCAATAGGGGGCCCCGCCGAATGTACTCAGCTCGGCTCTGCTCAGAGTCAGGCCCAGTCCCGCCCTATGATGGACATAACACAGGGACTGGGTGTGACTGTGACCCAAGCCGAGTATACTCAGCTACTATCGGCTCCGCGCAGGACTGTGAGAGGACCGAGAGCCGCCGAGAGGACCCAAGAGCCACCGAGAGCCGCCAAATGGACCCGAGAGGCGCCGAGAGAACCCAAGAGCCATGAGATACACAGGACTCTGTATCTCGGGGGCGCCATTTTTAAACTTCAAGACTGCAATAACAAGGCTGCAAATGACAAGGCTGAAAATGACACTGGGGCAAGGCTGCAAAATGACAAGGCTACACTGACAAGGCTGCAAATGATACTGACAAAGCTGCAACTTCACTGGACAAGGCTGCAAATGGATGGGTAAGGCTGCAGATGGACACTGATAAGGCTGCCTTGATGGGCATTTAAATGTAAGTTTTTTCCTTAAACTTCTCTCCTAAAAGTTTTTTCCTTAAAATTCCCTCCTAAACTTGGGGTGCGTGTTATACGTCGGCGCGTGTTATATGCTGATAAATACGGTAATGTATAGAAGGTAGGGCCCGAAAGTGACAAAAGCCCAGGGGCCCCCACCACCCTAAGTCCTGCCCTGCATATTGGCCAACAGTTTTTATGTCTGGTATTGCCGCTTAATCATTCCAGACCATTCTTGGGAATTCACTAACTGAACTGATTTTTTTTGTTATAAGATAAGCTATCCCCTGTTGTGTTTAGTAGCTTTCCCAACATTTTTTCCTAAACATGCATGCTTAGTCTTGCTAAATGTTTGTTTTTATTGGAAATATCATGATCAAAAAGAGACTGCATATTCCACAGTTATTTGATGTCTATAGGAAGCTTTCACTGGGCAAAAGCCAATTATTTATAATTGCGCTTTTGGTTCGTAGAAGAAACATGAAAGATAATATATGAGTGACCGTACTAACCACCAATCAACTTCTCTGCCTATTACAGTATATTACTAGTGGTCTTATACTAAGATGCTTTTCTAGAAAGGCAGTCTAGAAGCTGTGCAAATTAAATATATCAGCTAGGGATGAACACGTGCTTGGGTTTTGTTCATGGGACATTTGTTGAAACCATTGTCATTTTCAGAAATTGTAAACCTAAATTCAAGACTATATGAAGTCTAAGGGGGCAAATCTTAAAAATCAATGCTAATAGGCCAGGACAAAGACAAAGGTATCCGTTTATGAAGCAGTGATCAGCAGTGATCCCAAGGATCTCCGCTGATCACAGTCCATAAACGGTTTATGAACCAGAGATAATCGGGGGGAGAAGTGTTTGAACATGTTCTCCCGCCGATGATCTCCGCACATAGAGAATCCTCATAGACTGACACAGTAACAGCCAGTTTATGAAGCTGTGATCTCAGCGCTTCACTGGCGATCTGTGTCAGAATTCCTACTCCCCGATTCACCAGCTCAGAGGTGGAGAATCGGGGAGTGAAGAGGGAATCTGGGGGATCTGAGGAGGAAAAGGGAAGATTTTTAATTTCCTTATGCCTCGTTCAGGCCCCCCAAAACTGTAACCATGTCCCCCCTGTCATACATATGTGTATACATATATATACATATATATATAATGTGTATAGTTATATATATATATATATATATATATATATATATATATATATAATGTGTGTATATACATGTATATATAATGTGTGTGTGTATACATATATATATATAATGTAGGGGGACTCTTTATTTTACTAACATTAACCACGCCGTCTGTCAGTGTACTGAGCAGTGATAATTTATCACTGCTTAATAAACTGACATCTCTGTGTTTCTGTGAGTTTCTAGTACTGTAATCTCGTAAAGTCTCACAAGATTCCAGTATCAGGGGCCGTTCTCCAGTGTTAGAAGCGTTTGTAGATCACTTCACTTCTCAGAAGGTAAAGCGATCTACTCTGCTTCATAAACTGGCACATAGAGGAGAAAGATCTCCTCTGAGAATGCCGAAGAATGAAGCAGTGAATAGATTTTGCTGCTTCTTAAATGGACACCAAAGGCCTTTTACATTATTGCTTGTCTTAACTACAGCTTTAGGTGCACCATAATCTGATTACAACTAGATAGATGGCTTTTCTAGATTTTTGGATGTGATGCCTTATTTTTTTTAATAACCATAATAAGCCTGAATTGACCAGTGGGAGTAGCAGTCACAACACCTTAAAGCTTATCAAGGAGAAAAAGAATAAGTGTTTTATACTGCAGCTTACCAACTTTAGAGTTATAATAAACCTTTATATAAGCCCAGTAAAATGACTAATCTCAGGTGATAAACCATGATGAAGCAAATCTTTACATTTTTACCTGATCTGGCCATTAACAATCCAAGCTGTCCAGCAAAAATGTCAGTTACAGAGTTGAGAAAACTCATTCAATTTTGACGGGGGTACTTACAGTGGTCAGCTTTTACTCATTTATATGAAACCGTTATCCTAAAAGAAAACAAACTGTTGTTGCAACATTTTAAAAAGTGTTAGCAAAAGTTCAGTTTTGGGGCTGGTTCACACCATTTGGGGTGTGGGAAACACGTTTCTGCATGTTTCCCACACCGCACTGAAACGCTGAAACACAAGTGAAATTAATTGTTAATGACACCCCCATGCATCTAGGAAACGTGGCTGCATTCACGGTCACCAAAATGCATGGTACTGCAGGGTGGTTTGGTCCAAAACTGTCTCCTGTCATTTTTACTTTTTTCATTTTTGATACTTTTTTGGTGAATGGGTAGGGGTACAATGTACCACATAC
Organism: Lithobates pipiens; assembly: GCF_037356315.1. Taxonomy (NCBI): domain Eukaryota; kingdom Metazoa; phylum Chordata; class Amphibia; order Anura; family Ranidae; genus Lithobates; species Lithobates pipiens. The sequence goes on along the minus strand of NW_027507758.1, from coordinate 404,863,340 downwards.
GCATTCACAAAGGGGGTGGGATCTGGGGCCCCCCTTGTTAAAGACACAATGTGTTGTGGGGATGAGGCTTTTGTTCCCATCAACATGGGGACCCCATAGCACCCTCCCCATGTTGAGGGCCTGGTGCAGTTCAGGAAGAGGGAGTGCTCGCTTTCCCACCCTTATCAGGGCTGCAAGGTTGCATGTTTGGATAAGGGTCTAGTATGGATTTTTGGGGGGACCCTTATGCTATTTTTTTACTTTGGAACAGGTTTTCCCTTAAAACCCCTACCAGAATACCCTTTTATTTACTTAAAACAAAATTGTCCTGGATAATGGTGAATGAATGCTTATCGGCAATACTAATTGATAGAATGGCTTGGTTCAACAGAGTGTGGGATCCATGGATTAGGGACCTTGTAACAGTGTAACAGGCCTACCTGGTGCGAGAAGGCATTCCCCTGGAGCTGGAGTGCATCCCTTTTTCTTTTTCTCTCTCTTTACTCTCTATTCCTTATTCATTCATCTTATTCTACTATAGCTACTTTTTTTTTTCCCTTCTCTACCTGAGGGTTCTTGACCACACATGTGCCAGTGCTTATTACAGTATTATTACTTTAACACTAACTATAGCATTGAGAGTTAGATAACAAGGGTCCAGTTGATTGCTGCTTGACTCTCATATGGAGTAAGACAAACGATAGATATCTGTATGTGGCGATCTAATTACTCGTTAAGTTACCTTCAAAAGCTATGCACATGTATATCCAGTTTTTTTTTGGTTGTTCTTCTTTCTACTTGAATTGTTCTTTATTATTTCCTTTTCCTCTGTGTATCTACGATGTCAGATACTGAAACTGTATTTTTCTTAGTGGAAAATTTGAATAAAAATATTGGAAATAAAACCCCTACCAGACCTGAAGGGCCTGGTATGGAATTTGGGGGGGGACCCCCACACAAATTTGAAAAACAATTTTGGCGTGGAGTTCCCCTTAATATCCATTCCAGACCCAAAGGACCTGATATGGACTGGGGAGGGGACCGAATGCTGTTTTTTTTCAATTGATTTTTATCTATATTACCGGGAGTCGACAATACAATACAGCCGCAAGCAATTTAAATGACATATTTTCCTTTAGAAATGTCATTTTACTGTGGGATTTTAAAACACATTGAAAATATGCTCTACTTTACAGGCGGACTAAGGGGACGCCCCCGGCACGATATTTAAAGGAATATTTTATTTTTATTGTTTCACTTTAAGCATTATTAAAATCACTGCTCTTGAATAAACAGTTGTTTTAAAAACTTTTTTTGCATTAATACATGTCTCCTAGGGAAGTACCCAGGTCCCCATACATTTTTATGGCAGTAACTTGCATATAAGCCTTTAAATGTAGCACTTTTTTTTTCATGTTCGTGTGCCATAGGCTTTAACGGTGTTCGCATATTTGCACACATTTTTTGCCCGTTTTGGTGCAAGCTGAATCGGGGGGTGGTGTTTGGCTACCTAAAAGCATTCAAAAACCAAGTTTGGCTGTTTTGAATACTGACATTTAAAAAAAAAATCTGGTGCCTTTAAGACTCCAGTAAATCGGAAGTGATGTCGTATATCAAAGAGGCGATCAAAGCCGATTCTGGCTTTGTTCGGGTCTCTGGCCAAACAGAGGCCACGCCAGCTGGTCACTTGGGCCTCCTGGTGGGACGGGAGAGCCTGGGTGGAGTGGAGGAAGGCAGCAGGGGGAGATGTAATAAAAATCGCTTAGCCACATTGGTTGTTAATACAAGAAAGCTGACTGTCGGCTCTAAAAAATGGTATTGGGGTGATGCCTGAAGCTGCCGGCCGGTACAACCACTTGAAGCAGAATGACGTACAGGTACGTGATTTTGTGGAAAGTGGTTAAATATAATATTTAATTAAAAATAAGTTATATCTTTTACCTTTCTTTGAAAGTTTGGAAACTTAAAGCAGAGCTCCGTCAATGTTTTTTTTTTTTAAAGTCAACAGCTACAAATACTGCAGCTGCTGACTTTTAAAATATGGACACTTACCTGTCCAGGGCGCCTGCAATGTTGGCACCCGAAGCCGATCTGTCCCTCGGCTCTCGGGTGGAGGCGCCGCTATCTTCGGTAAGTGAACCAGGAAGTGAAGGCTTGTGTCTTCACAGCCTTGTTCCCTACTGTGCATGCGCAAAGACAGCAGGGGGGATGGAGGAGGCGCCGCACATGGCATAGATATCCACGGATACTGCGCCTATATATGCCCAGAAGTGGGAGAAAATACCTGGATTAGACAGCTATCTGCTCCCCCCTCCCCCAAAAAGGTTCTAAATGTAATGCCGGAGGGGGGGAGGATTCCGAAAAGCGGAAGTCTAATTTTTGGGTGGAACTCCGCTTTAAACCTACAACTCTCAAAACTGACCATTTTTCTTAATGACTTTATCCAGTAAGGTCTAGCTCTGAGTGATGTGGCCAAATCAGTTTGATCTACTTTGCAATGAGACCATTTAGGGTTACTAAAACTGGAGCACTCAGAATCTGGTGCAGCTGTACATGGTAGCCAATCAGCTTCTAACTTCAGCTTGTTCAGTTAAGCTTTTTCAATAAAAGCTCAAAGGTGATTTGTTTCTATGCAGAGCTGCACCAGATTTTGCACTCTCCACTTTTAGTAAATCAACCCCCATGTGTTCTCACATTCGGAACTATGCTTTACAAGAAACATGAACTGAGAGAGAAGGACACTTAAGAACACTTAAATCAACTGTGTGACATGGCATGAATACACCTGATATATGCAGACAGAACATCATCAGTGACTTATTTCATTCAATACAGTTTAAATTATTAAATAGCTTATTGGTTGTGTAATTTGTTTTCCTTTACATGTGAAACAAATTATTAAGGTTTAGAAAAATTGTACACTGACCTTCCTAACATATTGCTAGTGTTATGTGAATGTGGCAACTCGGAGTAAAATGAATTCTGCCATCAATTATGCCTATTATGTTGGGGGGAAGAAAAAACACGTCAACTTCAGGATTTTACCACCAATATTAGCATGAACAAGCTCTTATAATGCGAGGTTACGCTGACTTCAGTCAACCAGTCACGTGTTAGCAAACATTCAGTTTTTTTTAAACTTTCCTTGTCCATGACTAGATATTCAAAGTAAACAGTTTCCCATTATTTACTTAGTGAAAATGTACTTTGTAAAGTGAAAATTCACTTTCCTAAGTAAACAACCTTGATTGTTTTAGTAAATCAACCCAAAGTGTACAGTAATCAGCACCCTTCAGTTCAAATGGTTTATGGTTTTGTTCAATCAATTTATTTATTCTTATTGGCAAAATCAGATGGCATTTAAAATATTCCAAATAAAATGTCAAAACATCTAGAAACTAAATTTGTAAACAAATTATTCATACTCTAAGCTAAATAAACATGGGATTTATTTAAAGCATCATATTCCATTTATTTGCATTGTGGGAGCTATTTTATATTTTTCCACATGGCACTATTTTAATTATACCTAAATTAAATTCTAATTAATTATACCAGCAATAGATTTTAAAAAGGACATAATTAAAAAATAAGTACTCGCTTAACCTTAATAAAGAGTCCCTCTCTGTATTTTTTTTGCATGCGTTCAGTTTTAACAACACTTGGATTGCTACTTATTTTGATTGCAAAATGGAAAACAGTATTAGTTTAATCCACTTTGGACTCTTAAAACTCCTTCTCAAGCTGCTCCTGTCTGACTGAATTGTCAAATTAGAAATGGATCTGTATATACATTGGGCATGCATGGCTGAGTACCTAAGCCCCTTGTCTTTGCATACCTACATAAGAAATGTTTCTTCAAACTAACCATGTTGAACCAAATAAATCAGCTTCTAAAAAAGAGAAAATATTTTAATGCTGGGGGAAAGGAGGGGAATTGAGACTTAAGCAGGGTATACACGTTCAGCTTTTTTTTTTGATCAAACAATGAGTTGAACAAAAAAATAAAACCTGACAGATCCCTGCATCAACACATTCAATGTTTATGCAGGGTTCTCTCCCACTGAGCTATTGTATTCTGACAGCAGGGCTCCCCATTAGAATACACAGATCAGCTGGTAGAATGTTGGTTTTGAAGCAAGACTGTTGTTAGAACAGACAGCGGTACACACAAACCGAAATTCGGCCTGTTCTTGTTGAATTGACCACTTTTCGGTCTGTATAAGCCCAGCTTTAGTTTATGTAAAGGTAAACCTGTACTTTGAAAGTATTGTATGTCAAAACAAGATATTTGCCTTCCATGGCCATACCAGTTCTGTCTCACCTGATACTTCTAGATTTCATCATTTCCACACAGCTTAGAATTTTTTTTTTAAAGCTGATTGGTGGTTGCTCTAGGCCAGTGATGGCGAACCTTGGCACCCCAGATGTTTTTGGAATTACATTTCTCATGATGCCCAACTACACTGCAGAGTGCATGAGAATCATGGGAAATGTATTTTTAAAACATCTGGGGTGCCAAGGTTCACCATCACTGCTCTAGGGAACTTAAGAAAAAGTTTTTCTCAGGTGCTTTTGGTTTATTTTGCAATAAAAAAGTTTAATTTTGGGGTTTAGAGAGTACAGTGTTTTTTGGGCATTTGTTCACAGATATCTTACTAGCTGAAGTTCCAGAAAGCAAGTACAGAACTGGTTTGTTCTTTAGTTTTGTTGAGTTGCTAGGTGTTCTGTTCCTCTTTTTCTCAGTGTTTTCCAGAATGTTTTGGAAAGCATTGGATCCCCGGTAAAGAACAAGCATGGGGTGAAGATTAGACCACGCGCTCAGATGGTACTTATAATGGCCGATTCCTTATGGAATTGGGCTTTTGAATGAATTTACATTTGGGATTGTTTGGATTTTTTTCCTGGATTGATCTCAACAGGTCTTGGCCACTAAGAAGAAAGGCTAGCTTTGAAGATCTCAGTATGTATGAGAAAGAAAGGTAGTGAGATCATGAAACAAGGAGAAAATTGCCACATAGTCCCCATCCTTTGTCTCAAGTCAGCGAAAACACATTTGAAACTCTCTTTTGAAACATTTAAAACATTTTAAAGTCTCCAGGTTTCAATGGGGACAAAATATACCATTTTACAAGATCCAATTACTAAATAAAAATAATTTTTTAATATTGTTTAATTATTTTTTGGTGGAATTCACTACATTTTTCTATGTGAGAAATAAGCAGGCTTACACAAAAGCACACAAACCAATGCACAAGCACATAGCAACTTAGTCTGCAAGGCTTATTGAACTAGGCAAAGCAATTATTTATTTCATTACAACACAATCATTGAAACATCACATACATAATAAAATAAAGCACTGTACTGCAAAACTGACATATGCATATTGTGCCCATGAATGCATTTGGTTTACCTAATTAAATGTCACTGTTTGACATAACATTATTCGTTTTCAAGTGCTAGAAAATAACTAGTACAGAGAATTCATGTAGTTTCTTTTAAAACACTTTTAAAGCAGTGAATTTTTAATTTCCCTTTAAGAGCTAGTTGCATGTGTCAGTTTCTTAAAATCCAGGTACAGCCCACCTGTGATGTCATAGAAAGGAGGGGCTTTTCCTCTGCAGACGGCTGTCTCGGTATCTCCTTCATCACCATGGCAACAGCCTTATCTGCCGCCCTAGAGCTTTTCCCCTACAATAGTGAAATACACAATGGCTTGTGTCAGGAAAGAGTAATATTATCACAAGCCCACCCCCCAACAGAACATGCCACTAAGCCCAAGTTTTTGCAAAGCAAAGTGAGCTAATGGCAGTGGTATGTTTAACTGGTTAATACAGCGTCATGATCACTTTTTACATTGGCATTTGAATAATATAAAAAAAAAGTTAAAATATTAGTAAAGTTATTGAGAAAAAAAAGCATGTTAGTTTAAACACAAAAGTTGATTACGTGATGCAGCTGAATAGACTTTCATATTCAATGGTATCTGGGATTCTTGCGTGAACATAGAATTTAAAACTGCAGAGTGACAAAACAAAGTGACTGAAAAGTTTACTAACTATAGACACAAAAAAAAAAGGTTGTGCATGAATATTTTTATGTTTGATTAGAGAAGCCTGCAAATGGAGGAAATCAAAATTGCAATAACAGCACAAGTCTGTTAAAGTTTATCTAAACCCAAAACTTTTAATTTTTAAAAGTATAAAAAATGGTTCAAACCTCTTGTCGGTTTTTGTTTTTTTGTGATCTGTGTCTCATTTGGTAGAATTCTCTTCAAGTTCTGTCCTGCTGAAAAACAGGAAGGGAGCAGAAATCTCTCCAAAGTGAGGTAAATGCCATTTTAGACATTTTAACAACCAAAATTAGAATCCCAGTGTTAATGACCACCAGAACAAATTGAAAGAGTACTAATTCCAAACAAGTAAAAGGATGCAAAAAAACTGACCGAGGTTCTAATTCTTTAACCTCTCACCAAATACTGATAGTAAATGATTAATATCCCTTCTCTTCAGGTGGGTGTGGGATGTCATGTGATGGTGGCTCCTATATTCACACAGATGGCCTTATTTTCAGGAGCTATCGTGTGCCATTTAATCAAATTGTAGGATGTAGGAAGACAATAAATATGTCAGTCTGACAAAAAATAAATAATGTACTGAATACATTTATTGAAAATAAAATATATACTGCTGTTTTAATTGACATAAATCAATCAACTATGAAGACAATGGGAAAAATAAATCTGCATTTGTGGTTGTGTGATAAAATGTGTCAATGTTCAATAAATAGAAATGTAATGCATATAAACATATAAGACGGAACATACCGTTGTGTCAGAAAACATTATAATATGTCACCTGTCTCATCTCAGAACGTGTCAATGTTAGAACACAGAATTAAAGCTGTATTTTAATAAAACATTTCTATGTTGGAACATATTGTTCTGAGAATGTGAAAGAGTGGCCATAAGTTTTAAGGGAGCAGGGGTATAGATAGTCATCACAGTTATAGGGCTTAAGAATGGTCAGAAATCTGAGGAGGGTTTTGGAGATTAAGTACATTATTGATGCTCATCAGGTAGAAGAGTTGTGGAATGGGCTGGAAAGATTTTGCTCATTGGTGTTCATCTGTCCAAGAGCCAGTTTTGGTGAAACTAGAGTAGGCATATATACAAGAAGGAATGGTACTATATTGGTAGGCTGAAGTTTATGGTTTATGCTGTAAATGGAAATGTAAAAAACATGTCTTGCCAGTGCAAATTGAAATAACTATCTGCAAGTTATGAGGTACCCATATTAGGTATAAAAAAAACTATTTTATCAAATAGTACAAAACATTCACATAAAAACACACAAATTTATGGTTTATCTGCAAATGCTAAGTGTTTGTCAAAAATGTTGAACTGTCGAAACTATAAGGTCCAGAATATATATCACTCCTTTACTTAGAACAAGTCATTGCAAAAGTTCAAACATATTTGCTGTTGAAGACACAACCCTATTTACTTATATGCCACAACCTCCTAAACCTCTACCTTACCGGGTAAGTATCAGACATTAGTCTTTAGGTTTCCTCTCATCTCATGATGAAGTCAGAAAGGCAGAACCTGGGTCGAAAGTCAACGTGTTTTTTTTATATGCTTTTAAACTTCTAATCTTGTGTGAGCAATAAACGGTTATACATTTTTTGGTGTGTGTGGGGTGCACTTTTGGCTTACAGCTGGCATTTTCATCTCTGGGGTAATTCTGAGGGTGGCACTAAGGATCACATGATTGTTAGAGCATGAGAAAGTCAGAGGTCCCCCAATCCTCTACTCTGTGGCAAGACAGTGGACTGAGTACACTAAAGTGTGATTCAAACATATACAGTATGCCTATAATTTCAGGTAAAGCCTGGTACACACTACTAGTTTTTTTTTTGTTCAACTCAGTGGGCTGAATGCAAAAAAAACGGACAGCTCGGGTTGGAGCTACTGTACTGACTATGCAATGTTCGTACAGCAATCTCCCCTGCTTTTCTATTGTGTTCTGACAGAGGGGATACCCTTCCGCCAGAACACTCCTTTATCGGTCATGCCCCTGAATCTGACCAAATGGTTGGCTTCTGTTGAACCAGCTGATGCTGCTCGAAATTTGACCTGTGTGTACTAGGCTTAAAAGAGACTGTCATCATAAGTGGAATGAATACAGGCATACCCCACTTTTAAATACACAATGGTGTTTATTTACTAAAGCTGGAAAGTGCAAAATCAGGCTCACTTATGCATAGAAACCAATGAGCTTCTAACCCCAGCTTGTTCAGTTAAGCTTTGGTAATAAAACCTGGAAGCTCATCAGTTTCTATGCAGAAGTGAGCCTGATTTTGCACTTTTCAGCTTTAGTAAATAAACACCATTGTGTACTTTAAAGTGGGCTATGCCTGTAGTCACCTGTTCACCTAAGGACTGGTGAGAATGTCTGATACTTAATCAGAAAGCTAGAGGTTTAGCCATTTTTGGTGTAAAAGTAAACAGAGCTGTGTTTTTTAAGCATGCACATTTAAATGTTAGAAAACACCTGTGCTGAGTGAAGAAGTGACATAGTAATGTCCATAATAATGGACTCTGGAACTTACTGCTCGACAGTGCTGTTCAGCTGTGTGGAGAACATTTTTGCAAATGCTTACTGCAGATAGCTGTAAGTTAGAATGGTATTATGTGATTGTTAAAGTTCAATACCCAGTGGCAATCAATCAGCATTTGCTTTTTCATCATCTGATTACAGTACTCACACCTAATACCTGATTGGTTAATACTGGCTGCTGCACTTTGCACTTGAGCTACTTTCTTACTTTCTAACATTTTAAAAAGAAACACCTAAGGCCGGCCATGCATGGGTCGAATTTCAAAAGAATTTTCTTTCGAAAATCTTATATAAGAATTTTCCTTTGAATTTCGCACCATTAGTGGGCTACAGCAACAGCCGGCCGGCTCTCGTGTGCCGCCCGCACTTCCTGGTTGGGCGTAGAACGCGGTGACGTCAGCACGCCGTACCTCCCTACGCGCGTTTCGTCACGAACGGATGTTTATTTTTCTATAATTCTGGTAAGCGGCCCCCCTTCTCACTGGTGGAGGTGATTGCTTGGATTCCCTTTAACACAGAGCATTGTGGGTGTCATTTCCATATTTTTCACTTTGGAAGAATTAACACTATCCTTTGGATCATTATTTCTGGGACTTTCTGGGACTTTCCTAAAAAAAAATTTTTGTTGGGTTTTTCTTGTACATTTATTACAACAAATTGGTGGTGTGTTGGCTTATTTTCTTTAATATTGAAAATTTATGTGATTTATATATAAGGGATATGTAATTTATGCTAACTATATTATGGGCACTGATTAAAATTTTTTTGTCACTTATATGTTTAAAAGATATTACTCACTGATATAATTTATTAAAATTTTTAATCTCTCAAGTTATTTGTTTGTATCCCTTTCTGTCACTATTTTCCCTTGTGATTATTGATGAATTTTTGTGATTAGAATTTTTTTTTGATTAGAGTTTTTTTAGCGCAGCTCACTTTTTTCACCTATTAAGCCATCATATGTGCCTGCTCTAGGGCCTGGGGTGGGAGGGGACCCTCATTAGAAAAGATGTTCAGAAAAACAAAATTCTGACGTTTTAAGTATAGAAGAGCTGAAAGCGGTAGTAAACCCGCACATTTATTTTTATTTTTTTAATCCTGCAAAGCAAAAGGCATAATGAGCTAGTATGCACCGCATACTAGCTCATTATGAAATACTTACCTTAGAACGAGGCCCCGACATCTGGCCTGATCCACGCCGAGGGAGCTGACATGCTCCCTCGGCATTTCTTCCGGGTATCGCGGCTCCGGCGCTGTGAGTGGCCGGAGCCGCGATATCGTCACTCCCGCGCGGGAGATTTTATTCCGGCCGGCCGGCCGAGAATCCCCTTGTGCGCATGTGCCGCTGCAGTCAGCGGCGCATACTGAGGGGAATATCTCCTAAACCGTACAGGTTTAGGAGATTTTTTTTTACCTACAGGTAAGCCTTATTATAGGCTTTCCTGTAGGTAAAAGTTTAAAAATTGAGTATACAACCACTTGAAGTTAGACAGGGATTGTTTCTAGTGACAGATCCCTCCATGTGCAGCAAGAAGCCTTTGATTAGCTGCCTTAACGGTGTAAATGTGTTGCCCTCTGAGCTTCTGCTGCAGACTGAAATGTATGCTATATGCCCAATTTTGGTCAAAAACATCTAAATTTTAGGACAACACCTTTGAGATAGCTAAAGAAACCAGAAATGAAAGTAGTTTTAATCATTGCTGTGTGCAAGAGCATTAAAAATGTTGTCAAAATGTAAAATGTAATGATGGTTATTATTGTTTCTAACTGAATATTTCTTATGATCAGTAACATATATTTTCACAGTTGACACTACCACAGACAGAGGTAGCTGAAATGGTCAAGATTTTGCTATGGGGCCCAATGATTCATAGTTATGCCCCTGGTATACAAGCTGATGCAAATAGATTGTTGTTAAAGTGTGTAAATATATACAAATACACATAAATCGTAGTAAAAAAATGTATAAAAACTTAGTCAATTTCTACTATTTGTTGTTTTCATCTATGTATTTTGACATGCCTAGGAAAGCTACTCACGTGGGAACGAAGCCTACGATAAGTACCAACATTTTCTACAAGCTTAGGGCCACAATCAAATACCTATTTTTAGCTTTCATAATGTGCATCCCAATTTTTCCATATAGAGTTTACCTTATGAGGCATTATGGACCCTAAAGAGGAAAACCTTTAATGTTTTAAAATCAGCCATGTATCAGTATGTTTTCTTTTTTAAGGAAAATCATATTATGTTACTCTATTGTTATCACCTTTGTGAAAAAGAATGTTGAATTTTAGTCAAAAGATTACATTGTTCTGATACTTTAAAAGCAGGTCATTGGTTGACTGGATGTATCACAGTATGGTTCTTTAGAATGTGCTTTGGACACTGCTGAATTTTAGATCGTAGCAAATAAGTTATTTTTTTCAATTGGGTGTATTGATGTTATACAACATTGTGTGCACTATACTTTTCAATTGATCTGCTTGAGCAAAGCATGGGAAGATGTAAACTTTCTATTGTGCATACATAGTTCACACAAGAAATCCCCCTCTGATTTTTCTTTTTAGTAACTGCTTGCAAATACAGCATATTTACAGTACTTTGGCATTTTTAGGTCCAAAGTTTCCACAACACCCAATTCAACATATCACTGTCATTATTGCAACTGCTATACGTAGTCAACAACATACATTAAACATTAATATATATATATTACGCATTAATTAAACATTCTTTCTATTTTGTTGATTAAACTGAAATGACTGCAGGCCAGTCACTGTATTTGTATAGCTCAGCATACACACTTGCTTTCAAATGGCCAGTTTGGTTTAAAGTGTCCTAAGAGCTGTAGTTACCCATCAGAGATTGACAGTCATTTCATGTTGTTAAATTGGACATTAACCTAAAACTTCTTTTGGGTTAATGGAGGTGGAATTTGATCCCTGGGCATTTCTTATTTTCTATAACTATTATAAGGAAGACCCCCCTTCCTGGTTCTTTTTCTGAAGTGCAGTCTCCTTATATTGTTTTAAAGAATTCATATTGGATTTTTCAAAGACATATTTGGAGAATTACTCCAGATAGTGGAAAGAGGAACATTTAGCGCATGTCATACTAGGCCTAAACCTGGGTGGGGGCTCACTGCTGGTGTCATGGAAAGCAGTAGGGACCTGAAAAAGATAAAATCCTTTCTCGCTTCATACAAAATGAAAAACGAAAGCATGAATGCCATTCTAATTCAAATTATTAATTGATTCTTTGTAAAATTAATATGTCATATTAATAAAGGAAAGCTCTGTTTGGATGTCCCCTATGGTTCTTTACTATAATGAAGAACACTTCATTAATTCTGCACATGACATACTCATTCAGTGTTTCATGCTTATGCTTAATTGTGTCTAAATACAATTCAGTGTGTCCTGTGGAGAGTTCAGACATATGACATCCGCAAAAGTGTATTGTAAGTATAAAACATGCTATCAATATAGGGAATCTCCATAGCAGTGAAAGATATCATGCTATACTATCCAAAATGTTACGGTAGATTAAAGCAGCATTTATTCTATTAGAAAATTGAAAAAAGCCAAATTTTCTCAAATGCATAATATTTTGTTTCTTTTATCTGGATGTGATACAATTTTATGTGTTAAAGGAAGCTGTCCCTGCCTGGAGAAGACATTGATTATTGCTAGCGGCTATAGCAGCCACTAGTGATAATCATATGTAGATCTGGCAGGCTGGTTATACCCAAGTTGATCAATCAACTGAGTACTTTCAGCCTGCCCATACACGGTTCAAATCTCAGCTGATTCAGTAGGAACCAGCTGAGATTCAAATTACGTATGTCTTGCCTAAAAAGTGGACAGGAGCATTGTTTTTCTGGGATATATAGAGTTTGGAAAGTACATACATCACAAACATTTTAAGCCTTTTATGGCTCAGACAACAAGCTTAGTGCCTGACCTTGGGTTATCATTAAGTTTTTTGCATCAAGCTTTATGCTTTAGTATAAACATCTCACAAGGTCAGCTAAATCCAATTGATTTCTAAACTTGAAAAAAGACTGTAAAAAACAATCTTTTGGTTAAAAAGAGCAGTGAGGAACATATATATGCAAAATTCTTTAAAGTCTGGGTCTGGAAAAATTATCCTTTTTGTGCCTTTAGTATACCAGCTCTGGATGTAGAATAATCAACACTAATATTTACAATTTCTTGCTTCAAATGCTGCTTTAATTACTAATGCACATTGACAAGCATACTTCATATACAGCAGAATCAGTTTATGAACCCTAAAACATAGAGCTGTTGCCTATAGCACATAGTTAGGCAGCATGTTCCAGTCTCTTACAGTGCAACTCATGGAATAAAAGCTGAAATCTTATTGGCTGAAATAAGCAGCTGCTCTATTTTTCATGAGCTGCTGTTGGATCAGCTTCACGGAACCCCTTGTAAATTAAAGTGTACCAGTCACCTACTCACAATTCGATTGCATTGGTGGGCTAAAAAATATTCACAAGAATAAAAACTGGAGCAATATCCTAAATGGCCATATAACTTCATGTCTACCCATTATCTCTAGTCACTCCAATGAGCCAGATGCGGGGAGAAGGGTGGCATACTGAAGCATGTATAGATTGCAAGCACTGTACATCAATTGTGAACAAATTGACATCCGGCCATGCCATGAGTACATAGAGTGATTCTAGAATGACAGAACTTCCAGTTTAGTGCCGGGGAGGCTGCCATTTCAGAAACACAAAGCAGTATTTTAATGGTAGCAAGAAACAATCGGTATGGCTTCTCTCTTGCAGGCCAGGTCTCAGAAACTTTGAGCTTTGTAATGTTTAGTTCTGTCAATGGCAAGAAAAAAAGTATGTATTCCTTAATAGTAAACCCTTCAAAGAAATGTATTAGACTCTACGCTATTATGCTAACCCACTGACTTTCTGAATCACTGACTTGGAACAAACATGGAAATCAGGAAAGTCCCATTAAAGTGGAAACTACTGATCTACTCATATTTTCTGGACCGGATATTCAGTACACAAGCTATAAATTCAGACTGACAGCCAGACAGCTAGCATTTTCAGAAGGACAGCTTAACCAATGGTAGACTCTACATATACTAACGTAACTTTAGGGATATGTATGTATGAAAGCATACCCTTACTTACTGCTGTGACACTATTAGCCTACTGTTCCAGTTACTATATATTGAGTAAGGAGTTAGGGAGTAGGAAAGTCTATAACCTCTATCAGTGTTTTTTTGCTGACTGTTGACGAGACACAGTGAGAACTAAGAAAGAAAATCAACTTAAAGAAATAAAAAGTAAATAAATGTCAGCAGCCACAAATAATGTGGCTGCTGACTTTTAATAGAAGGATGCTTACCTGTCCAGGGATCCATCACCATCCTTATCCGGTCTAGTTCTTCACTAATCTCTGGGTTCCCGGCTTTACTGTGGGAAGCTGTGGGAAGCTGGCTATGAGAGCTTCTAGCCTTACAGACAGCTTTTTATGGCACATGTGTGAGCCATGCAGCCCTTTGTGCACTTATGTGACATATCCCAAAAAACTGCAAGTAAAGAGAGGGGTGCCCAACTTCCTCTTGTATTGCCTAGGCCCTTCAACATAAATTACATTCCAAATGTGCTAGAGGAGGGGAGAAAAGTACTTAGACCCCTTTCACGCCACACCGCTGATAGTGTGGGTGGTAAAACGCCGCTATTTTTGCGGCGAATTTTGGCCGATAGCGGGGCGCTTTTACCCCCGCTAGCGGCCGCAAAAGGGTTAAAACTGCCGGCAATACGCCGCAATAGCAGCGTTTTGCCGGTGGGATTACAGCGCTGCCCCATTGATTTTAATGGGGAGCAGCGGTGGATGAGCGGTAAACACACCGCTCCTTCACCGCTCCAAAGAAGCTGCTGGCAGGACTTTTTTCTGACGTCCTGCCAGCGCACCGCTGTAGTGTGAAACCCCCCGGGCTTTCACACTACAGACAACGGTGCAGCTTCTTTAGGGCATTTTGCAGGTGCTATTTCTAACGCTATAGCGCCTGCAAAACGCCCTGGTGTGAAAGGGGTCTTAAAGCAGAACGCTCCCTTTTAGGTGAAGTTTCACTTTAGGCTGGGTTCACACTAGAGCACGGAGCTGGTCACAGCAGGACACTGCATCCAATTAGGATAGGTGTGAACCCAGCCTCAAAGTGAATACAAAATCTGCACATAGACAATTGTCATTGGATCAGTTGTCTCCACTGAAATATTTCTGCCCCTGATGACCAATATAAAAATGTAAAGCATTTCCCATCATTTCCCGTCCCACATAGAGAGAGGAGAGAGTGAAATTCCCAAGTAGTTGTGCTACTCTAACAATTCTACACTGTATCTGAAACAGAATTAAAACATTTTGGCTTTAAATACTCTTAAAACATATCTAAAGACAAAACTTGTTTTAACTTTATAGTAGATGAATTAGAATAGTAGTAGTAGTAATAATAATATTAATAATAATACTGTAGTAGTAATTTTCTAGTAGATGAATCTAGTAGAATGGTTAGAACCTGTCTGGTACTGCCCCCTTTGACGCTGCCTGTGTAGCATAACCAGGGCTTTTTTTCAGCTTGAACGTGGGGGAATGCAGTTCTGACACCATAAGCTTTGAATGTATGTAATGGCAAGGGGTTCTGGGGTGTGCTGGAGGGTCTATTGATGTTGGCTACTGGGGAATAAATTTTTGCTGGAGAGGATCTATTTCTTGTTGCTAGGGAAAAATTATTATTTAAGGTCATATAAATGTATGGATGAATACAGTGAAAACCTATTTACCCTAAAAAGCTTCTAATCCATGATTAGTGGCCCTTGTTTAGTAGCCCTTGTATAGTGACTGATATAAAATATAAAAATGAAGGATTAGGTTTTCATGACTAATGCTCCACCTTACAAAAGTCTGCTGCTTCCACTGTGTTTAGGTGACAGGTACACTTTAAAAAAGGTAAAATCAGTGCCAAACAATATTATTTTACTGTTCTGCTCAAATCAATAAGCTAAAAGTAATGAACAAAGGATATGTCAGGTTTGCATGGAAGGAATAGCACCTTTTCATGTGAAAATGAATAAGTGAGGACGCTAACTAAAAATCAAGTCTCCTTGCCTTATCATTATGGCAGCTTTTCCCTTACAGATACTAAGAGCCATAGTCAGCTGCTCATTGCTGCAGGTGCATTCCGGTTCATTGATAAAAGGTTACACAACATCACAACATTTTTCTGAAAATCTAACCTATATTTTTGCTACATCTACCAGCATGCTTCTAAATGCATACACTATATTAGTCCCACAGAAATAAATCTTGAGGTTACACAACTATATATAGCTATGCATGCAGGTGAATAATTTCCTTGTAGAGAAAAATAAATAATAACCCACCAAAATTGGGGTCAAGTCACTTTTTGGAAGACTGAACCACTTTTTCTTCAAGGTCACACCTACTACCTGAAAGAAGCCATGACACTTTTATTAGATCACACTTGTTGACCTGTGGAATAGGAATAGACTTACTTTGCAACTCCGTCTCTATTTAGATGATTTGTCAATCAAAATAATTTGACTCAATATTCCAAAAAAAAGTTACAACTGAGCTGGGGAAGGAGTGTCAACATTTGACTGTCCTCACCTTAGTAGCATTATTAAAGTCACTCTGTCACTAGAAAAAAAAACTACTATTAGGTATATAGTTAGGTGCATGCATGCAGTCCCTCATCATCCTCATCATGTCTAAGCTTCTTGCTCATGAACATTTCTATTGGCCAGTGAGGAACCCCCTACATTTTGATCGGCCAATCAATATGTCAGTGGGATGGGAGGAAGTCACAAAGTTTTGCCTGATCATAATGACCCAGGATTGGCCCATAACTGTAGGGACTGCAGGCTGCTGCAGGTAAGTTCAGGTACTTCCAGGTGTCTGTACTCTATACTTATTACCAGTTTTTTTTTAACGTGACAGACATTCCAGAAAGAAACTTGTACAAGGAGTATAAACAGTGAGCAGCGATTAAATATATAAACAATGTGATATATATATTATATTGTCATGAACTGTACTGAATATCAATAAGTCTGACTCATTATTTTTTCAAATGATAGTACCATAATTCAACACATAATACATCTTCAGTTAAAACATAAATCTTCGGAAGCCACCAGGTTCTGTTCTTGTATGAGATGTTGAGATTGGAAATATTCACATGAACTATTCATTTCCTGGTTTCAGCTCAAATTGGATGCTGGCAATTTGGCAACTTTAAAACAGCTTTCAGCCACCATTGTTTTCTAGTTGTCAGTGACCAACGAAGGAAAAAAATATTTTGGAAATTCATCTAAACCACCTCCAAGGCATTCAAAGGCATGTTTGCTTTATGAAAACCCCTTATATTGTTGTTTGTTCACTTGAAACCAGGAAATGTGTAGATCTAAAAGCAGACATCAACAATATTTGTTGGTCAACATACCATATGTTGCAATTGTTAGGTACTTTCAAATGCTTTTAACCAGATTTTAATCACAAAAACAAATTAGCATTTCAATGCACCCTACCACCAACACATGAGCTAGATTATGTTGGTAGAAAGTTGTATTTGGTTGTTTTTTTCAATGGAAATATAGTTAAAAGTGAGTCAAAATCATGAGTGTGGAGTCAGCATTAAGGTGGGGAAAAACATAACCAACAGAACCAAACAGAACGAGAACCAACCAAAGGATAATTATACCTCTGTGATAAAATGTTTATGCTGTCTTGTGTACATTGTTAATTCAATTGGATTGATTTACCAATGAAAAATAGCCTGTTCACTTTGCAGGGGAACTTTCACTTATGCTAGCTTGGTGAATGTGGGGAAAATTCAGATTTTGGCTTGTACGTGATTGAATGATTGAAGTCAGTCCAATTTTCCCACATTCTCACAGCTAAGGGGAAATGCCCTTGAAAGGTGAATGGCCTATTTTCCTTTGATAAACCAACCCAAATGGTTTAAGTGGAAGCGTCCATAAAATAAGAATTCTTATTTCTATATATAAGAACTTCATCTTTATATTTGGCAGTTGTCAACACAAAACAAAAACTGCAGAAAGCAGACACCCAGTGTTAAAGTTAAGCTAGGCCCAGACCATTCCCCATCTCATGTTATCCTGCCAAGCAATTATGAACATTCATTTCACAGCTAAAGAGATCAGTTGGTGCATTCCTTGATGTAAATCATTGATCGGAGCAGCGTGTAGAAGTAAAAGACATAGCAATGGGAAGCGAAAGAAGAGTTGACTCGACTCCCGATGGCAGCCCTCAAGTGACAGGAAAATTACTGAGGTAAAATGTTATATCTGCAAAAGTAATTTATTTTTTCATTTTTCAAAAGTTACTGAAAAGATCCCCTATAGTGATCCAGCATCAATTTTGTTTGGTCTTCAGGGGTGAACCATTTAAAATGGACAGAACAAGTTCCAAGCCATGTACATAAGGACCACGAGTGATCATGTGTATTTATTACATACTGCAAGTTTCAAGGTAAATAGCAAACAATGTTAGTGAATGCTGCATATGGGTGGTAGTCAGCTAAGATATGTCTGTGTCACCAATGGCATTCAAATGTTTAAGACAAGTATAGATTTGGTTTGTGGCTCTCTTTATTCAAATGTATGAGTTTTCACATCATCAACAATTTTACATAGGGGTGGATTGGTGTATTTAACTAATGTAGAATTAAGACAAACTGAAGTAGCAAGCAGTTAGGCTTTGCTCCTAATATGTATTTCAAATTTACCTGGACCTAGAAATATTCCAAATTAGTAAATTATAAGCTGCTTGTTCTTTAATCTTTGCTTATTCAAAATGTATGTTAAATAATTGGTCTATACTAGAGAAAATAATGAACGGTTCTATCCAGTCAACAGCTGGTAATATTTTTGGGGATTTAAGATCCAGCAGACACCAGGAGATTGTCCTCAGTCCTATTATGAATTATTTTTATGAGACAAATTTAAAAAAACATGACTATTTCCTGTCTTGTGTATACTTAAATACTGTCTTAAAACTATTCTCAATTATTCTCATATTTAAAATAACATTTAATTAGATGGAGATCTTCAAGTTAAATTTTGTTGCACTTTTCAATTCTGATAAAAAAAAATTGAAATCCTCATTTGTTCCAGTAGCCCTGATGGCCAATCAAGCTGTTAAAGTTGAATTAAACCAAACAAAAACTGTTATTACAATAGTTAGCTTTTATTCATTTATGTGAAACCTTTACCTAAAAGTGGAAAAAATGTTGCTGTAACTGCTTGAAATTTGTTAGTAAGCGTCTGGCTTTAATTTTTTAGTAAAATCCATCTAAATCTGCTAGTGTATCTAACACTACCATCTTTCCAGTTTGAAAATGCTGCTGTCCAAAGATGTCTCTGTTGCTCCTCATAGAAGATACTCTAAAACAGGAATTGTGTTACTGACTGGATCAACAGGTAAAAATAAAGGGAATAACGAAAACAAATAAAGCCAACATATTTAAAGTGTTACTGAACCCAGGACCCTGTCCTAGGAACATATGACGTCATCCCAGAACGAGAGCCACCTGGCTCCTCCGTCATTTGAGGGTGGATGGGCAACAAGTGGTTAAGCATTTCTCTAGAATTGCCAAACTCATTATATCCTCTTGGAGTAAAAATCTAATAACATGTTATTATTTATGGTATTAATGTGTTACTTAAACCTAAGACCCTGCATTCACTATATGTGGTCTCCCACAGTACACAGAACATGGCAAAGCAATTAGTGCTGATTGGCCCTGTGCTGATCACATGCACTATCCCAAGAAAAAAAAACTATCTAGCAATACACATCAAACGGAGCATGTGCAGCCTAACCCTAGTAACTTTGTCTTATCCAGACCTGTTCTGGAGTCAGTGGAAGAAGAGGAGGATCTGTTTACAAGATCAAACAGCCTTTTTACACAATGCACAAAATGAACCCCTTAGGTTCCACAGTGAGTATAACAAGCATGCTGCATATACAGACTGATCTCACTGTTGTGTGTTTAGTAACACTTTAAGGATTGGTAAGTTGAAACATATCAAATCTTTATTTTGGATTTAATACCTTTCGAAGATAAGCTAAGACATCATCAAAATAGTGAATGTAGGTCACTTGGTTAAGTCTATTTCTATGGGGAACACTGAGTATTTTTTTCAATCAGAAGCATTATTAATACAAAAGTAACAATGAATATTTTGTTATGCAACCAAAAGTTCTGTGAAATGACAAACTAACATTGAGCAAAATACAGTCTAAAAAGAAAAGACAAAACACATACAGAATCAATCAATAGGAATACAAGATTACAAAAAGAAAACTAAGAGGGAAAATAGAAAATAAGAACAAAACAGTTGGGGAAAGAATGCAAAAGTTAATGAAATTCATATAAATGTTCTAACTTAATAATGTACTTCATTTATCAAAAAATTGTGGTACACAGCCTTATGGGTGCTTCTCATCATTAGTGAAATAACTGCTCATATTTGAACCCATACTATTGCTCAAATATGTAGGAAGTGCACACATATGTATAATAATGTAATTAATTCAACCATGAAGCCATGCACTACATCATCTCAGTAAATAAATTGTACTGATTGGTTTATTTTCTGTGATTTCGGGGGTTGGGAATATACATTATGTCATTGACCTTGAGTTTCATAATTGCAGAAGTGAAACAGTATAGGGTTTGATCGATACCTCCACTACTTCATTTCACCCCAGTGAATATCTAGATCTGCATAATACAGAGTCAAATTTAGCAGATTACCAGTCAAGAGAATCCTGACATGTTTACTTATATATAGCTTAAGTCATCAGCGACTGCATGTGCATCATCCCAAGAGGATAGTTGTAAAAGGGTCGTGTGAAAGTACCTGTACATCTAAATAATCCAAGTGCATTACTCAAGATCAATGGACTAAGAGCATGCTTGTTAAAATGAGTAAATCATGTCCAAAATCTTCAGTACTGCACCAATATTTGGGATTAGCATAAAGGAAATTTTCAATTATAATACAGCAGAAAGATAAACAGTTTGTAAATAATACATTGGTTGAGAAGCTTTAATAGTAAAAGAGCATCTCTTAAAATACTTAAACAAGTCACAGGCTTTAAACTGGCAATATTTTTCTTCTGGCTGTGTTTGTTACTGCAAGAATTGCTGAGAACAGCTAAACTGTGGATATTAGTTCATTAGATGCCCCATCATGGCTACATCATGACATGTCACACAGTAAACAAAAGACTGGTTTAGGATTCAGGGAAAAATGATAACAGGTTTGCCCGAGGCTGCTTTGGATGTTATCCCGAAATGGAAAAACAGAGTTTATTAGAGCAGATCCCAAAACACATAGATTGTGAACTGTTTCATAAATTCTTAGAACACTAGGTCGTTGAAGAACAGTTCTTTTGTATTGCATGTAGGTTAACATAAAGACACACACACACACACACACACACACACACAGACATATATATATATATATATATATATATATATATATATATATATATATATGTGTGTGTGCGCGCGTGTGTGTGTGTGTGTGTGTGTATGTATATATATATATATAGATATATATATATATATAGTGAAGGTATGCAAGGTCAGATACACGATAATAGGTAAATTTCACCTCGCAATTGTTCCATTGTAAGGGACTGAACTGGAATCCGGCCTGGTTTTTCCAGCCTCTGTGGCAGGCTCGGTTCCGGTCTGGATGTTCGGGTCCACTGGAGTCTACAGTCAGCTGGACTTTAAATATCCAGAAAGAGAGCACAGCAGGTCACTCTGGTTTTGAGACTCAGAAAGGAACCTGAGTAAGAGGAGCTCTGGGTGTTGGACTAAAAGGTTTGCTTTTTGGCATGTTTTGTGGGTGCCGGGGACAGGCCCCGAACTGTATAGAGAGGAGACTATTTGTTTAGTTAGCACCGGATGGCAAGGATTTAATTTACTGTTTGTTTGTCTTTATTTTGAGAACCTTCTGCAAATAAACCTGGCATCTGCCAGATTTTTAAGAAAATGTCCATTTGCTGACTGTCCGTCAGAAAAAGGTGATCCCCACAAGCTAACCCCCCACAATATATATATATATATATTCTATAAACCTAAATAAATAAATATGCATATGTAAATATACAGTATACAGTGCCTTGCAAAAGTATTCACCCTCCTTGGCATTTTTCGTGTTTTATTGCCTCACAACCTGGAATTGAAATGGATTGTTTGAGGATTTGCATCATTTAATTAACAGAAAATGCCCACAACTTTAAAGATTTTTTTTATTGTGAAGCAAACAACAAATAGGACAAAATAACAGAAAAATCAATCAAATCAATCAAATCAAAAATCAACCCCCCTAAGGTCAATAGTTTGTAGAGCCACCTTTTGTGGCTATCACAGCTCCAAGTCGCTTTGGATAAGTCTCTATGAGCTTGCCACTACTTACCACTGGGATTTTTGCCCATTCCTCCTTTCAAAACTGCTTCAGCTCTTTCAAGTTGAATGGTTTGCACTTGTGAACAGCAATCTTTAAGTCTGACCACAGATTTTCTATTGGATTGAGGTCTGGGCTGTGACTAGGCCATTCCAACACATTTACATGTTTCCCCTTAAGCCACTCAAGTGTTGCTTTAACAGTGTGTTTGGGGTCATTGTCCTGTTGGAAGGTGAACCTCCATCCTAGCCTCAAATCACACACAGAGTGGTACAGGTTTTTCTCAAGAATATCCCTGTAATTAGCACCATCCATCTTTCCCTCAACTCTGACCAGTTTCCCAGTCCCGACTGCTGAAAAACATTTTGGGGATGGTGTTGTTTGGGTGAGGTGATGTGTTGGGTTTGCACCAAACATAGTGTTTTCTTTGATGGTCAAAAAGTTCATCAGACCAGAGCACCTTCCTCCATACATTTTGGGAGTCTCCCACATGCCTTTTCTCAAACTCAAAACGTGCCATTTTGTTTTTTTTCCTGAAAGTAATGGCTTTCTTCTGGCCACTCTGCCATAAAACCCAGCTCTATGGAGCATAGAGCTTATTGTCGTCCTATGTACAGATACTCCAGTCTCTGCTGTGGAACTCTGCAGCTCCTCCAGGGTTACCATAAGTCTCTGTGCTGTCTCTCTGATTAATGCCCTCCTTGCTCAGTACGTGTGTGTTGGTGTGCGGCCGTTTCTTGGCAGGTTTGCTGTTGTGATATGTTCTTTCCATTTGGTTATGATTAGACATTCGTTTCGTAACGAATCGAAATTCAGCTGAATTTTGCATCCTTTTTAATAAGAAAGAAATTATAGTGGATATAACGAATGAATTCGGCATGATGCAATAATTCGTTAAAGATCGAATGAAATAAAAGGTCAACTCAAAGTAAATGTTACGGTCCAATCAGCTGATTCATTTTGTGCTGGAGGTTGGATTTATGGCAAAGTGTATTCATTACTGAGAACTGAGTGAGAAGGGTGTTGTATTGTATTTGAGCAGAGGAGAAGAGATATTGTCATTGTGTGTGTTAATAGATTCAATAGACAAACAACTTTCCAAACTACAATTCATTATCATGAATATATGTACATATATAAATATTGAATTTAAACTAATAGGAAAGAAATTATAGTGGATATAACGAATGAATTCAACATGATTCGAGATTCAGTATAACGAATATTGACACTCTACAGAAATAAGGAATTGTCCGAAAACGAATTAAAGTAACATAACGAATATAACAGAACGAAATGATGTATTTTACAAATGAAAACTAAACTAAACTAAACAAAAATTTCCTTTGTGCACAAGTCTAGTTATGATAGATTTGATAGTGCTCCTAGGGATCATCAAAGATTTGGATATTTTTTTTAGAACCTAACACTGACTTGAACTTCTCAACAACATTTGTCCTTTGTTTGGAGAGTTCCTTGGTTTTCATGACAGTGTTTGGTTAGTGGTGCCTCTTGCTTAGGTGTTGCAGCCTCTGGGGCCTTTCAAAAAAGGTGTGTATATGTAATGACAGACACTTAGATTGCACACAGGTGGACATAATTTCAATAATTATGTGAATTTAGAAGGTAATTGGTTGCCAGATCTTTTTATATGCTTCATAACAAAGGGGGTGAATACATACACACATGCCAATTATCAGTTTTTTATTTCTGAAAAATAGTTTTATGTATATATTTTTCTAATTTTACTTCACCAACTTAGACTATTGTGTTCTGATCCATCACATATAATTCCGATTAAAAAAAACATTGAACTAAAGCCTTTAATGTAACAAAATAGGTAAAAAGCCAAGGGGTGAATATTTTTGCAAGGCACTGTATAGTAATATAAATAATGAAACATTTGTGCTAGTTATAATTAATGTTGTCAAGTGTCACAAACTGATGTCAAACTGATGCCATCGATTTAAGTCCAACACCCATTGACATAGACCCTAAAAGTGTCAAAACCCCTGTCATTGCTGACTTTGGACCCATTGGGGAGGTTCAGCCTCAGTATTGATCCTAGTGGTCTTTGTTAGTGGGACAGAAGGTAAGTGGTAATCCAAAACTTTGTAGCTGTCACCAAAACAGGAATAGAGGTAAAATCTTTCAATGGGTATATCTATCCCAGTGAGAACTATCCAAGAGGGGTTTTCAAATTACTTTGGAGAGTCTCCTCACTTTCTTTTGTAACTCTGAAACAAGAAGCGAAAAAGGAAATCTCATCATAGTTCCCACGCTGGCACGTTATGTTCTCAGCTTTATACTTGCTGAGTGACAGCCCAAACCATGATATACTGTGCATTGAAATGTATTTGTGTGGCTGTACAATATTCTGATGCATTGTCCTTAAGGAATGGAAAACTAAATCCCAGTGAGGCACCCTGCCAATTTAATAGCTCACATGCTTAGCAATGAGATTGTTGATGTAATTAAGGAGTAATGTATTACACATAGAAAAAACGATACAAAGACTCATAAAAAAAATGAAGCATACCCAGCATTTGTTTCTCTAAAATTAAACTTGGAAATAGCAGAACTAAAATGAAATAAAGGAACAAGTGAACTAAATTATATACCACTAGTGTTTGTGTTCTGATTTCCTTTGGGTACTCAAATTTGATCTCATTGCCACTGTGTGTGCATGTGACATTTTGATGTAAGTTTGTCAAAGACTAATGTGAATAGTTCCATGTTCTCTAGCTATGTTGGTGTCCTGAATGAAGATAATAATAATACTTTACTCTAAATAAAAGGAAAGCTTAATGTATATTTCCTCTTTTCTTCTTTAGTCATTTATGTTTATGCATGTTTCTTAATGGAAAATCACTAGGCGCTGTGGGTGTCATTTTTTCTTATTGCAGTTTAGGAAGTTTTCCTTCAGAAATAAAAGCTTTCCTCCAGTAAAAGACAACGTGTAGGATTATATAAAATGACATCTTTAATATGCTCTTGAGAAAGGTAAAGCTATAAATGGGATAAAACACCACACTGAGGAAAATACAGTAATATTCTGCAGATGCAAAGCGATGAAAATACAATGCTGGAAGCAAAAGATAACAATATTTAAGTGATATTACATCTGACTGTTTTATTGTCACTTGCTGTGTGTTCAAGCAGCAGTTTCCTATTTTCTAACACTATTGATTGCAAAGATTAGACTTTGGTGCTGGTTATAAAGGATTAGCTTTTGTAAGCATGAATCTCCTGTTGAAAAATTATGATTATGTAACATACAGTATGTTTTTTAATGTTTGCAGTCTGCCATTCAAGCACAAGGATGCCAGAATCCCCAGAATCAGAATTATAGAGTGGCCAAATAAATATATAGTCAACACAGCTAACAGTAGACAATGCCAAGGGGATTGTTTACTAAAGGTAAATAGGCAGTTTACTTTGCAAGGGAATTTTCCTCAGAACTTAGTGAATGTGGTGAAGTTGTGTTGACTTCCATCACCCATTCATTTTCAGGCAAAAAATGTTTTATTATCTTTGCACGTGATTGGGCAAATTCAATAAGGGTGCAAAGACCAAGGTCACATGCTCAGGCTCGGTTCACACAGGGGCGACTTGTCCAGGCGACTTCGCCGACTGACAAGTCGCGCTCCGTTTTGTACTATGGAACCGTTCTAATAGGAGCGACTCAAGTCGCTCCGACTTAGAAAAAAGGTTCCTGTACTATTTTTGGGGCGACTTCAGGCGACTTGCATTGACTTCTATACAGAAGTCGTTTTGCAAGTCGCCGCTGATCGTGTGCAGGTCGCGGCGCTGCAAGTCGTGCCGCCCCTGTGTGAACCGAGCCTAAGGGAAGTCATCTGCATATTCCAATCATATTTAAAGGTGAACTATAATACTTCTGGTCATTTTTTTCTTCGTTTATAAACTTTTTTTTTATCTTTGTTTTTCTTTACTTCATAAAATTTGTACTTTATTTATTTTTTATGGTGTGCTTTCATAGTAATTTATTTTCGTGCTGGGCTGTCTTTTAAGAAACCTAAGCACTATCTCTGTGCTTGTTCACTGTATTTTTCTATATAAGAATATATATATGGTAGTGTGGGCTGGGGTCTCCACTAAGCCAGACAGGTGGTTTTATTCTATTGCTACTGAGCGATTTAAACAATTGCTGTCATTCACCTCATTAGAGCTATGAAGACGATTTTTATTTGTTTATTCATGCTACTAAAATTACTGTTAATTACAAGAATCAGTCAGTTGTTAAGACGATTAAACAAATGGCTCCCTATAGAGTGAGCTACAGAGATGCATCTCAAGGTGATCAATTGCACATGATGTGATCATGAGAGATTGATCACCTCTAGATACTACCTGTGTAGTTTACTATTATTTATATAAGACTGACAATTTCTCTTTATATGACAGAAGTACAGTTAAATCACACTTGTTTAATAATAATAAAAAAAAGGTAACCAGAGAAAACATAGTCAAAACATAGCCAGATAGATAGACAAGCAAAAACATCAGGGAGCCAGAGATGAGCGTAGTAGAACAGCAAGCAGGATCTGGAGTCAGAAGAAATGTCAGCCAAGCAAATCTTTAACAGAAACACTTACCGAGGTGGTAAAGCGATTGCAGACCAAAGGTTTAATAAGGAGACAAGAAATACATTTGACATACATATATTAGTGTCAGGGCTGGCTTAGCCCTTCCTTCTCTGGGCTGGCTGCTAAGCTGTCGGCTAATTGCCAGCTCTCATCTCTCTCCATAGTTACCCAGCTGTTCCTGATCCTGCTCGTCTGACCTGCCTACTTAAAGATGTCCAGCTCACTTCATCTCGCCTTGGTCACATCACAAGAAACCATCTCCTGCGTTCCTGTTTTAAGATCGGCTTGCTGACATCCCTTCTGGCTCCTTATGCTGCTTGCTGTTCCTCTACTTGGATCCCTGACTTCTGGCCTGGCTGATTACCCGATCTGGTTTTTGAACTCTGACCTGGCTGACTACTCGATCCGGTTACTGGACTCTGGCTATGCTTTGACTATGCTTACTCTATTTACCTTTTTATTTTTTTATTAATAAACAGATTTAATTGTACTTTTGTCTCGGTCTGGTTCATGGTTTCTGTCAATTAGAAGGAAGGTCTAATGCGTAAGCCACTGGGTTAACCCTGTGAAGAATATGGAAAGGACCAATAAACCGAGGTGTGAACTTCAGAGAGGGAACACGAAGTTGGAGGTTGAGAGATAATAGCCAGACCCTGTCCCTAATCTGGTAGGAAGGCACAGGCCGGCGTCTGCGGTCAGCATGGAGTCTGTACCTATCATTAGTATGTAGCAAAGCCTCTTGGACTTGTGTCCAAGTGGAACGAAGACCACGGAGATGCTCTTCTAATGCAGGAATACTCTGCGGAACAAATGAGTCAGGCAACATGGAAGGTTATAAACCATAGTTTGCCATAAACTGGGACAATTGGGAAGCAGAATTCAAGGCACAATCACCTTGGGTAGCCCATGTATGCGAAAAATCTCTTGAGCAAAAATCAAAGCCAGTTCCTTAGAAGTGGGCAACTTCTTAAGTGGAATACAAATGGACATTTTCGAGTACTGGTCAACCATCATAAGGATAACTGTGTTGCCCTGGGAGTTGGGTAACTCTACAATGAAATCCATAGACAGGTGGGTCCAGGGCCTTTCTCCATTGGGTATGGGTTGTAGGAGGCCCACTAGAAGGTGTCGTGGAGTCTTACTCTGAGCACACACAAAACAGGCAGCTACGAAGGAGGTTACAATCGGCACATAGACTAGGCCACCAGAATTGTTGGGAAATGGCCCAAAAGAGTTCATTCTTCCCAGGGTGGCCAGCAGCCTTGGGAGAATAGTAAGTCTGGAGCATGGCAGTACGGAGACTCTCTGTGACAAAGCAGCGGTCACAAGGTTTCTCAGGAGGAGCATGGACCTAAGCAGCAAGAATTTTGTCACCCAAAGGAGAAGTGAGACTGGTGCAAACTGTAGCCAGAATATGATCAGGAGGAATCACAGGAACAGGAACCGACTCCATCTTAAAAGTGACGGAAGATTGTTGTGACAAAGGGTCAGCCCTTACATTCTTAGTACCAGGTAAGAATGAGACAATGTAATTGAAACTAGACAAAAAAAGAGCCCATCGCACCCTTCTGGGAGAGGCGTTCAGCCTCAGACAAGAATGTGAGATTCTTATGGTCAGTAAGAATGAGAACTGGCACAGTGGTACCTTCAAGGAGATGTCTCCATTCTTTCAGGGCTAAAATGATCGCTAACAGCTGTCACCAATCTCGTAATTTCACTCCGCAGGTGACAATTTCTTGGAAAAGTAGCCACAAGGATGTATATCGCTCTCAGAGGTAGGATGTTGAGACAGAAGGGTGCCAACTCCAGTCTCTGAAGCATCAACCTCAAGGATAAAAGGTAACGTAGGATCAGGATGTGCCAACACAGGAGCAGAAACAAAGGCAGCCTTGAGACTCTCAAAGGCTTTAAAGTGGTTGTAAACCCTTACAAACCCCATTTGTCCTACAGGTAAGCCTAGATTAAGGCTTACCTGTAGGTCCAAGAAATATCTCCTAAACCTATACGGTTTAGGAGATATTTGCCCGAAGACAGGCACCGCTGTCTAGGGCGCATGCGCAGGCACACTGAGTGCGGCATTTCCAACAATGGAGCTGCCGCGCGTGTCGGCTCCCGTGCGCATGTGTGGGAGTGACGTCATCGCGGCTCCGCCGAATGACTGCGGCGGAGCTGCGAGACCCCACCGAAAAGATGGATGCGCCGGACTACACGGGACAGCGGTGACAGCGCTTGCTCCTGTGTCAGGTAAGTGAGACATAATGGGCTACTATGCGATGCATAGTAGTCCATTATGCTTTGCCTTTGCAGGGAATGAAAGAGGAAGTAAACCCATCAGGGTTTACTTCCTCTTTAATGGACTCCAGAGACCAACTCTGTGGGTTACCATCCTTTCTAGTCATATCAGTCAGAGGCTTGACTAGAGACGATAAGTTACGAATCAACTTCCGATAATAGTTGGGAAAGCCAAGAAAATGCTGCAGAGGACGTAAACCCTTGGGTCAGGGCCATTGTAGGATTGCTAAAAGTTTCTCTGGGTCCATAAAAAAACCAGAAGTGGAAATGACATAACCTAGGAATTTAACCGGTTCACAATGGAATTTGCACTTCTCCAATTTACAATAGAGATTGTTCTCTCTTAGTTTCTGAAGCACACGACAGACATCTGTGTGGTGGCTCTCCAGGGACTTGGAAAATATGATGATGTCGTCGAGATAAACCACTACACATAACTGCAACAAATCTCAGAGGACATCGTTAATAACTTCCTGGAAAAATGCCGGGGCGTTACAAAGGCCAAAAGGCATTACGAGGTACTCATAATGGCCTGTTCTGGTATTAAACCCAGTTTTCCACTCGTTGCCCTCCTTAATCCTCAGGAGATTCTATGCCCCTCTCAAACCAAGCTTCGTAAAAAACGTTTCTCCCTTAAGGCGGTCAAATAACTTCGTAATCAACGGAATTGGATAGGCATTCTTAATCATGAAATGATTGAGACCCCTATAATCAATACGAGGTCTCAGTTCACCACTCTTCTTCTTCACAAAGAAGAAACCAGCACCAGCAGGAGACAAGGATTTGCTTATGAAACCTCGAGAAAGTGCATCTGCAACATACTTCTCCATGGTCTTATCCTCCAAGACTATCAAAGGGTAAACCCGACCAGGAGGGGGTATGGCACAAGGTTGAAGGTCAATTGTGCAATCATATGACCGGTGTGGAGGCAAACTACCGGCTTGACCTTTGTCAAAGACATTGCTAAAATCGCAGTACTCCTCCGGCAGGGGGGAGAGTGAAGAGGTGCACAGAACCTTGGCTACCTTTTGGAAGCATGTCTTACTGTATTGTGGTGACCAGGAGAGAACCTCAGCACAGAGCCAATTAAAAGATGGGTTATGCCTCTGTAACCAAGGATAACCAATAACTAGTGGAAACGTAGGTGAGGAAATAACTTGGAATTGGATTATCCCATGGTGAAGAGCCCCTACGGCCATGGACAACAGAACAGTATCATGGGTCCCATGGGCAGGCTGTAGAGGTCTCCCATCAAGAGCCACAATGGCAAGTGGAGTGTCATGCTGCTGCAGTGGAATCGAGTGCTTTAATACAAAGGCTGCATCAATGAACAAGCCTGCAGCCCAAGAGTTGATTAGATCCTGTATCTCGACTGAAAACTCAACCCAAGAGGGTAACCGAAACCATGGGATTATTCTTCTGGATAACTGTGGATGAAACAAAGCCACCTAAGGTCTGTCCGTGACAGGACATCAAGGTTCAGGTGTTCCCTGGATGGGTAGGACAAGACTTCAAAAAGTGACCTGCCTGGCCACAATAAAGGCACAATCTCTCCCTCCTCCAAAGGATTCTCTCATTCGCAGAGAGACGCATGGAGCCCAAGTACATGGGTTCAATTTTGCAGGCCGACTCGGTACCAGGAGGCATGGGAGGTGAGGGAGGCAAGGGTGGGACTGCAAAGTTTGGAGACAAATGTATAGGAGGCTTCCGCAAACGCTCTCTAAAAGGGAGTCTTTCTCTGAGTCTAAAGTCAATGAGGATGGCAAATGTGATCACCTTATCCAGCTCAGTGGGTATATCTCGGGCTGCTATCTCATCCTTTATGGTATCCAAGAGACCATGAGAAAAAGCAGCATTGATGGCCTCATTGTTCCAAGCAACCTCTGCTGCCAGACTACGGAATTCTTTTACAAAAGGTTTTATTGATAATCATAGCAAGTTCACAGTTTAACAGTGTAGAGGAAAGTGGACATGAAAGTGGTTTAGACACACTAAGGTTTCACGAATGCCCGTAGGACTGCTTCCGATTTTCAACAAATACTTGAAGAGTTTGTCTCAACAGGGGCCTAACTGTATAGTCCTGAGTATCCATCCATGTAACCATCTCATCCAAGGCTATGCCTAGTGGCCCGATGGATTCTTAAGTACAACTGAGAAGTAAGAGCATTGAGAGGGAGGTTAAAGAAGTACTAGGGATTGAGGTTAGTTAAGAAGGGAGGAGTAAAGAATAGGGGGAAGGAGAGAAGAGGAAAAAAGAGAGGGGGGTGGGTCCTTGCGGTGGGGAGCAAGAGTGCATCCAAAGAAGGGTGGTATCAAATCTGGTGGGTTTAGTATATTCAACCCATGGCCTCCATACCTTCAGGAACTTATCATGAGTGTCCGAAAGGACAGCAGTCAGCTTTTCATTAACCATTATATCATCCATGCGATTCTTAACCACCTCAAAACTTAGTGCCTGTGTCTTCCATGCCCTAGCTATCGTTAGTTTGGTTGCAGTAAAGAGATGCAGAGCCAGCTGGCTTTAAGGGGGAAGCAGTTCTGCAATTGGGTTGTAGAGAAGTGCTTTGTATGGATCTTTTTTGAGGTCAGCATGGAGTATGTTACGAGGAGGGAGTAAACTCTGATCCATATCCTGCGTACCCTCGGACAGGTCTACCAGATGTGCATCATTCTGACCTCCTGGGAGCACCCTCGGAAACACAGAGGGGAGTAGGCTGGAATGAAACAGACCAGTCTAGCTGGTGTGTAGTGTACCACCTGTAAAGTACCTTATAGATATTTTCTAAAAAGATGACGTTCTTTGAGCATTTGGATATTGTTAAAGTCATGACCTGCCAGTCCTCCGGATCTAGCTGTTTTACTAGTTCCCTTTCCCATAGAAGGTGTTAGGGCCATGTCAGTGTTTTTTTAGAGGTAATAATAGAGGAATAGATCAGTGATATTAAACCCGAGGTTTGGGGTCTTGCGCTGCAGAAGTTCTCAAAGTAGGTCAAAGTATAAGGGGTCAGTCGAAATTTTATAAGCCCCTGGAGAAAATGGCGAATCTGTAGGTAGCTGTAGTGTCTGTGTAACGGGATATCGCGAGAGGAGCGTAGAGTGCCAAATTATATTATCCTAGTGGGGGTAAAAAAAGAGTGGATGTCAGTGAAACCGTTTTTCTTCCACCAGGAGAACTGCTGGGGATTTTCGCAGCCCGGTGGGAACAATGGGCACTGGAGAAGTTGAAGTAAGTGTAGATGAGGAGAAATTAGGCCAGCAGAATACTCAAGTCCCATATGCAAAGAGAATGTCCCAGACATGGCCCCGTCACGAGAGGGCGATGTGTGGGGGGGAGCCAGGGCAACGAGGAGATAGGTGTTGGGTGCTAGTCCACTAGGTCTATAGTGGCCCATAGCGGCATTTGGTGTTGTGCATGGAGTTGGGATAACGGGGCTATGTTTGCAGCTATATAGTAGGTTTGTAGGTTAGGGACTGAGAGTCCTCCATTGATTCTGCGGGCATATAGTATTTGCTTATTGATCCTGGGACAGGTAGAACCCCACACAAATTTCAGGATTTTACGCTGATGTATTTGTAGGATATGCGGCGGAATCGGGACCGGTAGGACTCTAAAGAAGTAAAGTAATTTCGGCAGGTATGTCATACGAATTGCCACGATCCTACCGAACCAGGATAATGGGAGATGAGCCCAGGAGGACAACATGTCTGTCAGCTTCTTAAGTATAGGAGGAAAGTTTGCCTTATAGAGTTATAGCGTAGGATGGGGTGAGCCGGATCCCCAGGTAGGGTAATGAGGTCAGCCATTGGAACGTGATGGTGTTTTTTAAGGTTATCAAGTCTAAGGGCCGAAAATTGATTGACATGGCTTTTGATTTGGTGGGGTTAACGGACAAACCAGAGAGGGAGGCAAAAGAGTCTAGTAAAGAGAACAAGTTAGGTAGGGTGATTCTAGGTTTCGTTATGGTTAGAAGGATATCATCTGTGAACAGTGATATCTTATGGGGTGTGCCTGCTATTTCAACACCAATTATGTCCAGGTTAGATGAGATCGCCTCTGCCAACTCCATGGCCAAAATAAATAGGAATGGGGAGAGTGGGCAGCCTTGCCGTATTCCCCTCCTGATGGAAGAGGGGACTGATTTGAAACCATAGTATTTGACCTTAGCCTGGGGGGAGTCATATAGTGTCATTACCCATTGCAAGAATGACGATCCAAAGCCACAGTGGCTGAGTACCATCGTCAGGACAAAATGTTGAAGGCCTTGTCCATGTCAAGAGACAGTAACATAGTTGCTATAGACCGGCTATGTGCTGAAGTTGTATTCTATGTCTAATATCATCAACTGTTTGTCGCCCCGGAACGAACCCCACCTCGTCCTTTTTGACCAGGCATGATAAGAAGGAGTTTAAATGATTGGCCAGGATCTTGGTCAGTATTTCAATGTCTACAATAATAAGTGAGATGGGCCTAAAATTGGTCCAAGATGAGTGACCACGGTCGGGTTTTGGAATCATAACAATATTAGCGGTTAAGAGGTTAGGGGTGAGTGCATGGCCATCTTTTACTGCATTGAACATAGTTGTTAAATGGGGGGCTAAGATGTCTGCTAACTTCCTATTGTAAAGGGCTGTGAAGCCATCTGGGCATTGAGTTGGGTCTGTTAGCTCTGGTATACCATTTCTGGCGAGCCCATCATAATGTATGTACTGCCTCTTTAGTGAGGCATAGATTGATTTCTATACGCGGTCCATCTAATAATTTACGATTAACCGGAGTAGGGGACTGTTTAAAAATTGTGGATAGGGGGTCTAGGTGCGCTTCTAAAGAGTGCCGCATTGCTTTTCGTTCTCACTTGCGTTTTGCTGCCAGTTGAATAATATGCCCCTTGAATACCGCTTTGTATGCTTCCCAGAGAGTCATCTCGGAGGAAACCAACCCAGCGTTAAGCCTGAAATATTCCACTGGGACTTGTGTAATATCGGTGAGGACCTCCTTAAAAGATAAGAGTGAGTCATTCATAGTCCAAGGAGAATATTGCGGCTTGCTGAGTAGTGAGTGGCATATGACCAAAACAGGGTCATGGTCCATTCAAGGAGCTGCTAAAATGGAAGCAGGCACAGCCAGGGGGAGATGTTTCCTCAGAACAAACATATGGTCTATTCTGCAATGGGAATGATGAGGATGGGAGTAATGGGTATAGTCCCTGCCAATGTCATGACTTTGTTGAGAATGCGTAAACTTTTTTGCATCGGGCCATGGAGCTTTGTGTTCCAAGGGGTACTTATCCAAAGCAGGGTTCAATATAACATTAGAGTCTCCCACTAAGAGGAGAATGCCTCTCTGATGGGACTGCAACAGGGAGCAGATATGGGATTGGAAAGGTCCCGGATTATTATTTGGAGCATAATATGTTAGGATGGAGACCTCCGTGTCCTGAATAGTGCCTTGCAGTAAAAGGTACCTACCATCTGGGTCTGCAATCTCTCCACTGCAACTGATGGAGACCGACTTGTGTATGGCAATCAAAACGCCCCTCTGTTTAGTCGGGCCATTAGCCAGAAAAAACTTGAGGGTACAGGGCATCAAAGTATTTAGGACAGGAAGAAGATGAGAAATGGGTCTCCTGTAGGCATGCTACGGTATGTTCACTTTCTGTTGCTTAAGATATTTAAAAACTAACCCTTTTTTTGCGGGGAGTTCATTCCCTGCACATTCAGGGATAGCCAGTTAAGTGTCATGGTACATGGGAAGTTAACCACAAAACAAGTTTACTCACCCACCGCGAGGGCTGGAAAAAAAGAAAAAGGGAGGTAGACAGGGAGTGAAACAAAGAAAAGAACAAGGCAGAAGGGCATACTATAGTACGCATAATGGTCAGTAAATAATTGTAGCATACAGTACTGAAAAAGTATGAGTGCAACTGGTTGTGGGGCTAAAAGCCCACAAGGGGGTTGAATGTTGGTCGGGAGTAATGCAACAGCCAAGTGCCAACACAAGGGGGGAGTAGTAATACAATGGAACCACTTGGCTTTGTTATAATAAAATTAACTGCAAATCTTTAAGCACAAGATCTGGTGCACCGCACCTTAAGGCACTAAAGAGGAACACATACATCCTAAGATATGTGGCAGAGTATGGAATTCAATGGCGTAATCGGCAACAGTTCTTGTACTCTGTTTGATGGACAGGAGGCACCTGGCAGCAGAAACGGAGAATGCGGGAACGTCAAATACCCTTTTAAAAGAAGCCACAAACTCAGGGTAACTCAAGACCAAGGCTCTCTCAGAAAGTAAAGATATCACAAAACCCGTCTATGGGAAATGCCTGGGGCAGCATCTCAAAGTATATCTCAACCTAGTTGAGAAACCCTCTGCATTGGACTGGATCACCCCAAAATCGCTGGGGAAGTAGGGCGGAACCAGACATACCTCTTATAGAGGTAATACTCGAGGCGGGTGCTTGCACAGAGACAGAGCAGCAGCAGGGATGGCCTACAACACAGGTTGTACTGTGGCAGCCTCAGAGGGAGATTCCAGATGAGCCGTATGACTCAGGAGCTTTGTAACACCATGGCAAACTGATCCATGCTGTGATCCTGCTCATTCAATCTGGAAAAAATATTACCAACAAGTGGATTGACTGCATCTTCTGAATTCATGGCCTTCCCCTACTGTCAGAAACTATGAATCAGACTGAGACAGAAGTACAGTTAAATTGCACTTGTTTAATAATAATAATAATAATAATAATAAAAAAAGGTAAACAGAGTAAACATAGTCAAAACATAGCCAGAGTTTAGGAACCGAAATGGATAGTCAGACAAGCCAAAATGTCAGGGAGCCACAGATGAGCGTAGTAGAACAGCAAGCAGGATCTGGAGCCAGAAGGAATGTCAGCCAAGCAAGCCTTGTATAGAAACACAGGAGATGTGACCAAGGCGAAAGCAGAGATCATCTGGACTGGACGGTTTATGTAGGCAGGACTGATGAGCAGGATATCATCAACAGGTGAGTCACTGTAGAGAGATAGGAGCTGGAAATTAGCCAACAGCTGAGTGGGCAGCTTTGAGAAGGAAGGGCTGAGCCCAGCCCCGACACTATGATGATAATTTAACCCTTATTATTTTTAATACATGACATTCACTTAGTAACGTATTTTCAAATTCTCACTGGCCTGTTGTCAGGTAGTCTAAAAGTGGGCCTTGATCTGTATTTAAGTTATAGAAAAGTCAAGAGAACAATCTACTGTCTGCCATAATTCTGTCGCATATGCTAATTTTCTTCTTTCTTATTTGTCATTGCAGTGTTAGGCATTCTACTGGTGTAGAATAAAACCATTGCTGTTGGAGTTTTCTTTATTAATGGAACACTTGTATGACTCCAATTAGGAGGTCATCTTCTCAGCCTGAACCATTTTATGATACTGTATAAATTACAGTCTGTAGCCTTCATGTCATCTATAAATGTTACAGAGTTCTCCAAATAAATAGGATTTCTGCGCAGGCAAGAGCTGAACACTACAGCAAATTATTTGGAAAAGGCAGTAGATCTCTGTAGTGTGCTTGAATCTAGATGAATATTAATGAGGTTTTCTACAATAATGTACAACAGTAAAGTTCAATACTCAATCCCTTTCTTCTGAAAAGCTAAAAATAACAAAATATTTTCTCTAACCCCATGTATCCTTCACACTATATCAATAATTCAGTTGCTTCAAGCAACCTTCTTCATACATTACATAGTACTTACATTTAATTTATGACTGATTATATATTTCACACATTATAGCCTTTATGGAATTATGCTGCTATGTAGGAATTAACTGTGAACACTTGGATGACAATGCTTATTTTAAATTGTCGTTTCATTTACAATATATATAATTTTAGGTGTCTGAAATCCAGTACAAGCATTTGGGGTTCTTGGTTTTTGGCATCCAAAGCAAACCTACATTTTCTTCATTATCTTTATCCACCTAAGTACCGGCCTGTATATACTCATTATCAGGCCATTATTCACTTTTCAGTCATATGATAGTGTGACCGACAATTACTCGGTCATTAATTTTATGTTGTTTTTGAAATAGATATACGGCAGCTTTCTTTTGGTGGTATTTAATTGGCAATTTATTTTTTAATATATAAAGGAAAAAAGACAAAAAAAAATGTTTCTCGTACATTATAAAACATATAAATAATGCCTGGATTCTTAAATATTCTCAAAATAACCCTATTTTGAAAAGTAGACACCTCACGGTGATCTAATTTAATGAATAAAATTAGATCACCAATACCAAAATATGGAGTTTGGTATTGGTGCACTAGATACAGTACACCAGGGGTCTTCAAACTACGGCCCTCCAGTTGTTCAGGAACTACAATTCCCATCATGCCTAGTCATGTCTGTGAATGTCAAGAGTTTTACAATGCCTCATGGGACATGTAGTTCCGCAACAGCTGGGGGGCCATAGTTTGAAGATCCCCGCAGTACACCATTATTATACAGGGCATGCATGGAGAGAGGAGGCGAAGGGTTTAATGTACAGATAACATACAGTCGGAGGAAGGAGATGAAGGTGTTATTGTGCAGGATAAGAGAATTAATATTTAGGCACTACAGA
Organism: Lithobates pipiens; assembly: GCF_037356315.1. NCBI lineage: Eukaryota > Metazoa > Chordata > Amphibia > Anura > Ranidae > Lithobates > Lithobates pipiens. The sequence continues at coordinate 404,825,696 of NW_027507758.1, read as the reverse complement.
GACAGGACTGAGATGAGATGTGCAAGTGGAAGGTGGTGGGTGAAAGTATTAAAAATGATTTCACATTAAATTTATATATATAAAAAAAATCTAAGTTACAAGTTATAAATATTCATTGATCATCCTTCCTCTTTTTCCTTCCTTGTGAAAGGAATGGAGGGCTCTCAAATAGTAGTCTATCTTGTTCTAACAGTCCTGTTAGCCCTAACTGGGTACCCTCATATCTTTGTATAATAATACTTACCCTTCTCCATATAAAGAATTGGGCACCACACCAGTTTCTGTTTCCCTGATGTCCAGCACATCCTTGGCTCAACATCAGCACTTGAGCTGTCATGAACTCACATACTGCCAAATGCATAACTTCATGATGTCATACATGCAGTGAAAGGGAATAAATGGAAGTGAGGCACACAGTGCCCACTCAACATCCAGCTCCATTCTAACAAATTGATTGAGCAGTACAATGCTGTTTTAGGGAGAGATGTGTCACATGACTGGGATTTTTGCAAAGCAAATAAGGTAAAATAATATATTTATTTGAGTTGTCATGTATGTGTATGTGCGGATAGGGTGGCGCTGGTCAGGATAATTCCCGAAGCTCTGCTTCAATCTCTACCCCACCTTTAAAAATTGCCACAAAATTTATATAATTTCTTAACACCTAATCTAACCCCCCCCCCCCCCACACACACACTTAATCTTATCCCTCCCTAAAGTCTTAGTGTAAACTTAAAGGTAAAAGGAATATGTTTTATATATTTTTTTTATTTGAAACTTAAAAAAGGTTACATATAATTTAATTTTTTTAGTCGGCAATATGAAATAGTTTATATGAATATTTCAAATGTACAGTTCCAGCCAGTCAATAGAGCTACAGTCTCCCTTTTATTATTTTACTTTTGTAGTTTACAAAGTTCAATAGCTTATGCTTAAATTTACAGATATGTTGCACATATGAATGAATACGATGAATGAGTTATCCCCTTCCTTACCTGTCTGTCAGTCCATCCAGATGGGGCTCTTTCAGACTTTTAATTTAAGAGAGAGGCTGAAAGAAAACAACTTCTGTTGGACTATTTACTCATTTATTTTAGGAGTGGCATGTCTATTATTCTAAAAAATACTATGGTTTTGATTTACTAAGACTGGAGAGTGCAAACTCTAGTTCAGCTCTGCATAGAAACCAATCAGTGTCCCGGTTTTCTTGTCAAAATGCCCCTATATCCCTCAGGGGCTTTAAATGTCTTGTAGAACTAATCCAACTACTAATGGTGTCTTCTTTCTAATGTATACTTCTATTCTGGGCAATAACTTTGATTTTGATCCGCTCTACTGTGCTCACTGGGAATGAGACCTTAATAACTCTCTTCCCCCAGAAGATTGGACAAAAATTTTGCAAGTGACATCCAAAAGCTCTTGAAATTTTTAAGCCCTGGTGTGCTAAACCATCATCCAAGGTGTGCTTTCACCTTAATGGTAGGACCTAAAAATGCCAGGTCCAAAGATGATATATCTATTTCAGGGATTAAGTAAACATTCCAGCTTCCCTGACAGTAACTTCATTCACATCCCAGGGATTTTGAGCTTAAAGCTAAAACAGACTCAAGGTGCTCTCTGTATCAACCATTTATTTAAAAAAGCCAAGATTCAAAGTATTTGCGTTCACTAGTGTACTCTAGCTCATACACTAAGATTGCATGTAAAAAAAAACTGCTGACAGTTCTAGGTATATGCCACAATTATATGTACCTATACCTCCTGGTTTGCTTACCTGTATCTACTCTGGCTGTGTTGTAATGTCACCGTATAATTTCCCCTGTTTTGAGCTTAAAATCCCTGAATGGTTTGATTGCACAGTTTGCTTTAGCACATAGCACTTTATGTTTATAATAGCACGTAGTACACTAGAGTTAAAAGTATTTATTTCTACTTATGTGTGAGAACTACATAGTGGTACAGGCTGGCTTAATTTAGGTAGGCAAATATAATGATCAATATGGCCGCTTCCCTTCTGGACGATTGGAAGTATATTCATCTTTAACACTTCCTTCACATCCTACCCAAACAGTCCAATCCCCTTCCTCTGTAACTCCTTTTGAAAAGCTCTGTATGTCTACTACGACGATCCCTCATTTCATCTCTGTCCTATATGGACTATTGCAAACATCAGAACCTGGTGGGAAGTCAGCATATGTGAAGGAGTGGGAGAGAGACCTGCAGCATACATTTACAGGGCTACAACTTGATCAACTGTACCGCCTTACCCATTCCAGACATGAAGATGCAGCAAAATAGTTTTAAAATACTAACTTATTGGTATAGAGTTCCATCCAAACTCAAAAGGATTTTTCCTGCTTATTCGGATGCCTTCTGGCGGGAATGTGGGCAATGGGGGACCTTCCTCCATATCTGGTGGGAGTGCCCAAAGCTACAGCCCTTTTGGCGAGATATTCGGGCCCAGATCAAAATTATTTTGGATGTTGATTTACCTGACTCTCTGATGGAACATCTGTTGCATGTCCCCGCCATTCTTCTCAGCCATTAACGTAAGTCAGTGCTGCCTCATCTTTTGAACGTGGCTAAATGTCTAATCCCTATTCACTGTAAAAAAACTTGTTTCTGATCATGAAGATTGGATCCGCCTTGTAAATGATATTATGGCTGCTGAGGAATGGATGGCAAAATGTAAAAATAGATATGATAAATTCTATACCATATGGGCCACCTGGATTCATTACACTAGTGGGGCCCCACCAAAGGTACAACCAAGAAATCCAAACCCTCTGCAACAGTTCCATGTGTTGGAGCATGAACCTGACCAATAATACACTGTGCCAAATAAGATAACTTACAATTATAACAGAGTGCTGATTTTTATTTATTTATTTATTTATTTTTCTCTAATTTTTGTTTATCATCCCCCCACTACTCCCTTCTTCTTCTGTTATTTGATGCCTACATAGACCCAACGTGTGGTTTCAGATGTGCCTAGAACCAATGGCACTTGGAAAGGCCTTGGGCAACATAATGATGTTATAATTCATATGGTTGATAATTGTTACATGATGACTTTTGCTCCTACACCTTTTATGAAATGGTCTCTTAAACCTCTGGTTTTGTGAAATGATCCATACCAACTTGGACTGATTTACTTCTCTCTACTCTTATATCTGTTTGTCTTGTAAAATTTCAATTAGCAAAAATAAAGATTATATAAAAAAATGGTTAATTAAACAAATGAAAGCGAAGGGACCATAACATTTTTTGTTTAATTTGTAAATGACATGACCCAAACAGAAAATGGCATATGCTTTCCAAAATGAATAGTGCTCTCTGACATCTGTTATGATTAGTGATATGTGAAAAATGCCTAAAGTGGCAATTTTTATGGTGCCATAGACACCCATATCATTAGATACACATAACAGCAGATGGGATATTTTTTAGCCAATCACATTTGAGGATAATTGGATTTCAGCCAGTGATAAGATTAAATTGCTCACTCAATGAGAAAGTGGCTGGTTAATGGAAACAATGGAACTTGGAACACATAATTTTATATCTGTACACACAAATCAAGAACTCTGATTGTCATTTGACCTATATATCAGGCTGAAAAGGCGAAACAAGTTTATGCGTAGAGATTCATTCCATGTAAAAACACAGAAATATATCAGCAAGTTTGGCTTCTAAGCGTATATCTAGTAAACAGCATCTGTCATTGTAAACACTAGGAAATTTTTGCCTTCTTCTTAAATTGAAAATATATACGTAGATAGGAAAAAAGATGTATGTGTAAAAATATGTATATGTAAAAATATAAGTGTCAAGGATAATCAAGTACTAATGATCAGGAACCAGTAGGACAGGCTCCCGATGATACCAGCACTTAGCAGCCAGTCATACTTGTTTATGAGCAAGGTCTTTCATATAGACCCTGGGCACCACAGCCCATTTATAGCAGCATCTCCTGCCAGTGTAAAGGGGTTAAAAATAACAATTACCAGATTAACCACTTCAGCCCTGGAGGATTTTACCCCCTTTCTTACCAGAGCACTTTTTGCAATTTAGCACTGCGTTGTTTTAACTGACAATTGCGCGGTCATGCGACGTTGCACCCAAACAAAATTGACGTCCTTTTTTTCCCACAAATAGAGCTTTATTTTGGTGGTATTTGATCACCTCTGCAGTTTTTATTTTTTGCACTATAAACAAAAAAAGAGAGACAATTTTGAAAAAAAAGCACAATATTTTTTACTTTTTGCTATAATAAATATCCAATTTAAAAAAAAAAACTAATTTTTTCCTCAGTTTAGGCCGATACATATTCTTCTACATATTTTTGATTAAAAAAAATTGCAGTTAGCGATTATTGATTGGTTTGTGCAAAAGTTATAGCATCTACAAAATAGGGGATAGATTTATGGCATTTTTTTTTTCTACCTCGAATTATGTGGAATCCGATTGGTTGGCCTATTGCATAGTTTTGGAGAGCTTATTCTCCTAATGCCTGCTTGACTCAGTGCTGACAGAATTGGAGTCCCCAATTTTTTTTAAGTGCTTATTGTATAACCCTCTGTGTGGGTGGTGGACATATACACTGTGGTGAGCTCTTGAATGGGTCATCGGGGTCTCTCCTATCAATATTGCAGTTAAAACACCTGTGGCTTAAACTTATATGAACTTTTTTGTGTAATGACAAATTCACTCATGGATTTTTTATTTCACTGTTTTCTCTTATTTGCACTATATGTATGTTGAAATGTTATATGGATGCATGCGAGTGAATCCATATATTGTTATGTATTGATTCATGTTAGTAGGATAAGTCACTTTATACCACAATTTATAGTGCAGCACCCTTTTCCTTTTTTTACAGTAATCCAATAATCAAAGCCAGAATAGAAACAGGGAAAAAGGGTTCTGTTTACAGTTTATCAAGCCAATTTTCCTCCCCTACTTAAACACCTTATATCATGGGACCATACTTACATTGTTTTGCCATAAACACACAGATATACAGAAAACATGACATACTTTCCTAAATTACTAATTTCATGTTTTATTGATTCAGATTCCCACATCCTGCGCCTTATGCAAACCCAAATTTAAATAGGCATCTTTTCTATCAATCCAAAATCTGTAGGGACCAACATGTACCCAATATACAGTACATTATTATTACAAAGCAGTGCAAATCACTGCTTTAATTTAATTACATTCCAATACAGACCTGCCATTATAGGATATTCTCAATATCAAGGATATTTTCCCAATCCCTTTAGCTTTTCTTATATAGATACCCACTTCTTTATGTTACAAGCCCCTCAACCCATTTATAGAACACACTTTGTACATTTGGGTCTCAAATATTCAGTGGGATTAGTTTTGCTGCACTTGCCCTTACTCCATCTCTTTGACTGCCCTTTGCTCCCACCTCGCATGACTGATAAACATGAATTTAGATGGTTTATTCCATGCCGGCTGACTGTGGAGTTTGCTCGTTTGTACATATTCGAGAATTACACCACACTCCAACTAAAGAATTCTTCCACTATACAATATAAAAATGTGTTCACTTTGTGGAGTTTCTTGCTAAAGAAACACGATTCCCCTATGTCCTTTAGTACCTTTGAAACCCTTGTAGAACGAATCCAACTACTAATGGTGTCTTCTTTCTAATGTACTCTTCTATTATGGGCAATCTTTTTGATAGTGATCGTCTCTACTGTGCACAGTGGTAATGAGACCTTAATAAATCTCTCCCCCCAGTAGATTGGACAGAAGTTTGGCAAGTTCTTGAAATGTGTAAGCACTGGTGAGCTGGTACTCTCCTGAAGGTGTTTTACTCTGGCAAGAATAGCCAGATGTATCCTGAATTACTCACCCTTTTGTTTCTGAGGCTGCAGAGATGAAGGCACTATGCTCTACATTTGGTGGACTTGCCCAAAAGTACACCACTTATGGATCAGAGTTTATACAATGACTGATTGATTAACTTCTTCTCCACAGACCAATAAAATATATTCCATGATGGAGTCTCACTCTTATCACACATATCTTTATTGCAACTAAACAAACTTTCATGCAAATATTGTGGAAATTCCCATCCTATATTTTGAGGAAGTCAAATTAAGGCCGCGTACACACGGGCGGACTGTCTGACGGACTTGGTCCGCTGAAACGTGTTTCAGCGGACAGTCCGCTCGTGTGTGGGCTTCAGCGGACTTTTTCAGCGGACAGTCTGGCGGACTAAGTCTTTCGGAATTTCCGTAATATTGTCCGTCCAACTTTGGTTTCAGCGGACAGTCCGCTCGTGAGTAGGCAAGTTGGACGGACTAAGTATGGCGCATGCTCAGAAAGGATTTACACGGCCGAAGGTTGCATTGCAGTGTATTGGACGTCGTATTTCTAGTCCTGTCGTACGTGCTGTACACGTCATCGCGCAAGCTTTCAGCGGACTGTCTGTTCATCGTGTGTGGTCAAGTCCGTTCATTCAAAAGTAGGACGGACTGTCTGTCGGATTGTCTGACGGACTTAGTTGGCCAGACAGTTCGCCCGTGTGTACGCGGCCTAAGGGTTCGGGGGGCACATTTGCGATTAAAGAACTGACTGCGGTCCTGGAAGATAAGCTTGACAAGTTTCTTTCATTTTGGCCACCATGATTGGGTTATTTCCCCCTCCGGAATGTACTTCATTCTTGGCCCAACTTTGACAACTAAGGATGACTCTCACCTCTTTACAGATTTTAGTACGTCTTTGAGAGGCCTCTGAGGACTCCCTCCTCTATTTTCCCCCACTTTCCTCCTTTATCTCTCTTTATCCATTATAACTACTTTTGTGTTTGTTTATTAGTCCTCTCTTTAATACATAGCTTCTTACCAGCACTCCATTATAGTTTTATTTTATTCCAGGTTTAATTACACACCAATTTCATGCAGGGCACGTTCTGTATGCCTCTTTGGACTGGTTTATCAAGCAACAACACGCAATCAACTCAGTGGGGTTTATTTACTAAAGGCAAATCCACTTTGCACTACAAGTGCACTTGGAAGTGCAGTCGTTGTAGATCTAAGGGAGACATGCAAAAAGAAAAAAAAAAAAAAAAGACAGCATTTTTGATTGTATATGATTGGATGATAACAGCAGAGCTTCCCCTCATTTAAGATCTTCCCTTCAGATCTACAGTGACTGCACTTCCAAGTGCACATGTAGTGCAAAGCGGAGTTGCCTTTCGTAAATAAATCCCAATATATACTGATATGTTCCTTTAGTTAATGGTCTATAAACTGTCCTGTATATCTTGAGTTTACATTATATTACATGCTATTGGGCAATCTCCCCTGCATGGGCTTGATGTTTAAGTGAGAGTGCATTGTTAGGCATATTCACTGCTTTTTGCCTGTTTTTTATATGATTGTTTGTTACTATCAATAAATGTTTTGCTATCAGAAAAGGTTCTGTGTAAAAGAGGTTATTCAAGCAGACCTGTGGACATGGGCTGTAAATTAACAGGGGGATCACAAATTGTCCAACTCATCTGTAGGTTTCCAAAGCGTTCTAAAATATTGCATTTTTGTTTTTGTGTTATCTTTTTTATCCTTCTTTCAATTCTTTGAATTATGGTGAGTGTTTACATCAGTCTAGAATGAATTTGAGTGGTTTCTTAAATCAGGGCAGTAGTTGTAATCCTGTTTAAGGAGCTTTTGTGTCTATTTTTTCCATGCTGGTCTGTAGTATTCTTGATATATGGAACAGGATTTAATTATTCATAAACTGTGCAAAAAATAAACTAAGAATATATGGTCATACCAAGTAGCTAAACTATGCAGTCCTTATTATAGATTTTTTCTTTTTAATTTCTTGTTTGTTTTTTTATCATCCAACACTTACATATTTTAAATGTTTTTTTTTACATATAGGATTATTTTCATTTAAAAGGATAATAATAGTATATTTTTTAAGGGGCCACTCATACCAGCAGAATGCACTATACTCCATGAAAAACACAGCTGCTGCCAAACAATGTGACAGAGTGGTGCAATGGATTTTTAGAATGCAGCACACTGTGAACTTTTAATTCTATGTTAACTTTTTTCAGTGTGCAACATTGCAGAGTGGTCATGTGAGCTGAATTAACCACTTCAGCCCCAGAAGATTTTACCCCCTTCCTGACCAGAGCACTTTTTGCGATTTGACGCTGCATCATTTTAACTGACAATTGCGCGGTCGTGCGACATTGCACCCAAACAAAATTGTTGTCCTTTTTTCCCCACAAATAGAGATTTCTATTGGTGGTATTTCATTGCCTCTGTGTTTTTTATTTTTTGCGCTATAAACAAAAAAATAGCGACAATTTTGAAAAAAACACAATATTTTTTACTTTTTGCTATAATACATTTTCCCAAAAAATATATAATTTTTTTTTTCTCAGTTTAGGCCGATTTACATATTTTTGGTAAAAAAATTGCAATAAGCACATATTGATTGGTTTGAGCAAAATTGGGGATAGTTTTATGGCTTTTCTATTATACATTTTTTTTCCTAGCAATGGCAGCGATCTGCAATTTTTATCGGGACTGCAACATTATGGTGGACACGTCGAACAATTTTGACACATTTTTGGGACCATTGGCATTTTTACAGCGATAAATGCTATAAAATTGCATTGATTACTGTGAAAATGTCACTGGCAGTGAAGAGGTTAACCACTCGGGGCAGTGAAAGGGTTAAGTGTGTTCTAGTACGTGTTCTGAAGGGGGATGGGACTGTGCAGAGGAGATGACAGATCTTCTGTTCATACTATGTAGAAACAGATGATCTGTCTATTCTCCCCTCAGAGAACCGGAACCTGTGTTTACACACACAGATCCCGGTTCTCAGTGTACCCTGCGTGATCGCGGGAGCCCGGCGGTGATCGCAACCGTGGAGCACTCACATTGGCACCATGGGCGAGCATGGGTCGAGCGCCCCTCCGGCAGCATGCACGCGCCCCCTAGTGGCCGTCTATGGTACCGACGTACCATGACACTGATTCACGCAATCAAGCCATGTTGCTGCAGGCTGGTCGGCATGCTGTTAAAAAGACATAAGGCATATTGCCTTGTCTATGAGCTGGGACTGCACTGAGCAAGTGGTGGGAACAGGCCCCTATTGCACATGATCCAGGCTATACTTTTCTCTAAACTTTTGTTACGCCACCTACCTCAGCCAAACTACACTAAATGCCCCACTCCAAAGCTGCTTACATACACACTAGAGCTGTAGCCTCCTCGATTCTTTAGAGCACCCCCCCCCCAATTGAAAATCTCCGCAACTTTGCTTTAATTATATAAACAGCACATTCTGATGTCAAATGTCAAAACATGCCCTTTCTACACAAATATGTCTAATATTTGTAATTTAACATAGATCTAATTTCAATAGCTAAAATGCTATTGCATTTTAAACATTTAGATCTGCAGCTTTCATATGAATAAAACCTTTTGATCCTAACATGTAGGTTTTTTTTCTCATGTACTTCCTGTTATAGGGTAACAATGGTTTGTCTCGGTTGCTCATTTTTGCTCCTATGTTGTCATCCTGTCACATGCATCCCTGCTGGAAACTACAAAACAGCCACACTAAATCACATTCCACAGGCATTATCCACTGTTGTCATTAACCAAGAAGACAGAAAGTAACTGAAAGGGGAAGGAGGAGATAAGAAGCATTAAATTGCAAGAAATTATGACATTTTAAAACAATATTTTATGGAACAAAAATGATACTTCTTTATGATACACATCGCTTTAACAGACTAAATTGTCATCCGTTTAGAACCTCAACAGACTTGCTGATGGACGTGCATTGCAGTGCGGCACAATATGCATTATGATTGGAGGTGTGTCGGAGAACCGCTCTAGTAAATGTCACCACATCTCACTAGTGCACTTAACATCTGTTGCTGTACAAAAACATGGTCTGAACGAGCCCTTAGGGTTAGATCTACTTTAAGACATGCCTAATTTGGTCACTTCTTTCACATATTTTCCAAAAGTCTGAAGAATATCTTTCACTATGTGTCTATCTGTTTGACGAGGTTTGTACCTATCACTCTGTACCCTTCAATGACTGTCATTTTAGCTATGCATTATACAGAAATATATACCCCCTGCAATAAATTTTTAATACATTATTAAAGTGCCACTCCACTGAAAAAAAGCATGCTTTATGCCGCGTACACACGATCTGACTTTTCGACGGACTTGGTCTGGCGGACAATCCGACGGACTTTGCAGCTGAGGTCTGCCGGACTTTATAACTAATGGACCACACACGATCACTCCAGAAGTCCAACGGGGATTAGAACGTGATGACACGCGATCAAATTGTCCGACGGATTCCAGTCTGCCGGACCAAGTCCGTCAAAAAGTCCTGTCGTGTCTACGCGGCATAAATTGTAGGAGTCCAGTAGTCTGGTATACACAAACCGCTATACCTTCCTCACATCATTTTTTATTTTTGATCCTGTCTACCTCTGAGTTTTATGTGTTCCCACCTTTACATGCCACATTCTCCATATTATAAAACAAATACAAATTGAGAAAGAGAGTCCCCTCATAATAGTCACAGCAGGTATGCTGAACCAGGTATTCAACCACAGATTTCTCTCTCACAGAGATTTTGTAAGGCATAGCAGTTGAGTGTTTCATGTACTTTTTAGACCATTATAAATAAATAGTTCCTGAACTCCTCTGTGAATCTTCCTTATAATGTACAGTCCACATACATGAATAAACCCAGCAAATATCAATATGATGAAAAATGCAGAGGTCCCCTTTAATGAAAAAGAAAAATGAAAATGATTAGTGGATATAGGTAACTGAATGGATATGTACATTTTGGGGTGGATTTACCAAAGAAAAAGAAAAATAGACAGTGCACTTTGCAAGTGCAGTTGCATTCATTTTCCTTAGTAAATGTAATTATGGTGAAGCTTCACCTTTTAAAGAATACCCGGGTGCAAGGTGCAAGGAAAAAAAGCATTTTTGCTTGCACATGATTAGATGATGGAAATTAGCAGAACTTTACCACATTTGCTAAACTCTTTAGAAAGTGAGGGCAATTGCACTTGCAAGGTGCACAGTCTATTTGCCTTTAGTAAATCAACCTCCTTGACTTTTCCTGTAAAGTTGGAACATAGACTATCCATTCAGGGTGAAAAAAAGAATAATATATATATATATATATATATTTTTTTTACAAAATAACACAAAAAACAACAACTTAGACCCCCTTCAGAGATGAAAACCTGAATGGAGTTTTAGCTTTCCCCTACTCTACTAAAGCAAAGCATCTTTATTTTTGTGTTGCTCTTGGAGAGTTCCCTTCCTGTTTAGTAAATTGTTGTCAACTGGACAAGATGTGAGAGTAAATCTCTCTAACAGAGTCCCAGATAGCAGTAGAAACCTGACAGGGGGTTTAATACTGCGACGGGAGTCATTTTGGGTGAGGGGACTGGTGGAAGCCAGAATTCCTTGGAGAGGTTTGGAAAACCCTTGCTTCAGCTCTCCAGGTACCTTCTATGTCTAAGTGACCCTGTGTCTATTAGGGGGTGAGAGTGACCAAGAAAATAATGAACATTAAGAATGTGGCTTGGATTACTTAAAATGGAACAGTAATATTTATCCACAATATCTTCCAGGAAATATACAAAGAATATTCCTGGTTTGTTTGATTCTGAACTATACATGTTAATTGGAAGAGCTGGTTACATTGGCCTCTGGAGCCTGATTGTCTGCTACTGAGGACTCCTGCTATAGTCTGTTGCCTACTAGGCTGAGGGGGGAGATCACTGTTTGTATTGTTAATTGTAATTCGGTCTTCTGCTATTGTTTGAAGGTATTCTGTGTTTATGCTTATGATAATGTGTATTGTCTGCAGTTAGCTTGAAGTCAGCAAGGCTGGTCTGAAAAGTGGTGCTGAAACGTCAGTAATGTGCCGCTAAAACTAGCAGCGCTTTACCACTAACGAACCTGCCAGTGTGAAAGTGGCCTTAGACATTCACTTTTAAACTGTTATATCATCCAATGAAGAAATAATATTATGACATTGATGTAATCTGTTTATTATAGGGGTTAATAATACCCAGCAGTGCTACAGTAACATGCTATGTGGGACTTGACTATGGGGTTTATTTACTAAAGTTAAAAAGACTGTGTGATCTTTGCAAGCACAGTTGCACTCATTTTTCCCAAGCTTAGTAAATGTGGTAAAACTCTGGTAATTTCCATCATCCAATCATGTACAAGTCAATTTGTTTTTTTATACTTGCATCTGATTGGGTATTTTTTACAAAGTGAATCTTTACCACATTTACTAAGGAAAATTAATGCAACACCACTTGCAATGTGCACAGTCTGTGTTCCTTTAGAAAATCTCCCCCTATGTCTGAAAGAGGAACCTGCCCTGTGGTTGAACTACCCCCCATTGCACCACATTCTGCTATACAACCTATTAGAAAAGTGGAGGGGTTATTATTTATGAGTATAATTTTACCATTTTGACTTTTTTTTATTTTTGACTTTACCATTAAGATCAAAAGCATAACCACTGGTCCCTCCACACATGCCAGGGTCCTGGGTGTAATCCTTGACTCTGACCTCTCCTTCAGCCCCCACATCCAATCACTGGCTTAATCCTGCCACCTTAACCTCCGCAACATCTCCAGAATTCAACCCTTCCTGACTAATTACACCACAAAGCAACTTATTCACTCCTTGATTATTTCCTGCCTTGACTAATGCAATTCTCTCCTTAATGGCCTACCCTTATGCAGGCTATCCCCCCTGCAGTCTATTATGAATGCTGCTGCTAGACTAATACACCTCACTAATCGATCTGTGACTGCTGCCCCTCTCTGCCTCTCTGCCAATCCTTTCACTGGCTTCCCCTACCGTATAAAATTCAAAATGCTAAACACAACATACAAGGCTTTCCACAACATTGCCCCCAGCTACATCACCAACCTCATCTGCAGATATCACCCAAATCGTCCCCTCCGATCCTCCCAGGATCTCCTGCTCTCTAGCTCCCTAGCTCCCTTGTTACCTCCTCTCATGCTCGCCTTCAGGACTTCTCAAGAGCCTCTCCTATCCTCTGGAATTTCCTGCCCCAGTATGTCCGATCAGCCCCTAACCTGTCCACCTTTAGGAGATCCCTGAAAACTCAGTTATTCTGGAAAGCCTATCCCACACCCGCCTAACAACCCCATCAAATCATTCCCCGCTTCTATTACCTTTTGTACCATCCCCTCCCTTTAGAATGTAAGCTCTACGAGCAGGGCCCTCCTGTCCCCCCTGTATTGTACTGTAATTGCGCTGTTTCCCTCTACATTCTAAAGCGCTGCGTAAACTGTTGGCGCTATATAAATCAATAATAATAATAATAAATATAATTTGATGTGATAAACATCAAACCTTAAATGTAAGCTTTAGGAAAAGATTATTCACCATCTAATATTTAATAGCATTTTACAGCACCTTAAAAGGGTAACCCTACCTTTTATACTTCCTTTTACTGAAACCTTTTATTTCTAAAGATAAGCAAAAGATTTTTTGGTGTCAAAATATAGCTATATGTAGTATCTTATATTATGTCTGATTAGATTGCCATTTGTTTGGTATTTTACCCATACATTCCTATTTTTAGCATTGTGAGATTAGTAAAATCAAGGGCTGGGCATGTGTTAAGTATATTTTTTTCATTAAAGCCTGTGTGACTTCACAAAGCCTGTGCTGCATTCTATCTGGTTCTTATTAATCTAGCAGCTTCTAAAAATATACAAAAGATATAGCTGAGAAAAAATACTCAATTATAACTGAAAAATAGGGAGACGAAGATACTGTCTATATCAGTTACTCATCATTAGTGCTTGCTAAGGGGAAAACTGCTATTCTAGTTTTTCTTTAGTTTGTAGGCATGATTCACAGTATGTAAAGCCATGTTTTTGTACATAATCTAGCCCTTTCCTCCACAGCCTGCCCCTTTCCTTTCAGTTATTTTATTTGTGGAAACTCATGCATGCAATCGGTTGGATTTTATTTCTACTGATACAGGACTTCAGAAAAAAGCCAGCTTGGAAATTCAGCTAGAAGTTCAGTTGAACAAATTATTTTAGCACAATATTTCACCAGTATTTTCTTTTAATAAAATAGCCAATAAAAGCAGACGTAAACTCAATGTTAGGCTTCAGTCACTCTAGTTCAGTGCAGTAATGCACCATGCATGTGTCATCAATGTTTAGACATTAGCTTCAGATTTGGGTTGAACATGAGTTTGACCTGAATCCAGCTCAATTGCAGTTTGGCTAATGGGCAAACTAAGATGACCACATTTGGTCAATGATATCACCCAGGTGTTGTTTACATTTTAATTCCAACATTTCAATTCGAAAGGGAGCTGTTTTGTTTACGGGCATAGCAGCGATGGAGATTCAGCATCATAGATTATTATGTTGGTTGGTCAATATTGTTGTGCATCAACCATGGTACTTGATCTAGTTCAACATAGCTGGATGATGTAAATGATGATGTATTTACATTGGGTATTTACATTTAAATTTCCAATTTTCATTTTTTCTAAGAGATTAATAGGGGTACTGTATACCCCATACTCAATCATAGGGGATTGGATATCTGTGAGTCCCCTTATTCTAAAGGGCCTTCCAGATTCTGATAAGCCCCCCCCCCCCCCCGAAGACCCCCAAATAAATTTTGGAGGCCAAGATGCGAGGATGAGGTCCTTGTTCTCATTAATGTGGGAACAAGGTGCCTTGCGGGGGGGGGGGGGGGTACCTATCAAAGTTAAGGGCATGTTGCCTGGTATGGTTCAGAAGGGCTACGTATTGGCTGAGCCCGTTCCCTGGCCACCCAGACTCAATGTCTGGATAAGGGTCTGGTATAAATTTAAGGGGATCCTGTTTAATAATTTTCTTTATGTGACAGTTTAAGAATAACCCCACTGTGTCATTCATTTACAGTGTCCTGTAAATGAGAAAACTACAAATACCGACAGCCTTTATGGTTGTTGGTTTGTAGTTCTCAATGAACTACCAGGACACTGTTGATTGTTTTAGGTGGTTCATTGAGCTTCCTGTCAGATTGTAACTGCCTGCCCATATTGGAAATAAGGGAGACAGGTATACAGACAGTCTGCGGGAAAGTGACAATTAACCCACAATCAACAGATTGTGGGTGCAATGCTTTACAGGTCCCTAACAAAAAAAAATTAAATGCATTTTTTTTTACTTGCAAAAAAAAAAAGAAGAAAATATGCACCTATTTATTTTTATTTTTTGTAAAGGTTAACTTATGCTTTAAGAATTGCAGCCGGAGCGGCTTTTTATATTTTATTTATAGCTGTCCTGATGATCTAATTAGTGTTTTTCAGCTCTTCCATAGTATTGTTAGTTTTCTTTATTTTGGCCTAGGTTTTGTAATTAGCTGAAAACATTGTTTATCAGCATTCTTTAAGATAAGGTTGAAAGTAAATATAAAACAGAAAACATTCGCCCATGTCTGTATGTAAGTATTTCCAAGTAACCTGCCGGAATCAAATTTGTTCCTAATAATACATTCTTGTCCGGCATAGACAATAAGAAATAAAAGATATTATTTCAAGTTGTGCATTGCTTTATACGGACCAGTAGGATTCCACATGCTGCATGCCCTGAGATGAAATGCTGCTGCTGGCCTCTGGAAGCTCTGAACATTGTTTAATTAAACCAGTCTGTTTTTTTGCAGTAAGCTCTGTAAATTTAGCTTGCAATGCATAAGGGGGCTGTAATATTTTACTTGTTTTTGTTTGTAATTTATTTTACAGATTTCTACTGAGCACAGTGCATATAATATTAAATAAGAAATGGGGCAAGATAAAACAATGGCAAAGGCTTACATAAATCACATAAACTAGAAAAGATGTATTTCCTTTTGGGAAGACTTTAAACATTGAAACAACCAAAAATTTAAAGTAGTGTTAATTGTTCTTTGTATTCACAGCAGAATATATACTAAGTGTTTGATTAACCCCCCTAGTGACTGAGGGTAAAACAAATGTTAATGCCTGAACACAATATTGCAACTTTGACATGTGCTAGTTAGTGGCAGCTGGTGCTCCTTCGGTGGGGAGGGGGGCAGACAGACCTGCCCCTCCCCATTGCTCCAGCCCTCCACCCTGCACCTTGCTTCATACCCACCCCCCCGTCGCCAGCTCACTTACCTTGTGTTGCCCCCATGACATGTTGGAGGGTGCCCGACGGTGGAGGCTTCCCCCCTTCATTCCCTCTGTGTCCCCCCACGTCTTCCAGGCAGTTGGTGGGTTGGTCAGGCTTCCCCTGCATCTCCTTGGTATCAAGGCAAGCGTGCATCTCCTCCCACCTCCTCCTAGGCCAATAGAATTGCTTCTCCTTTCGACCAATCGGGAAATGAGTTTCAAGACTCACTTCCTTATTGGCTGGGAGGAGACTCATTCACTATTGTCACACAACTGGGTGGGCCCTCGGCCCTTTTTCAAACCCTTGTATATACTCTGGCTCTAATCCTGTGCTTCAAAAAAAAAAACCCTAAGTGTCAAAAATTGGCTCGGCCCTTAACCGCTTTAAGACCAGCTGCACAATGGCTCTCCTGCGCAAATCGCCATAGCTGTACGGTGACTCGTGCAGGCAGGGCACTCGCGCAGCCAGGGGCCTTGCCCTCGGTCATGCTGCAGGAGCGAGCCTGCAGGGCAGGAGGACTCAATGTCCTCGGGTGGCCTGGGACTGACTATGTAAACAAGGCAATTCCTCGTTCTGACAGGTGACAAGACAGGAATCTACTATTCCCAGTGGTCAGGAACAGTGATCTCTGTCATGTCCAGTGAGCTGATCCCCCACAGTTAGAAACACTCATAGGAAACACAGTTAACCCCTTGATCGCCCCCTAGTGTTATACCTCTTCCCTGCCAGTGACATTTATACATTAATCAGTGCCTATTTTTAGCACTGATCGCTGTATAAATGTCACTGGTCCCAAAAAAGTGTCAAAAGTGTCCGATCTGTCTTCCGAAATGTCTTCCACAACTCTTTCTGCAACACTTATTAGCTAAAAAAAAAAAGTATCACTATATAAGCAGCCTGACTGCATAACAGCAATATATCAAAAGCAACAAAGCAAGGGGCTTCACATTTCAAATTCTTCAAATTCTGTTTTAAAACTTCTAAACAGAAAAATAACAGCCGTTTCACAATAAAGTTTTTATTCAATCTGTTGATGCTGTGGTTTTCTACAATGGTAAAAAAAATGTGGCAAGACGTGGGCATTCTGTACACTTGCTTGTGAGATTTGGCCTTTGCAATCAGAAGTCTGTATTGAGAAAGTCAAATCTCAGGCATTCCCTGCAAAAATGAATCGATCAATCAACTCAAAAAATGACCATACACATAAAAAATGTCCATATACATAAAGAACGTGACACTCCCAACACCACTTCAGGAGAAATGCACAAACGCACCCGGTGAATTATGGTAAGTAGCCTACTCACTGACTCAACATGACCCCTTTATTTAAAAAGAAAGGTCAGATGAAGCTTTTGCAGGTTTAAGGAACTGCCGTCCTTGATGGAGAAACTCTGCTTAGGTGCACCAGGAGTAATGTTTCAATCCACGTTTGCTCAAGAATAAATATAGAGAGAACGGGACCATGGCATAATATCGTTTTGTTTAAAATAACATAAAAAACAAAAATAGCCAAATGGGCTCTTACTTTAAAAGTGCCTTGCCTCGACACTAGAGGGAACAAACGTATCACACCGGGTGAGTTGGTACCTAGCCGTGCCACTTCCACTGCTTGAATTGGCATGCGTTCCACCCCCTGGATCTCGGGAACCAAAAATTCGGACCAAACAATGTGACCGGAATGCGCCTCGATGTACGTTTCGTCATAATGACGTCGTCAGGAAGTAGCATTCCAGTCACATCACATAAGTTGATTGATCGATTTATTTAATGTATATTGCAGTATGTATTGAATAGTAAGATACCTGAAATATTATTAAGCACTAGAGCACTTTATTGTTATCACTTAAGGTTTATTCTAATAGTGCCCCCTTATTATTTACAACCCACATTTCACAAAGGTAGGCTCTGCACTTTGAGGGGAGCAGCTTAAATAGTATCACATTTTTGAATTTTAGTCTAAGCGCGGGGTATTCCATTTTTCTTTGGTTTATTCTTATTTACTCCTTTATCCTATGAGTTGCTATATGGAATAAAACTATTTGAAAAGAACGATTGATACACTTCTCTCCCCCAATCATCCACCTGTACTCCATTCATGGATCCTGTTTCATTCATCAAAGCTGTAGTACTGGCCTCTATTATTGGAGCATCTGGGCAGAAATGGCAGGCATAGTCAAGCACTCTTGATGTGTACCTGTTGCAAATTCTTAGTTTTATTAACCCCTGCCACACTGTAGGAGTATAGCGGTAGGGGTGGGAGAGGGGAGGGGATCATAGGAGGAGGAATATTTCAGTGCAAGGAGGACACAGTAGCACAAGGGACACATCTCACTGAAGGTAAGTAATGTCTAATTCTATGCATGTAGGTATAAAACCTTCTGTGTGCAGCAGCCCCCCTCCCCAACCTCTCATAATACTTACCTGAGCCCCATCTTGATCCAGCAATGTGCATTAGAGCAGCAGCTCTCTGGGTCTCTTCCTCCTCATTGGCTGAGGCAGCAGCAGGAGCCATCAACTCCTGCTGCTGTCAATCATAGCCAGTGTGAATAGATGCAATGGCAGGCACTACCATCTTCACCCGGTATTCCTCCCAGGTTCACGGACTTCCCGGGTGGCCGTTCTTCAGAGTGCATGTGATAATTATAGACTTACCTATAGTTAAAAGTCGGATATGGGAGTTTACTTTCACTTTAAGCCAGAAAATCTCTTTATCCAAATTGTACATATGGAAGAAGATATACTTATCTTCATCAGTTCTCCCTTTTTCTCACTGTGACTGTGTCAAGGTGCACTTTTTGGGTCCCAGTTCTCAAAAAGTTGGCAGTACTAGGGTGCTCCCTTTGCTATTGGTCCAGTATTTGGAAGTAAGGTGAAAGGCTCCCTGAGTAACATGGCAAACACCATCATGCTACCCCAGCACGGAAGATGCTTTTATTCTTTTACAGTTAGGTAGAACATTTCTCACAGGCTGTTCTCTAATTTAAAAGTAAACAGGAACAGTTACAGGACTGCAACCAATCAGACATAATCTCCTCACAAAATCTTTTTGACTGTGATTTGCTTTATTGCTATTTTTCCCGCTCACTTGATGAATAAGTGAAGCTGACTTTATTTTATCAGACAAAAGGCTAGAAATCATAAAATACCCTGGAAACAATAAGGATTGTATAAATTCTTTTACCATTAGTTATGTCTTTACCTACATATTTATCTATGCCACCAATAAACTGATTGAATCATCTATTCTGTCGTCTATTGAAGATTTGTGTAAGTACAATAACACAGCTGAGCTTTGTAAAAGCATTGAAATAATTGTTATACGTTAACTAAAGCCCTATCAGCAGTGAAGCATCACTCAAGGATTTCCAGCAAAGACTATGAAATATTAAGGAGATAAAACAAATCTTTTACGAGTATATTAACTGTCTGCTTATAAATGGAGACAGGACATTTCCAAGGTCGAACATGGTAATTGGTTATTAACCCATTACAGAAGAAAACTTTGTCTTAGGGTACATTTATTGTATGGCCTTATCAGTATACTGTATGTAAAGAACTGTCCTCAAGGCGCATGCGAGGCAGCTCCTAAGATGGCCACATAGACCGGGAGCTCCGCTCCTACTGCCTAGCACCTATACAGGCTAACAACACGCCTCAACACCTGTTCCACTAATGACCGCGGAGGGACAACAAGTCACAACACCCCATGTCAGCGGGACCCATCTGCAGGTCCATGGATGCACAGATTTTCAGAGAAAGAACCGCTCCTCAGGAATCCAAGATGGCAGCCGTGTGCCTGCCTCATATACAGGACACACAGGGTCTCTCTGTAGACAGGTAGGCATCTGTGAGTATCCACCACACAGGGGCTGCCTCACCGGCTTCCACAGAATCCCTAATAGGACACACTGTGGAGGATTTCCTGCTATCTCCTATGGAAAAAAGCTCCATACTCCCTCAGATGATGGAAACCCACCAGGCCCTCCAACCTGACCTGCCCACAAATATAGCAGACATGTTCTCCATATTTTCAGACATGCTTGGCATTGGCATGTCCCAAACCACAGCCAAAATTACAGGGGACATTAAGGAGGAACTCCAGAACTTAGGATCCCGCATAGAAATGATTGAATCACACCTGGACACAACAATCCCCAGAACCAACCAAAACATGGATCGCATACAGGATTTTCAAGACCAGCTCGAGTGAGCCATATCCAAGATAGATGACCTCAAGAATAGATCTTGCAGATATAATTTCAGGATTAGGGGCCTTCCTGAAACTGTCACGGATGTGAGCGCAGCAATTCGCTCTCTCCTTCAGGACTTCATTACAGATATTTCCTCTCGCAGATTGGACTGGACAGGGCTTATAGAGCTCTGCACCCCGTCCGGTCAGACGGGCTCCCGAGAGACATTGTGGTAAGACCCCACTACTATGCGGTCAAGGAGGAGGTCATGCAGCGGGCCCGCTCTGCCACACAACTCAAGATCCAGCATCACCCTATCCAAGTCTTTGCGGAATTATCCCCACCCACAATTCAAAAAAGCATATCACTTAAACCACTCCTCTCAGTGCTTTCTCAAAAGGACATAAAATATTGGTGGCTGTTCCCATTCAATCTTAAATTTTCATTCAAGAACAAGCCGTACACTTTCTGCAAACTTCAGGAGGGAGAAAAACTTCCTCACCACCTGGGACTCATAACTCAGACGCTGGCGTTATCCACATTCAGGACCCACCAGAGGAGCCTCTAAACGACAAAAGTCCATGAGCCCGCTTAATCCAGTATGGTAGAAACCTAAACACAAGAGGTCCAAAGAATCCCCGCCTACCTGAAAAGGCTAGATCCTTCTGTGAATATTTTGTCTTGATGAGAACACTCATTCTCTGGACACTCATTCTCTGGACACTCATTCTCTGGAATGATTCCAGCACAGTCTCTTCGGAGCCCTTGAATCTCCCCCTCTTTTTTTCTTTGGAAGGGAGGAGAGTTTTGTTACCCCTCTCTTTACATGTTGCAGGCAATTTAGAATATTATACTTTCAATTGTTACTGTTTTACATAAGTTGCGAATACCCTTGTTGAGGGTCCCCTCAGGGTACTTTCCAGAAGGGGGGAGGAGGGAGGGCAAAGATGGCTATTAGGGATGAGAACTTGCGAACAGACAAAAAATTTGTGCAAACACCGTTAAAGTCTATGGGACACAAAGGTGAAAAATCAAAAGTGCTAATTTTAAAGGCTTATATGCATGTTATTGCCATAAAAATCCGAAACCGGGTACTGCCCCAGGGGACATGCATCAATGCAAAAAAAAAGTTTTAAAACGGCAGTTTTTTCAGGAGCAGTGATTTTAAGAATGCTTAACGGGAAACAATAAAAATTAAGTATTCCTTTAAATATCGTGCTTGGGGGTCCCCTTAATCAGCCTGTAAAGTAGCGCATTTTGCCCATGTTTAGATAACCGCAGCAAAATTACATTTCTAAAGGAAATAATGTAATTTAAAATTGCTAGGCAGCGGTCATCTTGGAGTTGTGTTTGGGGTCGTTATCATGTTGGAATACTGCCCTGTGGCCCAGTCTCCGAAAGGAGGGGATCCTGCTCAGCTTCAGTATGTCACCGTACATGTTGCACCCTGCCTTTGGCCAATTATGGCTCTAGCTGAGGAGCATGCTGTGATTGTCCAAAACATGCAGGTCAGGTGTATGCTTTGGCCAATCATCATACAGCAATGCACACACACAGACTGGACATAGATGAACTAGAGAAGGAATTCCTTCATATTCGCAAGCAACATACGAGGGAGCCTAAATCTATACCTGCAGCTAAATTAGATGAAGCCAGAATATTGTTAAATCTAGCTCTTACCTCCAAGGCGGACAACAGTCTATGATTGAGTGGAGCACGATTCTATCACATGAGAGATAAAATGGACTTGATGCTAGTTGCCGGTCTTACTTCCAAACCTCGCTCTCACACACTTCCAAAAATTTGCCTCCCTAATGACTCGGGGACGCATAACCCTCAGAGAATTATGGGCGCCTTCCATGATTTTTGAAAAAATCTTTATAGCGAAGACTGCACTAGCATGTACTCCTTTCTAGACTCTCTACCTATCCCTAAACTAGAAGACTGCCATATAAAGGAATTAGAAACTCCTATAATGGCTGAAGAGGTAGCTCTGGTTATCAAAAACTTGAAACGGGGATCTGCCCCTGGACCTGATAGCTTCTCAAACCCCTACTATAAAACATTTGGACCCTTCCTTTCCCAACATTTAGCACACTTCTTTAACTCATTAAGAAAGGGAGCTACCCTGGAATGCTCACTTAATTCAGCCTTTATCACAGTAATCCCGAAACCAGGGAAAGACCCAGGGGAGGTTAGCAAATACAGACCCATATCGCTGCTAAATAAGGACCTGAAGATTTTAACCAAGATTCCAGCAGACAGAGTTTCTTCCTTCATAAGCTTATATTTTCACGAAGATCAAGTAGGGTCAACCGTGGGCATACAAGGTTCAGATCTGATTAGACTTGCAATAGACATTATTTCGCTGTTGTGCTCAGGATGGTATGGGGCAACCACAAGAAGTACTTCTTTTATCTATAGATTTGCAAAAGGCCTTTGACTCTGTCTCCTCCTGGCCTTATCTATTTATTATCTTGTTATTATTAATAACACTGGTGGTATGGCCAGAACTTCACCAACATTCTAAGAGCACTATACTCATTTCCCGAAGCCCGGGGATGGCTTCAGGGATACTATTCAGAGCCTTTTCTGATTTCCAAAGGGACAAGACAGGGTTGCCCTCTATCCCCCCTGATCTTCGCAATAACGATCAAAACTTTAGCAATAGCAATAAGAATCCACCCGGATATTCATGGTGTGCGTTGTGGCCCAAACGCGCACAAATGTGCACTCTTTGCAGATGATCTGCTCCTCTTCATCACATCACCACTTGTGTCTGTTGCCTATTGGACTACTTTTTGGGCCTCCTTGTCAACATGCCAAAGTCACAGGTCCTCAACATAAATCTTCCAGACTCATTAGTCTCCCGGCTAAAAAGATACTTTTTCTTTCCATGGAATGAGAATAACATTCCTTACTTAGGGGTGCATCTACCATCTAGGATAGATCAGATATATGCAACCAATTACCAGCCATTATTTAAAAAACTGAAATTGTATTTGTGTAACTGGTCTCGACTTAATCTATCTTGACTAGGGAGGGTACATTCTATAAAGATGACATTGCTGCCACGAATCCTATACATGTTTGGATCCCTACCTATACCTATTAAGACAGATCATTTGCGATGCTTCCAGGCAAAAATGATTAGCTTTGAAGGGTTTGAAGGGACACAGATTAGCTAAGGGGGTCCTGTTTCCAGCTCAAAACAGAGGAGGGTTTGGTCTACCTAACCTACTGAAATATTACCAAGCAGACCAGTTAGCCCAGATATCTATTGTTTACTCTGGGATTGCTAAACCCAATTGGGTGCATATGGAAAGAGAAGCAGTACCATAATTCACTCTAGACTTCTTGATGTAGAATCACCCACGCAAACGACCTGCAATTCTCGCTCCAGCACTTTCTCATGCCATGACATTATAGGAAAAGCTGGTTTCTCTGATTCCTCCGCTAGCTCATCTCTTCCATAATCCTACCAGGCATGAACATTGGGGCCTTTTAGTGGTGGCTGAACAAAGGATTGTACAGAATCAGCCATTTTTTTAAATCAACGGTTCCACTTACCCTAAATCACTGCATCAATAAACCTAAAATGCCTTCGAGTGAAAAATTCAGACACCAACAAATTTCACACTTCCTATACTACATCTGGGGAACCAAACCCTTACCACCCAGAATCACACCATATGAACAATGGTGCGGCCAGATTAAAGAGCAGAGGGGAGGGATTTCAATGATACTAAACACACTAAAGCAAGCAATCTGTTAGCCTGGGAGAAAGATCTCCAACAGGAATGGGAGTTGGGTGAATGGCACAGAGCAATAACATGGTCAAACTGAGATATACTCAACACGTCTCTGATGGAGGCAGACCTAAAAGTTCTAACAAGATGGTACCTAGTTCCCACGAGGCTAGCAAATTTGTATCCATCAACCTCCCCCCTATGTTTCAGAGGGTGTGCCCCTTTCACCTCTCCACAGGGCAAGGCAGGCACATCAGTGTCCTCCTCTGTCCCTTTACAGCTTTACTCCCAGTCCTCCTCGAATATTCTGCCATCTTTTTATCATCCTCTCTCTCACTCACTGACTGACTGACAATCCTATCCTATCCTGTCCAGTTCTCTCCTCTCCTCCTTAGTTCCTCCTCGGCTGCTGTGGTGGCTAGTAGCGAGGCAGTGGCACCACCACACCAAGAACGAATACCGTTGCTAGTACTACAGGCTTACACTTAAAAATGGTGCCAGGCGGCGCCATTATGTTGCTGCACTTGCGCCGCCCGGCAGAGCATGTATGAGCTTTCCCGAGCTCGGAGGACTTTGGAAATGGCGCATGCACAGTTGCATGGTCGGCCCGCGACCATCATTTTTACGGGCATCCCTGCCTGTAACGGACTTTAATAGGCAGCCCAAAAATGGGCCGAAATGTACAGGCTGCCCAGTAATTAACAGGCAGTTGGCAACACTGATATGTATGGAAGGTGCACTGAGCTGTAGATGTGCTGCACTGTGTCTTCTGACATGTATGGACAGTGTACTGAGCTGTATGTGTGCTTCACTGTGTCTTCTGATATGTAAACAAATAATGCATTCTGTATGCAGACCAACTAATCTGCTGCCACTGGCAGTCACCCTGGTGGATGCCGCTGACTCACCTAAGTCTAAGTACTAACCAGTGTTCACCAGAGCTCCTGATGGTGGAGATGGATTTTGATTAGTGTTAGTACCAGGTCTCGGTCTTCAGGATCACCCCACCAGGAGGTGAGCAAGCCGGAGCCTAGTAGCAGATAACTAGGTAAGGATCAAACAGAAGCATAGTCAGTTAACAAGCTAAAGGTCAGTAATGAGTATTTATAAGAAAAATATGAGCGCACAGGCTCATGGTGCAAATAATGTTTGTTTATTAAAATATAAAAGATAAAATCGTTACATTTACAAACATTGGTGAATCACAAGTGTCAAAAGTTCATCCAGTACAGAACCCTGAACAGGACCACATCTGAATGCCAGGGTTGATAAAATATCTACAGGATGGATGAATGCACTGGTTCCATAGACACTGGCTCCCCAAGCAGCTGCCGACAGGCTGCGAGCGAGCTGCTCACTGACTCTAAGATGGGCCGGTCAGGACAAAGCTGTGGGCATCTCCAACTCTTAGCCCAGCGAGAGCTCAGATGGAACAAGTTGACAGGGGACTCTGTGTGGTTGCCAGGACTTGGCAACCACACAGCATCCTCTATTGGCAGCTGCTTGATGAGCCAGTGTCTGTGGAGCCAGTGCATCCATCCAACCTGTGGGTATTTTATTAACCCCAGTGCTCAGATATGACCCTGTTCAGGGTTCTGTACTGGAGGAATGTTTAATGCTTGTTATTCACCTATGTTTGTAATTGTATCGATTTTTATCTTTTATATTTCAATAAACAAACGTTATTTGCACCATGAGCCTGTGCACTCATATTTTTCTTTTGTCTTCACAGCTATCAGTCTCCCGCTGATCGTGGAGCTGCAGGAGTGTGGTGTCAGACTTTTGCATTAACTCTTTCCCTTGATGAATCCCTTGGTCAGTGTGTTTCTGTTTTGGACTCCATACATATTTTAGCGCAAATACTGTTGTTTTGTTTAGTAATGAGTAGTTATAAGTTATATTAATTTATTAAAATGAACATAGTAAACAATTATACTCACAAACACAGATGAGTGTTAGGCTAATAGCATAAAACAGACTGAAACTTCAAATAAAACCTCAGCCTGTGGCCCTGGATAGGCACAGATGATGCCAAATAATATGTAGCAGATGCTGACATGTTCCACGGGTATACCCTCTTTTTCAGAGCTGATTGTTTGCTATCCATTAACTTCTTTAAATACTATTGCTATAGTGGGACCAAAATAACGCCCCACGTCCACTGTCAGCAAGGACCAGGTCAGCCACTCAGTATGCAGTATAAAATACTCACAATAAAAACGTGAAACCTAACATTTTTATACAAATGTCTTTGAGAATAAAAGTAACCCTCAGAGATATAAATTATTATGTTATTTAGTGTTCTGGATTCCGCTGTCTGAAGAGAGCTGCAAGGCCTAGGTAGCACCTGGTGACCTGTCATAATTCAAGCTTATTGGAAGACACGTTGTGGAAATTCTAGTACCACTGATATCCACCACAACACACAAAGGTCCTGTCCTGGGTAGAGGCACTGACAACTTTATTATCAAACCCATTATTCCACTTAGTGAAGGTTCTGGCTCTTATATTTAACGTCAGGTTTAGCACATTATGGTATTTGGGTCAGCCATTTCTCATAACCCCTGCAAAAAGAGGGCTACATCCATCTCTCTGATCTAATATTCTTTACAGCAGGTGTATGCCTCCAATCCAATCTAATTACAATTTGTAATTATTTGTTTGAGCAACATGCACACATGAGCACTCCTACACATTGCACACCCTTGATGAAGATACAGTGAGGTTGATTTACTAAAACTGAAGAGTGCAAAATCTGGAGCAGCTCTGCACAGAATCCAATCAGCTTCTAGTTGTTTTTTTGTCAAAGCTTATATGAACAAGCTGAAGTTAGAAGCTGAATGGCACAGCTGCTCCAGATTTTGTACACTCTCATTTTAGTAAATCAACCCCAGTATCACAACACGTTGGGAATGGGTTATTATTTTGTTTGAGAGCACTACATTTTGGAAATATTAACTGGGAGCAGTGGTTCTGTATTATATTTATGTAGAGAGAAAGATTAAAAGCGAGGAGAAAAAAAAATAGAGCAAGCAGTGTTTAAAGTAGAAGTGAAAGTAAGATCAGATAGACCATGAGTAAGGAAAGAATAATGCCCTGTACACATGACCGTTTTTCTTGTTGGAATAAACTCTGAAGGTTTTTCCTACAGAGTTCCGACTGAATTCTGCTGAAACTGTCTTGCCTACACAGGATCACACCAAAGTCCGACTGTCAAGAATGCGGTGGCGTACAATACGTACAACGGGACTAGAAAAAGGAAGTTCAATAGCCAATAGCCAGTAGCCAATAGCTTCCGCCTTGTACTTGCTTCAGAGCATGCGTCGTTTTTGGTCGGTCGGAACAGTATACAGACGAGCAGTTTTCCCGATAGGAATTGGTTCCGTTGGAAATATTTAGAACATGTTCCATTTCTAAGCCCGTCAGAATTTTCAAAAAAAAAAAGTCTGATGAAGCATACACACAATCGGAATATACGATGAAAAGCTTTGCGTAAGAAGTAGACTTAAAATGAGATTTAAATTTTAAAACTATAATAAACTTTATTGTTGTTTGGGTAAAAAGGCATGGGTTGCAGAGTACATCTTGTCCATGGGTTTGAAACTGTATTTTAGGGTACCACAATCCTATTATTGAAAAATGTCTTAAAACTGTGTTATTATACAAAAATGACTTTATTTCTACGAACTTAAACGTAGTACTTTTTATGTATTGCTTCTTAAAAAGGCTGTTCTGCTTTTTTATAGTATCCTTCAATAATAGTAATTTCACAAAAATCTCTTCACTGTAAGCTAAGATTGCATATTAACTGTAAATTGCAGACTAGCCAATAGACGAATTCTGCACTAAAGTTTGTCAATTTTAAAAGAAGTATACATGGAGCTGTAGATGAAGCATAATGGATAATGTTATCCTGCACAGCAACCCTTACAGAAAAAAATAAAATAAACATCGGGATTCATTACTAAAGGAGTACAAGCTGTTCACGTGAATGTGAATGTTAGTAAATAAGGTGAAGTTGTTTTTACTTTAAATACTCAATTCTGTGCTAGAAAAAACTTGTTTCATGTTTACCCTGTACATTTATAAAAAAAAAAAAAAAAACATATTTACCTTATTCACTAAAATTCTTTTTGCACAGTGAGCATTCCCTTTGTTAGGTGAACAGCCTCTACTACTTTGATAACGCAATCCCATACAATACCCACTCCTTGGTAAAACACTGTCCCTCCAATAATGTCATCAGAGTGTGTTTTTTATAATCCCACCCTCATGCGTGTTATACAGTATCTTATTGTTTCTACTGCAGTCAGACATTACCAGTCTCTAACTAGGATATTATTTTAGTACAATGAACAACTAGTTGTATAAAGATGAAGTGGTTGAAGCCTTGGTTTTGGTCCAGAAAGAGTGTAAAACTGGCCAAACTACAAACCACTATAAATAGGATTGTAAAGTTACTCTACCTTCTGAAAGTTAATGCTATTTGGTCATCTAGCCAGCCAGGTGAGAGTTGTGTGGAACTCATATGTGTGGAAATCCTCAGGATGTTCAATTAGCATGTGGCTTCAACCCCTGTGTGATAATTAGAAACTGTCCAACATTGACAGAAGAATTCCTTTGATATTTTTAAAATAATTAAATATTATTAAATCGTTTTTAGTAGTTATTTAAATATAAAAATAAATAATCATGTTAACGCAAACCAATGGGGAAGCACATTTTTTAAACAAGCAGCAGATCAGCACAGTTTATAGTGTCAGCCTAAAATACTGATCTTGCCGCTAGCATTGCCTGAACATCCTGTCACTTTTCCAGTAACAGACAGAGAACAAAATGTCCTACCCTGCACCTACAATCTAATAACTTGGGGCATAAGCGAGTTATCACCATACTTATTTCCCATCACAGCTTCTCTTCATGTTTTCTGTTGTTCAGAATACATACTATTTTCTAAATGTTTACTGTAACCTTTTTTGAGAAACTTAATGTAAGACATTTTATGTTGCTGTGAATTTTTTATAGTCATAGTTTATTGATGGGGTTTAAAATCTGTAACTGTTGTAACAATTTTACAGCCGGGATGGTTGATATAATTTTGTAGCATGTAAATGAGTGTAATAAAAAAATATACACAAAGCGAACCAAGCCTGTGACCTAAAAAAAAGATAGATAGATAGATAGCTAGATAGATAGATATTCTCTAGTCATGCTTTCCTGTTTTTAATACAGATATTGATTTGACATTGTAAACTGTTTTATTGAAAATGTTATTGAAAATTGGCTGATCAGTGGAGATATTACATTAAATACAATGTTACAAAAATATATACTGTATCTTTCAAAAGAAAGCTTTCACCTCCTGTTTTGGTGATGATTGGATTCCACACCACTTTCTGACAATAGTCTCCAGGATAAATGAAAATAATGAATCTCCAGAGGAACAGAAGTTTTGGACTCTATCTAAAACTTTTGTTTTGTTAGAGATACCCTTTAAGTTCATCTCTGATATTGCATTTTGTTTATGTGCTTAATCTGATAAAACTAACTAAGATGATCATAACTCTAAGACAACCAATAGACTCTAAGCCCTTGTACACATGGTCGGAGAATCCGTCGGAATGTGTCCTATCGGACCGTGTTGTCGGATAATCCGACTGTGTGTGGTATGCATTGGACTGATTCTGTCGGAATATCCGTCGGACCCAATTTTCCAACTTGTTGGAAATATTTCCCGACCAACTGGGCCGATCGGACATACTCCGATCATGTGTAGAGAATTTTGATCGGACCACGCATGCTCAGATCAAATTCCTACATCAAAGCTATTGGCTACTAGCCTGAATGTAGTCCCATCGTAACGAAATTACGTCATCACGTTCTGAAAGATCGGATTTTTCGGCAACTTTGTCCGACCGTGTGTATGCAACAGTTTCGGACAAGATCCGATGGACAAAATCCGAGGGACAAAATCCGATGGATTTGGTTGTCGAAATCTCCGACCGTGTGTACAGGGGCTTAGACAACCAATATCGATTTAAGTATAATAACTTTCTAAATCAGTATAGCACGGTAAAGTCTTCTTTGAACAGAAGGCATTCATATGTCTCATTCCATCACATATCCCAAAAATAATATGTTTATTCCTTATTTCAGGACATTGGGGAGAGCAACGGAAATCATTCCTTTACATCCCATCAGCCAGATGCGCATCCAGAACTGTTGGTTTATATCGCAAATATAAATAATGAATAATGCAATATTACTTTGCGCTGTGAATAAAAAACACAACTAATTACAATTCCAAAATACAGTGTCACTGATGCCACAATAAACGATTAAAGTGATAATACAACTAATTATAAACTAAAATAAAGAATGTAGCGCTGTGAACCGATATAATACCATAAAAAGTCCAAAAGAAACACAAAGGGGTTGATTTGCTAAAGGCAAATCCACTTTGCACTACAAGTGCACTGCAAGTGCACTTGGAAGTGCAGTCACTGTAAATCTAAAGGGGAAGATCTGAAATGAGGGGAAGCTCTGCTGATTTTATCAATTATGTTCAAGCAAAAATGCTGTTTTTCATTTTCCTTGCATGTCCCCCTCAGATCTACAGCGACTGCACTTCCAAGTGCACTTGCAATGTACTTGTAGTGCAAAGTGCATTTGCCTTTAGTAAAGTGTACTAAAAAATCCTGTGCACAAAAGAGTACAAAAGTCCAATGATATAGATATCTTCATTCAGTTTAAGTGAAAATGCAGCAAAAAAAGGTATAATTCTCCATGTTTTCACCCTGCTTCCACCACCCCCCCAAAGACTGAGACTCACCAGAACAATATGCCTCTCATATAAATGATTGGCACATTGAGCTTGCGGAAGAGAGATGTCGCTCTAGGAAGGGTGTCTGGAAAAGTAGCTCTCCTCAGAATAGGAACAGCAGGTGCTGGCTAAGCATAGGTAATTGGATGAAGGGAAGATTCTGGACAGCCGCACTCAAAATCAAATGCCTTTATTAAAAAAAGAGGAAATAATCCAAAAAGTACAAGCCACAGCAAACAATGAATCACAGGAGTTGACGTGTTTCACACTTTCAAAAGTGCTTATTCACAGCTATGAATGAGCACTTTTGAAAGTGTGAAATGTGTCAGCCCCTGTGATCCATTGATTGCTGTGGCTTGTACTTTTTTGGATTATTTCCTCTTTTTTTAATAAAGGTATTTGATTTTGAGTGCTGCTGTCCAGAATCTTCCCTTCATCCATATTGAGCTTGTATATGAGGTGTGACAATTTAATTCCCAGAATGGACTGCAAAGAACATTTTTTTGTGCATGAGCATTGTCGTGGTGGAGAATCCACTTGTCAGGCCAGAATTTCGGCATTTTCTTCAGAACAGATCCCATAACCTTTCAGAATTTCCAAGCAACAATGTTGGTTGACCACTGTACCTTTTTCTACAAACTCGTAGAGAACTATCCCCTCATGATCAAAAAAAACACACCAGCACAAGCGTACAAGGGTTCTCATTTTGTTCTCATTTGCATCCTTCCTTTGCGTTTTTGGCCACCCACTTCTTCTTATGTAATGGTGGACATCTTCTAGTCTCTCTTTAAACAGCCTATGAAATTCAAAAACACTTATATTTTTCATGGAATGTTAACCATAAGCCTGTTGTAACAGATCTAAAGTTTCACTCGCATTTTTGCCAATTTTCACACAAAATTTGATGTTAATCTGCTGCTCCATATTCCTGCCACTTATTTTATACAAACAATGCAACACACACGTGTAATATTTCTTCTACTATTCCATAAAGACTGAGCCAACTGGTTTGCGATCCAGGTGAGTGCAAGTTAGAACATGTCAGAAAACTTTTATTAAAACACTATTTTTTATGGAATTACACTATTAGAGTCTTTCTTCTTCTTCCTCTGGTTCACAGCGCAACATTCTTAATATTTAGTATAGGCCAGTGATGGCGAACCTTGGCACCCCAGATGTTTTGGAACTACATTTCCCATGATGCTCCACTACACTGCAGAGTACATGAGCATCATGGGAAATGTAGTTCCAAAACATCTGGAGTGTCAAGGTTCGCCATCACTGGTATAGGCTAACATTATAGAGCAATTTATTCCAAACTGCATAGAGCAGACTTTTTGCTCATCATTAGCACAGTATATCCTAACTATGGCTTCTCTGGAGTAGGGCTTAGGATCCAACGAGACAGTATAACAAAAAAGGTTATGGTAAGAAGGGCTAAGGAATCAAAAACAATCAGTGCATAGTAAAGTAAAGCCTTCTTAGAACAGGAGGCATTTAACTTTTGAAACCTTGAATTTCTATATGTTTATTTAGTAGTCATATGGGATATGAAGAGGGTAAAAAAAAAGAGATAGTTTGAGATACTTTGAAGGCAAACAACTTCTCATGTGCTCTCTGTTTGGAAACAAAATGCTCTGCAAATTCTGTGCCATTGTTGTATCCTGACACTTTACTGTATATAGAAAAAATAGTGAAATACAATATTAACACTTGTACTGTGGCCATCATAGGTCATATGTCTTATGGCAGTGGGCACTTTTAAACACACTTCTGTACAATCCACAAACCAGATGATGGTTTTCCAAGGAAAGTAATCCGATAGCTGTGCAGCATCACTTTCTGTGACCCCCAGAATGTGACCCCTGGTGCAACTCCCCCGTCATACTCCCAGGCTTCACTGTCCTATTTTCAAGACCAGGACCCACATGGTGGATCTCACTGGGTGGGGAGAAGGGGGACCAGTGAAGATCTGCTCAATGATCTCCCCTAGAGTGAACCCTGGAAGTGATGGATAAAACCTTATTTCCAGTTTCTGGTATCATTTTCTCTGACCCTTGAGATTCTCACTCTTTTAGCTTCAAAAAAGAGCATGTGAAACACCAGGCGATACTTCATTAAAGAGAACCTGTCTTAAATATGTTATATCACAATTTTGTTCCCTTTGTGATATAAAGTTATAGTGAAAGTAAAAAAAGTTAAAAAAATAAAGTTACGCCTAAGCATCCTAAAACCCTCCATAAACGCACCCATCTGAGGTGCTTATGCACAAAATCGCCATGTTACATTATGCCATGCATACTGGAGTAAGAGCAATAATTCTAGGCCTATTATTCAAGGTTAATTCTAAACTGATGACCTGTAGGGGATTTTAAAGTTTGCCTATGGAAAATATAGGGTACCAAAGTTTGTTATGATTTTGCCAGTGCAAGCACATTTAAAGTTGCCATGTTGGCTATCTATTTACAACCTCATCTTTTATATTTTACCAAAAAATTGGGTAACATATTGCACTTTTGTGCCCTAAAATTACTTTACTGTATTTTTTACTGAAATTTTGTGCCTGATAAACCATTGCGCAAATATTAGACATAGAAAATTGGAACTGCCATCATTTTATTCTACAGGGTGTCTGCTTTTAGAAAAGATATATAATTTGGGGGTTTAAACTGATCTTCAGGCCTAAAATGTTTTTATTACATATGTGTGCAAAAAACACAAAAACAGCTATGGCAGCAAAATAATTTTAAGATATGCTTAATTAAAACTATACTGTATATCCACTAGAAGAGAGAAAAAAAGATGAATTCAAAAGAGAAGTATGACCAAAGATTTTTTGGCCATGCCTCTCTTCTAGGTCACAGGAGTGAACTTACTTTTGCTCTCCTATAACCAGAAATCAGCCAACAGCGGACTAAAGTTTGTCTGTTGACAGATGATGAGGAGGGGTTATATTGCCCCCTCACCTCCTGATTTAACTCTACAACACTGCGCCACTGCGCATTGCACTTGCAGAATGGCCCCATTGAACTCAATGGGCAAGTTTGACAAGTGGTGCCACTAAGTTAAAAATGCCTCAAAGAAATGCATTGTAGTTGCAGCATGTGCATAGCTTGGTCTGCTTTTATTTTATTTTTTTACAATTGGGGTAAGCGGTTGGGGGCAGTAAGGCCTGGTTCACACTAATGTGATTCCCGATGCAACTTGAGTCACACAGAATCGCATAACTAGGTAAATCACATTATATTCAATGTCAACAACTTCCTTGCTTGCTCAAATGATTACCCAAAATGAATTTATAACCAGGATGATGTTATATTTTTAAACCCTGTATACTAAAATTCTGTCTTGAAGTCCTTCTCAGTACTGTGTTTTGTTTTTTTGTTATTGTATTGTTATTGTAAGTCTGCATTGCATTAGCTAGCTGGTCATCTTGTATCAGACAGTCTCCTGTTCAACTTTTTTCTTGCTAGCTCAAAGAACTTGAGGTCAGCATTTCTTTCCTAGACATGTGACCTCAGGGACAAAGTCTGCATTCCGAAGACCACCTTTTCAGCAGCTATGCAGCATTACCCTTCTGAACAACTTTCTTGCTAGAATGTCATCTGTATGGTGTGATAGTTTCACGATCTATAGTGTTTGCTACACAAAATAATGGCTCTGTATATTAGGGAACAGCATCCATATCAGCGTTCTGTATGACAACTACATAAAAACCCTGTAAAATAAGACAATGAATATAATGGACACAACCAATCTATGTTACTGTGTAAATATACTGTATGTAATTACAAAACACACAAAAAAATGCTGTTAGGTATTGATCTCACATAGTGTATTTATTTGATACATTATGCAATGCCATGTTACCTGACCAGGAGACATAAAAAAGGATGTTTGTGAATGTTGGCACCATTGTTGGAGTCCCTAGTTGCAGACCATTGTGTCCTTTTCATGTCAAGCATTAGTGAGTTCTCAAAAATGAAGCCATCACGCTGATGGGCAAAGTTGTGGAGGACACATGCTGCTTTAACAACAGAGATAGCATTTTCAAGGTTCACGTTTAAAGGAGTATGCTACATATGCCACTTGTTATCAAGGTTATCAAAAGAACACTCCACAACTCTTTGTGCCCTTGTAGTGAGGCAATATTTGAAAACCCTCTTCTCTACATTCAGTGACCAATTTGAGCAAGGCCTTAGAAGGAGGATCACTTTTTCTAAACAGTTCTCTGGTAGGTCAAGTCCATTGTCATGAAGCATTCAACTACATGAAGAGTGAGCAAAAATACTGAGCTGCTCCCGTAGGACCCAATGTCGATGTAGGTAAAAGTTAAATTTGCATCAGCCACTGCCAATAGTACAAAGGAGAAATTAGTAGCCACTAGCTACTGGTTTTATGATCCAGATGTGTTTCCAAACAATAGCTCTCACACAATTGGTGAAAATGCAGTGCTACCAGAAAACATGAGCTTTATTAGACCACTATTCCTTAGTTGGTTTCTTCATGACCACATTCTTCAGCACATCCCATATGGCTCTGCAGGTTTCATGGATAATAAAGCTTGCTGTCGACTTCCCCATCTTAAACTCATATTGTAGACTAGGAAAATGACTAGTCGCCAGGGACCTGAAAGGAAAAAGTTATATAGTCTTTTATGTTTTGCAATTAAAGCCTTACAAACACAATGGAGGAGTATGCAGGACTTTTGCAAACACTACCTCTTAAACCCTATGCTGGAAATGAGAGGGTAAGCTAGCATCTGACATCTTTTTGGTTTGTCAATATAGAATAGTGCAAGAATGCTGCAATAAACTATTTGTATTTCAGCACACAATCTAACTGGGAAGGCATCCTTGAGGATTCATAAGAGGAAGCAGAGGCGACTACTGGCCAAAAAGATCCCAGGAAAACAGAGTCCTCAGCAATGACCATAATACAATTAGTAACTCCCTTTGCCAAGGAGGAGGCTGAAGCTGGTCTAAGCTCCACTGTCAGACTTTGCTCACTGGAATCCTGGCACCCTGCAAAGGGGAGGGTAACACAAAAGCTATAGATAAGCTACTGGACATAGTAAATATGATATCACAAAAACTGCATGCTCACCACTGCAAAGATACAGCTTTTGGAATGATCTTGGTGGGAATGTTTAAGAAGGTGACACTAGAAAGAAGATTTCAGATGATGATGGCAGTCATGTATGTAGTACAGTCTTTTAATCCCCTCTGACCTGCCATCAACCACTCATGAATCATATTATTATGGACCTACCCCACCTTCTGGCCCATATTATTCACATGTAACCCCTCAACTTCAATTTTCTGAATGCCCAATATCACAGCACCTCCTCCTATGACTATAGAAGCATGCAGTGTATTCAATATGTAATTTCTGTCCCACCTTCATCTATACTTGGCCCCCCCGATTAGTCATCAAAAACACCAACAACCACCCATTCCACATTCAACTTTTCCACAAACCCATTATATACAACCTACAGAGGCCCCTATGCCATCTAGCAGCACCTTGTCAGCTTATGTTTTTTTTTATTCAAATACGCAGACTGAACAAAAAAAACATATCCACAATACTACATTGGTATGTAATTTTTTGTATGTTAAGTTAAATTAAAAGTTACTTTATTTGATAATTACTTTTTTTAAATATTTATTGTACGCTATGTTGAGGCCTATAGACAGCATTGATTCATATTAATATTTGAAATAAAAAAACAAATTCTTTTTCCGTTGGTGTTATTTATAAAAAAAAGTGTACGATACTTTCATTACTTTATGCACATGTGCATTTATTGGTATTGCATTGCTAGCAAGGGGGCAATAGTAGATAATGATATTGGTGTACAAATGTCACAAATTAAATATTTAGATATAATTAGATATATAAATAATAGGTTACCCTAATGTAATTATTAGTATTTCAATGGACTGAACACTCTTTCAGAAGGATGTGTTCTGTTGCTCTAGCTGGCTGGAGAGTAAATCCAGCCACTGGTAAAAATGGTCATTATCTACATACACACTGACAAAATAAAGTATAGAGCACAGTGCCTGGTTGTCAATGAACTGTGATGATTACATAGGAAGAGCTAACCATTTTTTGGACCTTTTGTACATTTGCATTGTTTTGTGTTTGTTTAGCGGCTGCAGGTTTTCTTTCACACAGCCAACAAACCAGCGATGATGGTGGATGGTGGCTAGAACTACAGGAAAAAGGGTCATCTTGCACATTTGGGGAAAATATCCTTGTTGCATATGTAAGGAGACATCTAATGAGGATAAGCAAATAATGTATAGGCATATGTACTCACCTTGTAATTGTCATGCGTGTGTAATTGTAAAACTTTTCCTCATGGTCATTATACGTGCCCCAGAATTGGCATCTCTTCTGTATTTGCGATGACTAGATGGATCCAGTACCTATGCCTTTTTCTCCTCCTTGGTTCCTGCTTTTCTTCTTCAATTTAAATCATGACTGCTGCCATGACCAAGGACAGAGAGATCTTGACTGCTAACCACCACACAACATAGAAAAACCAGGAAGTAAAAAGGAAAAAGATATATGTCACAGTAGATATGGTTATCATTAGCTTCAAAATCACATCAAGTCGCAAGTAGTGAGAACCAAGCCTGAAATGGCAGCTCATCTGTCCATTTTTATAGCTCCCCTGACCGCATGATGGAAAGAGATCTAAGTGATACATCCACAGCTTTAATTTAGTTCTTCATATGTTTCAATTATGCAAATGCTTAGGGCTTGTGTAGATAAGCAAAGGCAGTGTTCCTTCAGGTGCAAATAGCTTGCATTTGAGATCAGTTTCAAATGTATCTGCGTCCCTTTACAAATGCGGCAGCACCGCTCGCCATATCAATACATTGTGAGTGCAGGGCACCCCGTGATATATTTATTCTTTTGGGTTGAATTATGCTGAAGACAGAGGACATCTTGTGAGAGAAAACAATTACTGTGGTGGAGGTTCGGAGCACCAAAAAGGAAGTTTTGTATTGCAGCCAGAGGTCCTTTTTTTTAAGCCTCGGGGGGAAACCCCGGATGAACTTTAAAGCATATAAATTGAGCTCCTTTGCCAATTAACCATCTGGGTGTTTGTCTCTTCCCAGTGATTGGAGTTGACTGATCTTTACAAAACCTTCTCTGACCCAATTCCAGTTTACATGCATGTATATGTGGGTTACCCTCTTGGAGTCTGAAATGATCTCATTGCTGAAGACAATTGGTGTGATTCCTAAATACCAGAGATCGGGAAGTTGCAAGAAGCTGGATATGCACTGCACATGTCAGTAGATGTTAATTGTTGAAACTCTCACATTACTTGTTATAACTCTACTTCCAGGGTTTCATTTTATAGACAGCAAACAAGCAAATCATTTATAACACTGGTGTCAAAGACTTGTTGCAGAAAAAAAAGTTACAAATGCACAGAAATGTAGGTCATCCTTAGAGAGAGATAGTAAGTGAGTGAGTCTTAATTTCCCATCCTATCACTGTTTATCCTGAGAAGCAAAAAATTCTCTTGTAAATAGCTGTTGTGCTAACATTTCCATTTATCCCAGGCGCCCCCATTGTTCTCAATAAAGAACTAGGAGATTTTTCTCCTGCTGGGTTTGTTGTTATGGTTTGTCATGCTGACATTTATTCTGTACATTTAAGTTCAGTGTAAGATTCTCTCTTCTTACAATGGTACATGTTAAGTATTTGAAGTGAAAAATCCTTACAAATAAACAGCAACTGGGTTGAACAGCATTCATGTTTCTGGCAGGTTCTGATATTTAGAGTAATGTTTGCTTTTTGTAATAGTAGACTACATACTGTAACGGCAGTTAAAAATAATTTTATGTGCCATTTTCTTATGTGCCCATTACATATTTAAAATGTATGGCTCATACAGTTAAGGATGTAGACTTTATCAAAAATTCCTTTTTTTTTTTTTTAATTCTTAAAATCAGCGGTACATGAGGCTATAAGTGGCTGTATTACATAAGTATGTAGTATAATCATTGTAGTTTTAAAATGGTTGTATCCCCTGCTTGGTAAATTTTGCCTTCAGGTAAGCCTATAATAAAGCTTACCTGTAGGTAAAATGAATATCTCCTAAACCTGCACGGTTTAGGAGATAATCGCCCTGCATGCAGCCACTGACGTCAGTGGCAGATGTGCTCTGAAGGTCTGGTGGATCGTGAAATTCAGAGCTCCTTGCCGGCACAGAGGACTCCCGTGTGCATGCACGCCAGTGATGTAATTGCGGCTCTAGCCACTCACAGCGCCAGAGCCAGCGAACCTGGAAGAAACGTTGAGGGAACATGTCAGTCCCCTCAGTGGTGACCGGGCGCACTGCGTGGGCCTCAGTCTAAGGTAAGTATTACATAATGTGGTAGTATGTGATGCAGGTTTTTTTTTCAGAGGTTTACTACCACTTTAATTAGAGTGCTTTCAAAGGCTTCTGTGTGACAGTCAAAGCAGGTTCCATATGTGATATACAAGCCATAGAAAGTAAAAAATAAAAAATAAATCAATTTATTCTCCCTGTGTGGGCCAAACTGTCCTTCATTTGTGTCTCGCATACACCACTCCCAGTCACTATTCAAGAAAGCAGTGGGCAGGGTTAGGTGTGCGGGGCCAGATTTATACTTTCTTCCCTAGGTCAACTACTTGTACTCCACTGTTCCCCTCCCCAACAACCAATTTGACTGTCCAATACCTGCACACAGAATGAATATGCAATGTACCTTATAAATATTACTGTATAAACATAGATATAATTTATGTAAATTCAGTGGATTAAATGTATTAAAAAACAGAATGCCCAAAGTAATAGGAAAACAAAACACATATTGAAGAAACATGTCTGCGGAGATAGAATCAGTACTGACACAACCAGAATCATGCCTGTAGAGACACAGTATCGTACTGACGTCAACAGAAACATTTCCACTGAGACACAGGACCATGCTAACACAATCAGGGATCATTTTTTTGCTGAGACAGAAGGAGTACTGTACTGACAGAAGCAGGTATATGGCCCTAGAGACAAAATCACTTTCTTAATCACAGATATAAATGTGTCAGCAGAGTCAAATAGAGGAGCGAAAGAACCAGAAATATGTCTGCAGAGATACATTAATAGCGTGCTGAGACAATCCTAAATATGTCCTGATTTTGCACTGGTATTTATTATTTTATAGAAATGAAAGAAAACACAAAGAAATTTTAGGACCTATTGCGCATTTTGGTTAGGCTTTTATTTACGACCTATTACCATAATGCGCATAGTACAATGTGTTGCAATGCTATGCATTTTGAATGACACCCCAAAATGCTAATACGGTTAGCAAGCAACTTATGCACACTGCAGAGCTCCACAATACACACAATTTACATGGCTGTACACTGTGTCAGAAAAAAATGGTCTTGTCCAATTCTAGCTGTGTTGTAGTTCATTGGCAGTTTGTTTGCAATGAATTGGCTGCCTGAGTGCAACATGCATTAACCTCCCTGGCGGTATGATTATTTCCGATTTTTGGTGCTGAAATGATTATTTTGCATTAACATTTAGCGTTTTATATTGTAGGCCTGTAATTCTTAGGAATAACTCACTTAAATCTGTCCAAACCAGAGTCTAGTAGACATCCCAGGTATGATAAAGTTTGAAAAACAAAATCATAAATTATTATATAATAACTAGCTATAAATAATTATACCAAATAATAATATAATAACAATAAAAATGATTCACTAATGTAATCAAATCAAAAACACAGAAATTTGCTAATTTGCAGAATTGTCACTGTGATTACTTCCAATGTTTGATGACGAATTTCCCCAGGAATCACTATTGCTCAATTCTGTAAATTAGTGATTCTAATTTATTATCACTGTTTTCTAGCTGGTCTAAAACTGCTTTTGATGTAAAGGGACATTTTTTGGTTGCTATGGACAATCTCCAGTTTCCAGGCAGAAAGAACAGTATATATAATATAAAACTGCATGCAGGACACTGGACAAACCACTAGGTACAAAAGGGATGTGAAATATGTTGATACAGTAATGTAATCTGTAAGATTACAGTGTACTGTATGCATTGTGTGTTTTAACTTTTTGAATTTGGAGCCGTGCTCTGTCCCCGTGCGTCCCGTCCCAACGGCACTGTGATGAATTGAGTGGAGACACGGCTCGCACACCCAGCGGGGGGACATCACATGATCTTGGGGACAAGGTAAGTAACTTTACCTGGATCCTGGGATGCGATCCCGAGTGTGGCTTTTGATACTGCTGGGGAGGTTAATGAAGGCAAATACTGTAGGCTGTTCACTTTGCAAGGAAATTTTCTCTTAGCTTAATATATTTATTCTCCTTGCACATGTTTGGATATTTTTTACAAAGTGAATGCTAACCTCATTTTCTAAGCGAACAGAAACGTCCAATGTAAAGATCATTTCCATAGGTAAATTAAATTAGATTATAAATGTTCCCTTACTTATGAATAGAGGAATAATTCCCAGTGTTTTGTTTTGATTATAGAAAACAAGCATAATGGCATCTAGATTTTTTTTTTTTTTTACATTAGTATGCAGCCTTAAAGGTATGGCCAAAGGGTAAGGCATGATAAGTGGCATAGTAAAATTCAATCTACCTAGTAAAATGTATTTATATTTCGTGCTATGCGCTGATGAATTACTTGACTTATTGACTGCTTGATTGCTCTGGAACTGTATGCTCTACATTTGTTTCAATAAATGTTTTTTTCCTGATTTAAAAAAAATATATATATATTTATAGGTACCTGTGTATGTCATTTGTGCACAAGGAGGCACTTAACTAAGGTCTGCTTAGAAGCAGACCGTTGTCATTTCTGTTACATTTCTGGGAACAAAAAAATCTCATCAGAATGTTAATAAAAATGGTAAAATGTCACATCAATAAAACAGAGATTTTGCCAAGACATAATTTTGACTGAAAAATACTCTTGTAAATCAAGATGGAATTGAGCTGTTGCTTGGCACATTAAAAGCCATAAACACACACACACTGCTTTAATGCACTTCTAATTAAAACTTTGATACATTTGAGATCATTTCTATTAGTTTATCTCACTAAGTTATTATTCAGTGTTTATAATACTGTAATACAGGTAATGAGATGTTGCATGCAACATTTCTTTGATTACCGTATTTATCGGCGTATAACACGCATTTTTTTCCTCTTAAAATCAGGGGTAAATCACGGGTGCGTGTTATACGCCGATCCTCCGCTATTTTGGAGCCTCTGGGCGGCTTTTAGCCGCCTTTGGCCCTTCTCGGCAGCTTTCAGTCGCCTTCAGCCCTTCTCAGTGGCTTTCGGTGGCTTTCGGTGGCTTTCGGCCTCCTTCGGCCCTTCTCGGCGGCTTTCGGCTGCCTTCAGCCCTTCTCAGCGGCCAAAAACCGGCGAGAGCGGCCAAAAGCTGACAAGAAGGGCCAAAGGCGGCCAAAAGCTGACGAGAAGGGCCGAAGGCGGGCGAAAGCCAATGAGAACGGCCAAAGGCGGCCGAGAACTACCGAGTGCCGCCGAGATACACAGGACATCTCGGCGGCGCCATTTTTAAAAATAAAACCTGAAAATAAAACTGACAAGGCTAAAAATTACACTGACAAGGGAACAACAATGGACAAGGCTGCATGACAAGGCTGCAATGATGGACAAGGCTGCAATAATAGACAGGCTGCAATGATAGACAAGGCTGCAATGATAGACAGGCTGCATGACAAAGCAGCATATGCCACTGACAAGGGTGCAATGATGGACAAGGCTGCATGACAAGGCTTCAAATGACACTGACAAGGCTTCAGATGGACACTGATAAGGCTGCATTGATTGGCATTTAAATGTGCGTTTTTTTTTCCTTAAATTTCCCTCCTAAAAGTTGTTTTCCCTAAAATTCCCTCCTAAACTTGGGGTGTGTGTTATACGCCAATAAATACGGTAATTAGTGCTGTAAGATATGGTAAAGCTATATTAAACCTTTTTTTTAAATGACCCCTGGTCATATGAAGGTGGCCACTGTCAACCTGCCTTTCTGAAAGCATTAGTTGTCTGGCTGTTATTTTGATTCTCTGGCCCCAATACTTTCACTGACTTTTTACTATTAATATTAAACTCCCCACAGTCCTGTTTTTGATAGTTTTTACCCTTTTGGTAGTAATTTTTCAATAAAAGGTAACAATTTATTTATTCTATAAATATGTCTACATAATACTTTTTATAAGGTCTAATTCTTTATTTTGAGAATATCATAAAAAAAAAAAAAACTATGGTTTATTTGTCAAGAGCCCTTATACGGGTGTTCTTTCAACTACATATGTGACTGTTTTTAAACTTTCAAAAATGCCAAGAGCTGATTTATTTCGTATGCTTATTTTATCTTTATAATCTCAATATCTGAAAGTCAGGCTGTTTACCAGTTAAGGAAACAAAAATAAATCCACTGGTGCACGGTTCTTATAAATATATACTTCAATAACAGAGGGCAAAAATGCATAAAATTTATTATTTTTTATTAATAATACAAAACTTGTGGAGAAACTAAGACTTTAGTATACTATAGTATACAGGTATACCCCACTAAGTACACAATGGGGTTTATTTACTAAAGCTGGAAAGTGCAAAATCAGGCTCACTTCTGTATACAAACCAATGATCTTCCAGGTTTTATTACTAAAGCTTAATTGAACAAGCTGGGGTTAGAAGCTCATTGGTTTCTATGCAGCAGTGATCCTGATTTAGCATTTTCCAGCTTTAGTAAATAAACCCCATTGTGTACTTAAAAGTGGGGTATGCCTGTACACCAGACCATAATATTTATAAGCACTATAAATGTGAAACAAACAGAGACAAATTGAGTGCTATCAAGAAAGACTGACCAATGCCAGAAGTGACAACCCTTCCACGTGGATATGGACAGATATTCCACATATCTCTTCATTGCTTTATAACTAGGATAATGATTGGATCATTTCGGCTTATTGCACATTTATTGTATTTACCATGGTTAGCAGTGAAAATGAATAAAAGTGTATATATTCATCAAGCCTGGTTATATCTGAGCTTATATATATAAAATTATATATTTTGAAAAGTCTCACACCAGAACTGGACCTCTTTGGAAAATGTTTCTGCTGCTTATAACATGCCATTAGCATGTAAAAACCTCTACTTGACCATAAGACTCTTTAGCTAAATCTTTGCCACAAATACACTTAAACATCTAAAGTAGGTCACTTTTACAACGCATTTTCTCAGGCTAAACAAACCCTTCTTTTCTAATCTTTCTCTGTAGATTATCCTCTTAATTTTCTTAAAAGGGGAAGTTCAACCAAAATTCATATATTAACATCAAGTGATCTCCCTTAAGTAGTGGCTTTTGACACAGATATTTGCTCTGTGTATTAATGTTAGGTGTCAGGGTCAAAGATTAGTGTTTAGGGAGAGATAGAATTCCCTCAAGGAGGGTTTTAGCAGCAAGTTAAATTAATCAATAATGATGATTTTGATAACAAGTCTTTTTTATTTTCCAAAAAAATAGGATCAAATTCACAACAAATTTTATTAAA
The DNA here is from genome assembly GCF_037356315.1 of Lithobates pipiens. NCBI lineage: Eukaryota > Metazoa > Chordata > Amphibia > Anura > Ranidae > Lithobates > Lithobates pipiens. The sequence goes on along the minus strand of NW_027507758.1, from coordinate 404,781,057 downwards.
ATATGAGGTTACATATCTGAAGAACATGTTCCATCATGCATGACAATAATGACACAGTGAAGCAAGATAGTACAAAATGCCAACCACAGTATAGTACCCAAATGCATTTCAACCTATGTAGTCATTGTCTTTAGTCCACTGTCCAGTCATTATTGTCATTGCCATATAGTCCACTGTGTCATTATTGTCATGTATGATGGAGCATGTACTTCAAATATGTAACCAGAGCTCATATTTTAAGCAATTTTTTAAAAATATGATTCTATTTTTTGTTAATAAAAAACTTCTTATCAAAATCATCATAATTGAATAATTGACCTTGCTGCTAAAATAACCCTTGGGGGAATTCTCCTACCTCTGTAATACCATTTGGGGTGCGCAGCCCTATTAGCCCTCATGTGTGTATTTCCATTTAAAGATTAGTGTTTACAATTTTTTTTATGCTAACGTAAACCTGTTATGAATGTAATATGTAGACTTCCATTTCTGACTCCAGAAAATTTTATTTGCCTATGTATCATTCTGATTTGTTTCAATGCATTCTCAATCATCCACTGAGAACATTTAAAGAAAGAAGAAATTCTGACATTAAAGCGAGCTATACACTGCTATTTTTCTTTTTTTCTTTGTTCAGCTAGTGGACTGAATGAAAGAAAACAAGGTGGATGGAGGAATCCCTCCCCCCAAGACATTATATTCTGACAGTAGAACGTTTCTAAGGTCTTGTTCACACAGGGCATATAATACCTTACCCCTGTGCAGGGCCATGTTTACCCAAACAGGGATGCACATATGTTCCATGCACCCTCGTGCAGACAGTCCCATTGATGTCTATTGGGACACAGCGCCCTGCCCAGGCATATGGTATTGTATGCCTTGTGTGATCAAGGTCCCTAAAGTGCCATTTTTTCTACCCAGAATATTTTTTGTATAAAGCAGCCCTAGGTACTCAGACCACAATACAATTAGAATTGTTAAAGTCTAAATCGCTTTTTCTGTTTCTTTCCCACTAGGGAGATTTTCTTTTTACCTGTCTGACCTAGAAACACAACAGAAAATTGGAAGAAATATTTCCAAAGTCAAGAGAAATCCTAGATAATTGTCAGATGAACAGGTGTCTTCATTGGTATCTTGCTTCCTGTTCTGTTACTAAATGATTTTTCATCACTTTCTGCCCCTTTCTGGCAAAAGAGAAGGACAGCCACTCTATTACTGACAACAATAATGAATAGTATTTGTCAATTAAATTAAATAACACAATAACCCACAATATGTGAAGTATCCTGTATATGTTATAGCAGGACATTCCTTTCCTTTCCCTATGGCATTAAAAAGTGTTATGTTGAGGGCTACTGTGAAGTGCAAAAACGTCACAGCAGAATTTTCACTTCCTTTCCTGGGATGTAAAGAGTGTCTTGTTGGGGGCCATTGTCCATAATGAGCCTGAAGCTCCCTCAGAAGCCAATGAAAAGTGTCATTGGGGGGGCTTCTACAGCAGAAAAGAGGACGTTTATGGCTTTCTCTCTGTGAAGAACTAAAGCAGTGAGCAGTGGCGGCTGGTGGGTTTTTGTTTGTGCGGGCAGGAAATAACCACCCCCTGTCTGCTGGGACATGCCACCGAAATCCACCGGCACATGCACATTGGACGCGGAGATCAGCAGGCACATCTGGGATCGGCGAGCACAGCGGGGATCGACGGACACATCGGGGATCGTGGGCTCATCAGGCAGGGGGACAGTCTTCCAGCATCACCTGTGTCCTCTTTCCTTTGAAGATCTTGGTGACTTCCGCTGTGCATCTCATCCCCTCCTCCTAGGCATCCAATAGGATCGCCTGACCTTTCAGCCAGTCAAGAAACGTGTAACAGACCCTGATTGGCGGAGAAGCGATTTAGTGTTAGAAAAGCGAATATTCATTTGCTTTTCTAACATATCTGGGTGGGGTCTGAGCGCAATGCTCTGCGCTCTGAGTCCACCCTAATTTGAAGCCTATTAGAGTCTATGGCACCCCGCCGCTGTAATTCAAGTGCCCAATGTCCTGAAAGGGGCCGGATGCACGAATATGGGTGGCCGCGTCGGCCAAAGATAGATTCATGCTTTGCATGAATCTATCAATTAACCATATAGGGGGGTGATGTGATAGAGGGGGCGGCGCTCTTCCCCCCTTAATGGACGAACCGCCACTGGCAGTGAGAGTGGCAAGGTGAAAGAAGGAAGATAAACTGGAATGGTGTTGCCACTCTTTATAGGTAAGTATGAGTAAAACAAGGATTTCATCCAGCTATTTGCTAAGATTATAGTAATGAAAAAAATCGCCCAGTAAGAGCAATTCACTTTAGAGTCAAAGACACAAAAAATTGATTTACTAACACTTTTATCTTTTACTACTGAATTAATTAACCACTTGCTGGCAGTCATTTCATTAGAAGGACACATGAGATATTTAGTAGCTCACATGTGTACTAATATCAATAACTATTAACTGATAAACAGATAGAACAAATAGCTGCCTATGAAATACACTACACAAATATCTAATAGCCAGGTGTAGCTTAAAGTGATGATCAATCTTGCATGAATACACAATGCTCCAATCAAGTGTAATTGTTCACTACAGGATCCCACAGCATGCTACTTGCATAGTTGTCTTTATTGGGAGGTATTTGTCCCATCTGTTTTGTAATCAATTGCTACACCAAGCAAATACACCCTAGTGACTTAAATAGAACAACTGAGCTCCTAAAAATCTCTTCAGAGCAAGAGATTAAAATCAACCATGTAGCTTTAGCCTCACTGGAATCCCAGGAGTATATGATTCAGCTCCTTTTGATTATCAGCGTATTCTGGCTTACACTGAACTCACTCGCTGCTGCTAAAACTCTGCTGAGTTATAACACAGGACTTAGAACTGCTATCCCAGCACTGTTTTAAATAGGTGACTAAGACACAAGGGATAACGGGTTAGGGTTGGGTTACGTAAGTGTTAAAATCAGTTAAACTATTAGAGGTTGCATAGAAGTAAGATATGTTTTCTGAGACTTTTACTTGTTTGCTTAAAGCCCTACATCAAATACTCAGTCTCTTGCAACTCTCACAGAGAGGCTCTGAGGGTAAGGGCTTTTCTTCTGTCGTGGTCATTAAAAGCATTTCAGACTCTCCCTATTGAATTTTACATTTATTTATTATAGAGGATGCAGCAGGGTGCATTGAAACATCAAATCATGGGAGAAAACAAAGAGAGGAGAAAAAAGGCAAGTAGCTAACTCAACCTATTCCTTGTTTAGACAGAGCCCAACTTTGAACTTCGAAATATTATCTAGCCATGGACTTATACAGCAATCAAAATGTGCTTAGGTCCTATTCTTTTATTACATTCAAGCAAGCCATTAAAGTGAATCTGTCACAAGACTAATGAAGTAGTTGCTACCTTCATGGATTCATAGTGCTTAGTGCAGTGTTTTTCAACCTTTTTTTGGTCAAGGCACCCTTTAGAATCATGCACACCAGTCTGAGGGCTTGTTCGCATAGAGGTGCATACGAGTGCACACACTTTTTGGCACGTTCCCACAGGGCACATTTTGTTAACTGTTCTATGAGATTTTCTACATGTGTGAAACATGCAAATAGGTGCCGGCGTGATTTTTAGATTTGCGCAGTGCCAAAACAGATGATACTACAGTATGCGCATTTGCTAGATGTGTGGAGGTGTCATTAAGAAATAATGGCACTCATGTGTGTCTGCAAATGGTAAGACATCTTTGTGCAGTGCAGGAAAACACGTTACCACACTGCACCTGGTGTGAACAAGCCTTAAAATGTACTCTGTAGGCAGAGTTCTGTTGTATGTAGGTTGTTACCCCCCTCCAAATCTACCCTCATAGCACAAATTCCCCCCATTCCCCCTCCTAGCACAAACCCTCCCAAATATTTCCTCCTAGCACAACCTCCCCCCACTCAAATCACCCAACCAGCACAACCCCCCTAAATCCCCCTTCCTAGCACAGCTCCCCCACCCAAATTACCTTCTCAGCGCAACCCCCCCAAAAAATCCCCCCTTTTAGGACAACCCCCCCATCCGCTCCCAAATCCCCCACCTAGCACTACCACCCCCCCAAATCCTCCCTCTTCCTAGCACAGATTCTGTTTTTGCAACAGTGACAGCAGCAGAGAGGGGGAGAGAGCCAGGAAGAGGTGTAGGTTGTGCTCTCCTCCCCCACCCAGCTACTCTCCTACATCTATATTCAGATATGAGTGATCCTCAAAGCTCTGTTAGCTCCTGTGCTGCATGAGGCACTGAGCACTGTAGTTCTCTGTGCAGAAGAGGCAGAGAGCTTATCCCGCACCTCCCTAGCTCTCTGTGCATCTCTGTACTCTTGCCAGCAAGTCCTTAGCAACTGATGAAGCCATCGCTTGGCAGGACATGGTCAGGTGGCCAGCTCAGCTTTCTGTTTTGCCAGTAAAAGTACAGAGAGGAGCAGAGAATGAGGGAGGTGCTGGATGAGCTTTCTGCCTCTTCTATCCACAGAACTTTACAGTGCTTTCTGCTTCATGTAGCCCAGGAGCTAACGAAGCATTGAGAATCACTCAGATCGGGCTGTTACCGCAGCACCCCTAAGAAATCCTCACAGCACCCTGGTTGGGAAACACTAGCTTAGTGCAATAGAAATTACATAGCTGTTGTGATCTTTTTACAGTCATTTATTTTAAGAAGGTAATCTGTCATTAGAGGGGAAGTTCACTTGATCTTCTCATCCTCCTCCTCCCCCCTCCTCTCTCATCATTGTGAGCTTTTTTTTATTTCTGGGAGCGGGTACATATTTCTGCAAGCAGAGTGGACGTCGTCCCCAATCCCGCAACCAAATGAGATACATAACATGTGCAGTGGGAAGCTGGCTGTGAAACACCAGGAAGTCACAGCTGCCTTCTCACAAGCAAGATGGTGGTACCCAAAGACCAGCCCAGGTAATGAAAGCGCTGGATCCTTGGGCTGGTAAGTGTCTGTATATTAAATCTACACAGCTATAGTATTTGCAGATTTTATAACTGACTGCTGCTCTTCTTTAAGCTAAGCTGCTGACTGCTAGAAGCTGCCATTGTTTAACATACAAGTGACATAATAATTCCAAAACCTAACCTCACTGGCATTGGTGAGCTGTCACACTATTAAGGAATGAACATACAGTCAAGTCAAAAAATAATATTGTACAGCATAAATTATGTACATTAATTAGAACAAGCCTAGCAATATTCTGCATATGATGCCTGCTGATATAGCAGCTAGAGAAATGTACAAGACCTTTGCTCCTACAGCCAGTAATAAGTGTGGTGATTTAAATTGTTCTGTTGCCAGAGGACCTAGGCACCTTGCTGTTACTTAAGAAACCACAAGCTGATCCAGCTGAGTCAATCACTAAGGTTATAATCTCACATTGCAAACAATATGGGTGTCCCCAGAAGTCGAGCGCCACCTTATTTGGCCTTAACAAGGAGACTATTTCCCAGCTAGAAAATGCAGAGCAGGTAAAGTGAGTAGCCAATTGTTAGACTGATTAAAGGTCATATCCAGATAAAGTCAGTGACAATGAGACAGAAGCACTAATATATATATATGGAATGTTGTTACTACTATATTATTTTTGTAGTAAACAAAAAAGCAGAAAAGCACAATACAGGCAGCTCAGCCCGTCCATTAAAGGCACATGGGTGCTGCCCCCCCCCCCCATGCAGGAACCCAGATGCATGAATTCCAACAGGGGGGTGTTCTTTAGAAGTACCTAATTAGAATCAGGGGCTCTAACAGGCTTCAAAATAGGGTGCGCTCGGGGCGCAGAGAATGCGAACTAGCCCACCCAGATGTGTTACAATAGTGAATGAATTTATAAACAACGATCCATAAATAAATAAATATCAAAAAATAAATAAATATCTAAAGATAATTAATCACATATAGATCTAGCAGCACTTTGTCATCAATTAAAATCCAGATGTTGATGCTAATATTTACTCATTAAATATAAATTAATTAATATATGTGTCAATGAGTAAACATAAAACCGAGAAGGAACCACATTAAAAGTCCATCATTGTCCATCCAATATATAGCATGTCTAAATGTATATATATATAGAGATAGACGAAATAGTCCTTTCATATAATGGGATCTGCTGCACCACCACCCGTCTTCCCAAACACCTTCACACGTGCAGAGAAAACATACTCAAGGGGATCTGTGATAGGTGAAGTTCCCCTTTGGTAGTGCTCTTACCAGAACTCGCTGGTATAATAAGCGTCTCAAGAAACAATGTGGTTTTTTCAGATCTCTTCTCATTCCTCCATCCTACAAATCTCATTAACCCAATATATCCAGAAAAAACGAATGTGTGGAGAGAACAAATATAGTGTAATTCCGTAAAACCATAAGTACTTTATTGAAAAACAACAGATTTTACACTCACAAACATCCAAGATCAATTAGGCATTGGTTCGATTGCTCACACCGAGATATTCGAGATAACGAGAAATCGTTTTTTAATTTTAAAACAATATTAGTATGGTTTTTGCTTATGAATAGATATTAAAATTTGAATATAGAAGTGCAGGGTTTGAGCATGGGAATGATAGATTATCTTTGCCGTGCTCTAATACTGGCATGCGATTAAGATCGCACAGTGTATGGTGGAGGGAGTGGAGATAACGATGTGCGACCTGTTGCAGTATGGGAAGAATGCTAGGCAGGAGGAACTTGATGTATGCGGCGATAGAGGATTTGATTCATGCTCTCTTCGCATGCACCAAGTGTTTTTTCCTAAACAACGGGCGCTGTGAGTCCTTGCACTCTCCTTTTGTTTAACTGGAATTATTTATTCTTCAGCAAATCTGGAGTTACGCTGTAAGTAAGAACTCATTATCAGGTTTTTTTCACCCAAATTGGATATGACCCTGCCTTTTAAGCCTAGGACACACTATAATTTTTTTTTCATTCAGACCAGCAACTATGCAATGTTAGTACAGTGATTACCACCAGAACACACTGGTCTGCACCCGCAGCCATTGTCTGCCAGTGCTGATCGGATGCTTGTTTTCCAGCATGCCCATTTGCCAGAAGCCAGCCATTCAGCAAGCTTCTGTTGGATTGACTGGTGTACTTAGGGGCCAAATGTCAGCTGGTTTCAGTTTACCAGCCAATACTCAGCCCGTGTGTACCAGGCTTTAACATACAGCAGTTAGTATATTTCATTGAGTAGAACCTATAGTTAATTTTTTTTTTTTTTATCTCTAAACTAGGCCTAAGTGGGAATTAAGCTTACATTTACAGCTCTGGTGTATCTACAACTGAGAAGCTTGCCACCCAGATCACTTATACAAAGACAGTATATTCCATTACATGGTTGGAATATAATTACTTAACCAGATAATTAATGAAGGTATTTCTGATCAAAATTACTATTTTTTTATTCCACTTGTCACGCACACTTACAAGAACTTTTGACATTTGTTGAAAGTGACTGATGCTGTCAAAGAAATACATGTACTAATTTATGAATTGATACAATGGCAGAAAGATTATCCTGCTCTGAACTGAATGAAAGATCAGCAGTGACAAGTGGCTTGGCAATGAGCATTGTGATTTAATTACAGCAGGCATTAGGACTGAAGTTACCAGCCACAATAAGTCTTTTTTATTGCACATATTTATCTTCTCCAGGTACAGGCAATGCCAATATACGAGAAACAAATGGGGTGAAAACAATTCTTTTGTGCTGGAAAAATAAAATTAGGATTTAACTGTATTTCCAAAACAGATAAGTTTAAAAACATTTATAATGTACTTCTATTCTCGTTAACCTAAGACAGGAAATTTAGGTTTAGCATGATTAGAAAGATGAATCACTTCAAAATAAGTGTATTAATTCTATTGATATAGTATATTCGTATGTGACTGTTTATAAATACAATTGTACAAAGCTTCCAGAAAAAAAGTAAGCACAAAAGAAGTACAATACCTAAGTTTAAAATTATTCGTAATTATTGGCGGATATATTAATAAAATCACTGCCAAAATTAAAAATCCACCCTTTTTTTTGTGACCGACCCCAGAAGTAAACAACAGTTTCAGGGTGTCCAGGTGCTGTTTGCAAAGTGGCAGTGGGGGGGTAGAAAGTTTCAGATTACTTTCATTTATTACATGTAAGGGCCAATTCACACCAGTATGCACTATGCCACAATGCACACATCCATTCAGAATCATTAAGGTGTAACACACCTCAACACATGCAAATTTAGGTCCAGCTGAATTTTTTTTGCAGAGCTGTTTGCCTCTATGCACATCATGCCTTGTGGAGTGCTGCATGTGTATTTTATTACAGTTGCTTTATGGTGGCTTTCAAAATGAATGGCACCACAACACACTACCATGCATTACCACAGCATTGGTACTGTGAATGTGTATTTTCTCGTTCTGAAATATTTCTATTCCGGTTATAATATGGTGGGCCAAACCAGAGGACGAACATCCAATTTAGCTACACATGTGAGCTCAGTTTCTTCCTGCCACCTCCTGTCCAGGGCAATCGTTTTCCTAAAAAAAAGAATGTTTATTTGATGCCCACCGCTGATATTTTATTTCTCAGTAAATCGATAAATCCCATACTGGATTCTCATAGCTCTGGGAGTCCAGATGTGTAATCTTAGTATCTGGTATCACAGGTTTGCTCATGTGCCATAGCCATTGCAGATAGGGACTCTTTTTAATGTGTTTCGCCATTTCACATTGAAAAGGTTGTATTAGATAGATAACTAAGTGTTCAAAGTGGAACTCTCAATTTTATATTTGTAGAACCTCTTTATCCAAAGTAATGTATTTCTAAAAGAATTTGGTTATATATTATACAGTTAGAAGAATAGATTCAATTTCTTTCCCCATTGGTACTGTCAATTAAATTGATCAAATAAAGAATTTAAAATTCAAGCATGGTAAAGGTCTGTGATGTGTAACCTGCATTGAAAAGCTATAAAAGATGTAAACACTACAAACCTAGCAGTGTAAATCTGATGAAATGTGAAAGGACACATATTTATGCAGCACGAATAGGCTATATGTCTTGGCTTCAATTTCCAACGGATACATTTAAATTATCATGACAATTCATTACAAGGAGCATAGCAAAATATGGGGGGTATGAAATAAGCATGAAAAACCAGATGAAGAAATAGTGTGAACTGAATTTTAAGATAGATTTTGAGGAACACCTATAAAATGGGCATTATAAGATGAAGTATTTTCTTTTATGTTTAAGAGGCATAAATGTCAGTATGTATAGCATATCTCTATTCATGGTGGGGCTACTATGCAGGAGCAAAGGGAGTCAAAAGAATAATGCCTTTTACTGGTCAACCACTCAAGAAAAATACAATACTGGAAGAAAGGGGGGGGGGGGATATTGTTATAGGGCTTTAAACAGTGGCCTGCCGGTATCCACATATCATTTGGAAAACATACCAAACAACCTATAAAAAATATTATATAAAATTATTGAACCTATCATATTGAACCTTTACACCTATTTTGTTATAATACCAATATTTACTTTTATTTTCTAAGAGAACCAACTGTTGTGTTACTTACAAATAAGTGAATTAACCACAAGGTATGAAACTCCGATGAAAGGTAATGTCATAAAATAAATATTGGTGCAATTATTTTCTCTTAAGGTGCTTGGAGAAATAAAATGATCATCGTCTGATCTGGATGATTTAGAATTTATTAGACAGCAATCTCTTCTTTTGGTAGTAAGAAGACATTTGTTTGTTCCGTGGGGAGTAGTTCATTGTTAAATTTGGAATTTTTGACCTGCTTCCTAGAAAAAAGGTTAGGAAAGAGTCATTTATTTGACTAATTCGTGAATATACAGTATCTCAGAAAAGTGAGTACATCCCTCATATTTTTGTAAATATTTTATTATATCTTTTCATGTGACAACACTGAAGAAATGACACTTTGCTACAAGGTAAAGTAGTGAGTTTACAGCTTGTATAAAAGTGTAAATTTGCTGTCCCCTCAAAATAACTCAACACACAGCCATTAATGTCTAAACCTGCTGGCAACAAAAGTGAAAAATGTCCAAATTGGGCCCAATTAGTAATTTCCCTCTCCGGTGCCATGTGACTCATTAGTGTTACAAGGTCTCAGGTGTGAATGGGGAGCAGGTGTGTTAAATTTGGTGTTATCACTCTCACTCTCTCATACTGGTCACTGGAAGCTCAACATGGCAACTCATGGCAATGAACTCTCTGAGGATCTGAAAAAAGAATTGTTGCTCTACATACAGATGGCCTAGGCTATAAGAAGATTGCCAAGACCCTGAAACTGATCTGTAGCATGGTGGCCAAGACCATACAGCGGTTTAATAGGACAGGTTCCACTCAGAACAGGCTTCACCATGGTTGACCAAAGATGTTGTGTGCACGTGCTCAGCGTCATATCCAGAGGTTGTCTTTGGGAAATAGATGTATGAGTGCTGCCAGCATTGCTGCAGAGTTTGAAGGGGTGGGGGGGTCAGCCTGTCAGTGCTCAGACCATACGCTGCATACTGCATCAAATTTGTCTGCAAGCCTCTTCTAAAGTGAAATGATGCTCAAGAAAGCCTGCAAACAGTTTGCTAAAGAAAAGCAGACTAAGTACATGGATTACTGGAACCTTGTTCTGTGTTCTGATGAGACCAAGATAAACTTATTTGCTTCGGATGGTGTCAAGCGTGTGTGGCAGCAACCAAGTGAGGAGTACAAATACAAGTGTGTCTTGACTACAGTCAAGCATGGTGGTGGGAGTGTCATGGTCTGGGGCTGCATGAGTGCTGCCGGCACTGGGGAGCTATAGTTCATTGAAGGAACCATGAATGCCAACATGTACTGTGACATATTGAAGCAGAGCATGATCCCCTCCCTTCGGAGACTGGGCGACAGGGCAGTTTTCCAAGATGATAATGACCCCAAACACACCTCCAGGGCAACCACTACCTTTCTAAAGAAGCTGAGGGTAAAGTTGATGGACTGGTCAAGCATGTCTCCAGGCCTAAACCCTATTGAGCATCTATGGGGCATCCTCAAATGAAAGGGGGAGGAGTGCAAGGTCTCTAGCATCCACCATCTCTGTGTTTTCATCATGGAGCAGTGGAGGAGGACTATCAGCTGGGCATACCACTTATATGTTATTCATATTTCAAGACCTTTAGTCATGGGGATACTACTCCATATGCTTGAGTTGCTGGACTAGTAGCCTTTAAGGAATATCCATTCTTTTCTAAGTGTAATAAAAAGAACCTCCAGGTCAGAATATAAAATCTAGTTAATCTGTACATCTGATTCCGTTTATCCAAAGTCAGTGTGGCAGATCACAGGAGCATATTGTACATTGATCGATTGCTTTTGGCATAGTCCTCTCTGGTTGGGGTTTTCAGTGTCAATAATGTGGCATCTTGTATTTTAGCACAGACATTTTCATCAATACATTAGAGCATAGATTTATTTTGAAGCAAGAAATTGTTAGCAACACTATTACTGGCACTAGTACTGGCTTTTAGATTCAAGGACTATTCAATTATAATTTATCTTCTAAAAATTAAAACTCAGAGAACAGGAAAAAAATTGATGCCAAAAGCACATGTAATAAATTAATATTTCTTCATTAATAAAGAAAAATGTTGCAAAAAAATCCAAACAAACAATACAGGAAAACAGAAGCATATGTGCAATTAAATTGTATTAGCCAGGTGTTTCTGGCAGGTGGACATTAAGCTTGAGTCAGCTAAAAAAATATATATATCACTACAGAAAGCATACAGGCTCAGCATGGACATTTTTTTATTTTTCATTATACTCAAAATACTGATAATAATTTGTTACAAAGACATCTTTACATATACGGCAATACAGTACCCAAATGTGTCCTAATATAACTAATACCAAATATCAGTATACTTCTATTTTTTTATTTTATGTTTTTGAAAATCCCTTCATAAACAGTAGTTGTATCCTACTGTAGGGATTAATACTAAAGTTTAGTGTTTTAAACAGCCCCAAAAATGGTACTTACCATAATAAAAAAGTGTACCATGCACTTGTGGCGGCTGTGATAGGCTGACATCCAAAGTGTTCAGCCCTCAGGAACCCCCACAGCAGTGATTTTCATGTTCTGTGGGGGTAATGTAAGTGGCTGCAGCTAAGTGATAGGCACTCATAAAATGTTGACTGTGCCATTTTTTGATCACTTTCTTTCTACTGACAATGGCCACCAGGATAAAAAAAAAGGGTGTGTCTACCCAGTGAGGACACAAACAGCAAAACAATAGTCATCCACTCCAAAAAAATTCTGGCTATACAAAAGTTTTACATAAAGTACCAATTTTTATTCTTTGCTCAGATTACTGTAAAAATTTGATTTTGACTCCTCTATTTTATATATATATATATATATATATATATATATATATATTTATTTTTAGTCAGTAAAGTTTTTATTACATATACACATATAAAACACAAACAACAATCCAGTATTCCATAATAAAGCAAGAAACAATATACAGATAGTTGCATCACAATGAAAACATTGAATCAAGCATCTCATCGAATCAGTATTACAAAACCTCAGTCATACACAATCAAAGTGAGCATCTGAAGAGAGGACCAAATAGCACAGCCTTGGGGTTCTAGGAAACCCCTGACATATTCAAAAACAGTGGGTGCATTCAGCAGGTGGGGTATTGTAGAAGTCACTCCATAAAGAGCTCTCTTGGGCTCAGTCCTGGAATATTAAGCCAGGGAGCCCATCATCTATCAACTCTATAATATTCACAGGAGTGGCTTTTGGATAGAAAAAAAAATCAGTTTTTATTCATACTTCTAAACAATTTTATTTGCTGAGAAAATGAAATTACCACCAATGAATATCACTGACAGATAAATGCTGCAGAGAGTTCGTAATTAGCAATGTCTGAAAATGCAGAATACAAACTAGGATAGTCTTTACTTTTTGTTTGCATACTCTCTATCTTCAGACAAGCCCAACTCCATCCATAACTTTTTTATTTGAATAAAGTACAGTAAGGTTAGAACCTCTGTCAGGTTCATATCACTTTACTTGTCTCAATTGAGGGAATCTTATTTACTCCCTGCCCAGGTGACACCATGAGGTTGATTTACTAAAGGCAAATAGACTGTGCACTTTGCAAGTGCAGTTGCTCCAATGGATAGTAAATGAAGGGAAGCTCTGCTGACTTTCATCATCCAATCACGTGCAAGTAAAAATGCTGTTTTTTTATTAGTCTTGTGCATGATTGGGTGTTCTTTGCAAAGTGAAGCTTTTCCTCATTCACTAAGTTCTGCAGGAATTGCACTTGCAAAGTCTATTTGCCTTTAGTAAATCTACCCCCATGAGTGAATAGCAAAGTACTTGTGCACTGCTATGTATAAGAAATGAAGTGAAATGAAGCCTTTAGTAAATCTACCCCCCGTGAGTGAATAGCAAAGTACGTGTGCGCTGCTATGTATAACAAATGAAGTGAAATGAAGCTGCAATCGGAGGAACAGCTGCTACAATTAATAAGTGAACTCATACACTACTAACTACAAAATTGTATAAATGGTATAAATGGTGCGTTTATTCAAATAAGATATCATAAGTGTAAAACCTAAAAACACAGTGATCAGTAAAAATCATACACATCAAGCTATAGTGATTAGACATAAGGCTTGAGAAAAATAAAAAAAAACAATAATTATGCTAAAATGTAAAGAAAAAAGAGGAAAGAAAAAAAAAACTCCAAGCACATTATGACATTGCCTTTCAGGGAAAATGTATTTTTTTCCCCCTGAGTTTACTGCTGCTTTAACATCTATTTAGTAGTTCTGATTTTTTTATTCCAGAATATTTAACTCCATCTTTGGAATGTGTTTTATTATCAATAAAAAGTGAGTGTGTGCAATACTGATAACCTGAAAAAGTAAAGAAAACTTTTCACTGATGGATCAAATGAATCTAGAACAGGATCTGCAATCTTCTAATGAGCTGTCTGGAAAACTTTGTTCTTATTCTGCCATATTAACAAAAAGTCACAGGGAATCTCATGAAGGGATGTACAAAGCAGCTCCTGTATGAGAGAGATTGCCAAAGGCATTTATATGGGTAATTGGCAAAGTAAATTCAAAAGATCCCTCAAAGCAATTTGGAGTACTGAATTTTAATTGATTCTAACTTGTCAGTGATAAGAAGTCATGGATTTGGACATTTGCTTTCTTCAGTTAACTACTGAATTTACTTGGATTGCCATGCTGCATTTTGTTTGCTCCTATCTCAGCTACTTGTACACCAGAATATCCACAAAGAAAATGTCACTTACAATCAGCCCTTTTTGTTTCACATCAGACAACCTTTTTGTTTCACAACAGACCTTAACAAAATATTGCACTAGACAAATGGTAAGCAAAGCCAACTTCATTATTAGTGAAGAAAATGTCTGCCACTGAAAGTTTCACACCAGAAACACTGATTTCAATGTATATCTAAATTGCGGCTTACCAGCAATTAGATATGATGGCTACACTTGTTTTCTTTTTTTTTAGGCTTTTTTCCTTATTTTCACCTAGTGATCCTGTGAATAATATATTATTATTATTATTATTATTATACACGATTTATATAGCATCAACAGTTTACACAGTGCTTTACAATGTATATGGGGGACAACACAATTACAGTACAATACAAAAGGTACAGGAGGGCCCTGCTCATAGAGCTTACATTCTAAAGGGAGGGGGTGGTGGTACAAAAGGTAATAGCTGCAGAGAATGATTTGATGGGGGTGGCTTGGGGACAGTTAGGTGGATGTGGGATAGGGTTCCCTGAATAAATGAGTTTTTTAGGGAACTCCTAAAGGTGGACAGGGTAGAAGCTGATTGGACAGACTGGGGCAGGGAGTTCCAGAGGATGGGAGAGACTCTGGAGAAGTCTTGAAGGCGAGCATGAGAGGAGGTAACAAGGGAGCTAGAAAGCAGGAGGTCCTAGGAGGAGCAGAGGGGACGATTTGGGCGATATCTGCAGATGAGGTTGGTGATGTAGATGGGGGAGATGTTGTGGATGGCCTTGTATGTTATGGTTAGCATTTTGAATTTTACACGTTGGGGTAGGGGAAGCCAGTGAAGGGATTGGCAGAGAGGGGCAGCAGTCACGGATCGATTAGTGAGGTGTATTAGTCTAGCAGCAGAATTTATAATAGACTGAAGGGCGGATAGCCTGCTTAAGGGTAGGCCATTAAAGTGGAAGTAAACTCCCCTATCGTTTTCAGCCAAGGAAGCTGCCATCTTTGCCTCTGTTTAATCTTCAACTGCTATGGTGCTGCACATGTGAATCGTTATGACACCAGCCATTGGATGGTTTGATAGTTTGGCTGAGAGCACAGCCAATGTGCAGTTAGCATTCCCGGCATGCCTTTTTTTTTTAACTGTTTAAATCGATGGGTTTACTTCCACTTTAAGGAGAGAGTTGCAATATACTTCCTATCCATGAATGGCTATGCTCACTCACTTCATTGCATCTATAGAGGGGGTCATGGTTGCCACTCAGAATGCTCTCCTGATTTGAACTATAAACACATCCTTCTTCTCTTTATATACATTACTTGGGGCAGGAGGACTTGTAATGTACAGTAAATAGCTTAGAAATGGAGATACAATTGCCCATGCTTTCAATTCAATACAGGCAGATCTTGCCTTTTTAGCAAGATTAGCATGTATTTTCTGTCCTTGCACTGCATGTAAAGTACTTGTACTTTGGGTTACGCAGTGCCTGGTGTAACCCTATTCAGTGGCTGGTGCAAGGAAAAAACTTCTGTAACTTAGAAGAATTTCAAACATGAAAAAAATGTAGTACATCTACACACAGGCTTTTGTTGGTATTTAACACTTTAATGCCCCGTACACACGAGCGGATTTTGCGTTGGAAAAATCCTGGATGGTTTTCCCCGACGGAATTCCGCTCAAGCTTGGTTTGCATACGCACGGTCACACAAAAGTTCTCTGAACTAGAAATTAAGTTCAATGGGTAGGAATTTTGTGTGACAGAATTTGTACAGACGATTGGAATTTCCAATCTGAACTTTTTCCGACCGAAAAATTGAGAACATGCTCTCAATCTTTTGCTGGCCGAAATTCGACCAGCAAAAGTCAGATGGAGCATACACACGATTGCATTTTCCAACCAAAAGCTCTCATCGGACTTTTGCTGGCAGAATTTCCAATCGTGTGTACGGGGCATTACACTTTATTGGAAAAGCATGGCAATAAAAAGCCGTATAGCTTAGCATCTGGTGTCATTTCGAAAAATGTATTCGTACTATATGCGTTGCTACACAGTAAAAAGCTTCTGTGATTCCTTTTTCACAAATCATTGATAGAATAAATATTAATATGCCGATGGAAATAATTTTTCACACACTACAGAATAATATGCCCCTTTTTATGGCTAAATGGGATGTATGGTCCACTAACCGACATTAGACATTATTAGACATTAATTAGACATTATTATAACTTTTTTTGTTTGACTTTCACATCTCTAAATTTATGTTTGCTATACCTGCAAGATTTTCTGATTATTTAGCATTCCTTTACTGTGTATGGTATATATGGCTACTTGACTACCTTTACTATATTTTATTTGGAAAATTATATTATTTGGGCTATGCTTCACTCTGAATGTTGCTATACTTTTTCTTTTTCCATTTGTGAAGATCTTTGACTTTTATATGTCTTTTGTATTGTAATTTAACTTTACAAATTGATAGTTTTTAACCACTTGCCACCCACCATATAGCAGAATGACGGTGGCAAAGTGGTTTCAATATCCTGATCAGACATCATATGGCGTCGTCAGGATATTAAGCCACTGCGGGCCCCTGGGGGCGCGCATCACGGCGATCGTTGTTGCGGTGTGTCAGTCTGTCAGACGCGAGTAGAGGAGAGCCGATCGGCTGCTCTTCTCACAGAGGGGGTCTGTGCTGATCGAATATCAGCACAGCCCACCCTCAAGGATGCCCACACTGGATCACCAGAGATGCCACCAGACCACCAAGGATGCCCAGCACCAGGTATGCCACCCTAGACCACCAGGGATGCCAGTCAGTACCTACAATGGATGCCAATCAGTGCCCACAATGGATGCCAATCAGTGCCCACAATGGGCATCACAGATTGGAATACATTATTGTTTGGCACTGGTTGGCATCCATCCATATAATACTGTACACTACAATGCCACCTATCAGTGCCCATCCGTGCCACCTATCAGTGCCCATCCATGCCGCCTATCAGTGCCCATCCATGCCTCCTATCAGTGCCCATCCATGCTCATCCGTGCCGCCTAACCATGCTCATCTGTGCCACCTATCCATGCCCATCTGTGCTGCTTATCCATGCCAATCTGTGCCACCTATCAGTGCCTATCTGTGTCACATATCAGTGCCACCTATCAGTGCCACTTCATTCGTGCCACATCATCAAATAGTAAATAGATGGTGTTGCGCTCCACATAAAATAAATTAAGTCTAATAACACAATTAATAAATAATCTCATAAAATCTTGAAAACGCACTCATGTGATTAAAATTAAAATCACTAAATAATCGCATAAAATCTTGAAAATGTGCTCATGCGATTAAAAATTCCATTAATTCTAAAATAAATACCAAGTGAATAATACAGTGCTTGAAGCTATTTCCTACTAATATTCATAAAATGAAGAAGCTAAAATAATCTATATACTCGTGATAAAGTGACAAGAAAAAAATCGCAAGTCTTAAAATTATCAACAGAATCGTGACATCAAACAAATCTGTGTCAGTCCATGAAAGTGCATACAAGTGCCAGCAATATGTGCAAAAAAGAGTATATATAAAAATATACAATAAAAATATAAAAAACGGTGTATGAAAAAATTATTATCACAAAATGCAAAAGATAGTAGTCCAGCAAACGTGATAAAAAATGTCTCTAAATAAGTGTACAAAGGCTAAATCATAAAGTTCATGCAGAAGATGAAATAAATCCACGCTGTGCTATGTGAAGAAATGAATCCTATGAACAACCCCGGGATGATTCCACCAGTGATTTTTCAGCTCCTTAAACGTGGGTGCTCACACACTGAGTGCAGTGGGTACCTTACCTCACTGCTGTCAGTAAGACAGCAAAATACTCCAGTGCAGCAGTTGTGTCCTCAAATGGGGTGTATATCCTCAGTAGGTATAGGGGAACTTCAACACTTTGCGGTGTATATCCTAAATGTAGTATGGGCGCCCCCAAAACCTTTTCCTCCAGATATTCCGCAAGGGATCGCAAATCAGACCCAAGAAAGAAAGAGGGGTGCTCCAATAGTGAAGTACGTTCACACAAATACTTTATTATAAAAAGGAACTAAGTCCTGGGTACTCACACTTATACAGTAACAATCAAGCGGTTTTTTCACTAACAAACAACGAACGGCTTCCTCGTTCGTACCCCGGACGTCACTTCCGGTATCCTCCTAGGCCAATCCTACGCGTATCGTCATTGATCACGTGACTTCATCAGGGACTAATGCATAGGAGGTGGACGAACGTTTAAATAGTCTTTGTAATGGGCGGCCATTTTCCTGTAGTCAATCCTATTTACTACTATTCGCAGGCACGACTCTAGTTAGACGGCCATTTTGTGATAGACTACCTTCTCGACCGGTTCTTGTGCGCTTCACGGTCGTATTTTCTATAGATACAGAAATAGTCTATTCGTGTATTAGGTAGATCTGTGTCCGCTTACCTGGCTTCAAGCCTAATTGGGACATTTGGTGGTTATGTTTATTCAAACAATAACCCGGGATCTACCTAATAGCATTCTTAATGTCAGTGGCAATGTAAACACATTCGCTTGCTATTGGAACGACGGGACCACAGTTCGTTCGTGAGCTGGTTTAAAATTAAACTTAAAATTGAACTAGTATTGTAATAAGAAATAGAAAATTCATAAAAAATTATAAAATTATAAAAAATGGCTTGAGATGGAGGGTAATGTGCGAATTATTAGATATTCTTTAATTGGTAAAAAAACATATTGACTCTAAATCTTTCCTATAAATTATTAAAATATTGGTACTGGTTAATAAGTAAAATATCTAGAATAGTGTGACATAATATTTTTCATATTAAGATAAAATAAAATTAAAAATGCTCCCGACACTTTAAGCGATGATCAAGATATCAAAAGGACGCATATATATGCGATTTGGGGGATGGGTACCGGAAATGAAGTCCAGAGTTCCAAACACACCCCTTTCAGTATATCATTGTAGAGTACAGTAACAGGCAAGATGTTGTATGTCATAATGCTTTAAATATATAAAATTCAAATTCATAATAAAATATCTAAAATTACCTAAAAATCGCTGATAAAACAGTTAAGATCAAATTCTATGTTGAGTCCTTGAGGTGTGAAAGTGTCTAAGGTAAAAATCCATTTAGATTCTAGCTGGCTGAGCGTTCTCACTTTATGCCCCCCCCTCCAATGCTTTCTGTAGGGCTCGATCCCCCAAAATGTGAGGTGGGTGGGATCCTTATTATGGTGTGTTAGAAAATGTTTTGACACACTGTGTTTGTCAAATCCATTAATTATATTTTTAATATGTTCCTTTATGCGAACCCTCAGCGGTCTCTTGGTGCGGCCTACATACTGTAGGCCGCAACTGCATTGTAGGACATAAACGGCCCCTTCAGTGTTACAACAAATAAACTCTTTAATATCGTAGGAATTCCCAGTGCTTGTGGAGCTAAATTTGAATCTTTTTTCGGGTGGGCGTTTTGTTTTTGTACACGCGAAACACCGCTTGCATGGAAAAAAACCTTTTCCTGTGAAAAAGGTCACACCATTGTATGGTGGGTCAGGAACATTCCGGACGATCTTATCCCTCAATGTTGGTGCCCTTTTGTACACGAACTTGGGAAATTGGGGTAGAAGGTCTTTTAGATGCACATCTGAGCGTAAAATATACCAGTACTTTTTAATAATTGCCTCTATTTTCTTATATTGGGCATTATAATTCAGAACGATTGGTACTTTGCCTGCTTCCAGCTTAGGGATTTGTTTGTCTTTAATCATCTCCATGCGATCCATATTTCTAACTTCTAAAATTTTCCTTCTAATTTCTTCGTCTTTATATCCTTTATTTGTGAACCTATGACCAATCTTCTCTGCTTGTGTCAGATATTCTTCCGTTTTTGTGCAATTTCTGCGCAATCGCATCAGCTGCCCTTTTGGAATATTGCACAACCAGTTTTTGTGGTGGCAGCTCATGATTGGCAAATAACTGTTTTTGTCCACATTCTTAAAGTGCGTTCTTGTGCGTAGAGTTTCATTTTCTTGCAATATTTCTAGATCAAGAAAAGAGATGGATTCGCTATTAACTACCCATGATAATTTAATATTTCTGTCATTGCGATTCAGTGTCTCCAGGAATAAGGTTAGGCTATCTATGTCTCCTTTCCAGAGTATGAGGATGTCATCTATATACCTCTTATATAGTATTAACTCTTCAGGTTTGCCAGGTAGTATCGCATCCTCTTCCCATTGAGACATATAAAGGCAAGCTACACTGGGCGCAAACTTCGCTCCCATCGCAACTCCAGTTTTTTGGTAGTAATACTCGCGATCATACCAAAAATAGCTGTTCTTGAGGCAAAAGTCCAAACATTTCACTAAGTATTTTCGCTGTACGCATGGCAAAGTACTGTATTTCCTTAAGCCCCACTTCACTGCCTCACACGCTTGATGGTGTAGGATTATTGTATATAGTGACGAAACGTCTGCAGATGCCATAATCCATGGGCCTTCCTCTTTTGGTAGCCCTTCCAAGATTTGTAATACTTGTTTGGTGTCTCTGAGGTACGCTTTTGTTTGTTTGACTACTGGTTGAAGATATTTATCGATATATTCCCCCATTCTAGAGGTTAAAGAGTCGATCCCATTAACTATGGGTCTTGGGGGCGGGTCTGCTTTATCCTTATGGATCTTGGGAAGTGAGTAAATAATCGGGGTCCTACATGCCTCGGGGATCAGATACTTCGCTTCTTTTTTAGTCAAGATGTTTCTTTTTAATCCCAGATGCACCACCTTTTCCAGCTCCTTTCTACATTTAAACACTGGGTTTTTTGGTAATTTAGTATAGGTAACACTGTCTGACAGTAATTTTGTCATACTGTTCTTATACTGTATTTTAGAGAGGATTACAATCCCTCCCCCTTTGTCAGCAGGTCGGATAACTATATCCTTCCTCTTTGTTAGTTTTCTGATGCCGCTCTTTATATGTTTAGGTTCCTCCAGTTTCTTAATTCTTAAATCTTTCAAGTCTTGTAAAACCACTTTTTTAAAAACTTCAATATGTCTGTTGTTCGAAATCAAAGGGTTAAAAACTGATTTATTTCTTAATTCGCTCCGTATGATATCTTGATCCTCATTCTGAATTCGCTTTTTAATGGGGTTACC
The DNA here is from genome assembly GCF_037356315.1 of Lithobates pipiens. Classification (NCBI taxonomy): domain Eukaryota; kingdom Metazoa; phylum Chordata; class Amphibia; order Anura; family Ranidae; genus Lithobates; species Lithobates pipiens. Next base: position 404,759,500 of record NW_027507758.1, on the reverse strand, counting down.
AGCCAAGTATTTTTTAATATTCAAGGTCCTTACATACTTCTGTATTCCTACATAAGTTTCAAATTTGTCTAAATTCTTTGTCGGGGCATATTTGAGACCTTTATCTAGTACGCCAATCTCTTCTTGGGACAGGGGGAGGCCACTCAAGTTGAAGATCCCCTCACCTTTTAGTCTCTTCTTTGCCTGTATTCTTTTTCCGGACCTCTTCCCTCTCTTCTTACAGGACTTCTTCTTTGATCCCATTGATCGTTTAGGCGTCTTGGTGGGTGATTCTCCGTGCCCCTCCCTAAAAAAGGCCTGCTTTGATACTGGTCCTGGTAGTAGCCATGGGATCTCCCATCTCCATTTTCCTCATAATGGTCCCTTAGGGGAGCATAATAATTGTTTGTAGGTATTGGATAGCGTCCATCGGGATAGGGGTAATCGCGCGGTGTGCCCCAATTATCTCTATGACCAGTCCCATAATTATGTGGGGGGGTCCTTCCTCGTTGGCCTTGCATTCCTTGGGGTGGGCCCCTATTTTCCCTTTGATCCCTAAGGTCATATGGTGGCTTATTGTAGTTGCCATTCTGTGTCCTTCTCTGGTTATTATTTTTCCAGTAAGGCTTCTTACCCCCATTATGTGGTGTTTGGTTTGAGTAGGGCGGTCTCCTCTCAGCTCTTTGTGGTGTGGAGTAGTTGTGGTCATTTTCTCTCTCATTACCCCTTGGGGCCCTAGATGGTTCTACCCGATTTCCAGTTTGTAGATCATTTTGCTCTGGTCTGTATTGGATACTCCCAGGTTGTGTAATTCTCTCTGGGGTGGAGAATGTAGAGATCGGATCCAAATTACCTCTCTGTCTCTGCCATTTAAAAACATCATCATTTTTAAAATCATTGATATCCCTTGTGTACTTCTTGCTTTTCCTAGTCTGGACTTCTTTGTCCTTCTTGGCTAGGTCTTTATTCAATTGTGACATGAGTGAGGTGAGCTCAGGCTTATCCTTATGTGTTTCCAGTTCCCCTTTTATCTCTCCTATGGTCTGGTCTATTTTCTTTAATTTCCTCTGTTTTCTTTTGAGTAGGAAAATAAGTAATTCTAAACCTTTTGTGTTAAAGAAAGAAAACCATTCATCAATCGACTCCTGGTCAACCAAACCATCGTTTGGTGTAATATCCCATCTGAGTCTTCTCGGCACTATGCTGTCTTTCTGGTACTGCTCAAAAGTGGTTATGTCCCACCATAGGCTCACTTTTTTCTCCATATTGTGGCCCAACTTCCGCATCAGACTCTCTAAACCCCCATTTTTTATTACATTGGAGTCTGAGCTATTAAATACTTGTTCTAGATCAATTTTCCTTTTTTCCATAAAAGAAAATACCTCCATTATGGCTGCAAGGATATATGGGAGAGTAAGTCAAAGTAGTAATGGTAGGTTATCCTCGCGCTATAGTGGTAAAGTTAGAGCAGGTTGGTGTGGTTGCAGCAAAAAACACCGACAGAGGTGCAAACCCTCCCCTCAAAGTGACAGTAAATAGTAAATAGATGGTGTTGCGCTCCACATAAAATAAATTAAGTCTAATAACACAATTAATAAATAATCTCATAAAATCTTGAAAACGTTTTCAAGATTTTATGAGATTATTTATTAATTGTGTTATTAGACTTAATTTATTTTATGTGGAGCGCAACACCATCTATTTACTATTTACTGTCACTTTGAGGGGAGGGTTTGCACCTCTGTCGGTGTTTTTTGCTGCAACCACACCAACCTGCTCTAACTTTACCACTATAGCGCGAGGATAACCTACCATTACTACGTGCCACATCATCGGTGCCCATCAGTGCCGCCTTATCAGTGCCCGTCACTGCAGCCCCGTCAGTGCCCATCAGTGAATGAGAAAAAGTACTTATTTACAAAGTTTTGTAACTGAAACAAAAAAACAATTTTTTTTCAAAATTTTCAGTCTTTTTTTATTTGTTTAGCAGAAAATAAAAATCCCAGAGGCGATCAAATACCACCAAAAGAAAGCTCTATTTGTGGGAACAAAATTATAAAAATTTAGTTTAGGTACAGTGTAGCATGACCGCGTAATTGTCATTCAAAGTGCGACAGCACTGAAAGCTCAAAATTTGTCTGGGCAGGAAGGTGTATAAGTGTCTGGTATTGAAGTGGTTAAACAAAAACAAACAGCCAAGCTCTCACTTGACACAGCAATATTTTGGACCTTGTCTAGCCCTTCATCAAGCTAAGTCATATGTGCAGAATGCACATCATGTTTTTTTTTTTTAAGCCACCACATCCAAGGATTGCAATATATAAATTTTTTGTTCATGGATTTTGATATCCTTTAACCACTTCCACCCTGCCCACTGTACATAAATGATGTGGTAGGAGCTTTGCCATTCTAAACCAACGTATACTGGTACGTCACTCAGAACCAGTGCCCATGAGCGACCTGCGAGGCCACGCAGCGGCACAATCCTGTGATAACTGTGTTAAAAGGACACAACCAAGCACAGATCAGGATATGGGTGCTGTGATTGGCCCTCCCGATCATTTGATGACTGTGTCCAATTACAGTCTTCACAGTGTAAACAGAGACACGTTTCTCAGTTAGAGATCAGTGAGTGTGTGTGTGTGTAAGTGATGATTTTACACAGAGCTGTCACAGATCACGCAGAATGCAGCCACCCCCACACATAGTACACCAAGTACCACTGTCCTTGTCCCATGAACATCTGTCACAGTTTCTCCATGAACATCTGTATTAGTGCACGAAACATCTGCAATAGTTCAATAATGTTCCATTGTGACCTCAACATCTGTCAGTGTCTGCTGGTGGATGATCAACATCTGTCATTGTGTACACATGCACAAAAACATCTGTCAGTGAACCTGTGTCCTACCAATCAATAAATTAAAATGTAAAGTGCTCCCACACCCCCAATGCTCACGTGTAAAGGCGAACTCACATGTGCATATGCAAACATAAATGGCAATCACACCACACGTATGAGGTAAAACATATAATTAGGCATAAAAACATGGCATATAATAGCTCTATGCATTTGGTGGATTCATCCACTCTTCAGGAGCATGCATGTGGATAAATTAATACTGTAGTATAGTAATAAAAATAATATCTATATGGTCTGACCCCACCAAGGAAAAGAGATCAAGATGGGATAAATAGGAGGTAAAATTACATAGGAAAAACGCCCCCAAAAACACTCTCAAAAGTACTTACATTCAATGTATCTATGCAGTAGGAGTGTGCCAACATGAATCAGAGAACACTTAGGCCGCGTACACACGGGCGGACTGTCCGCCCAACTAGGTTCGTCAAACAGTTTGACAAACAGTCCGTTCAAAATTAGCATGAACGGACTTGACCACACACGACGAACAAACAGTCCGCTGAAAACTTGCGCGATGACGTGAACGGCACGTACGACGGGACGAGAAATTCGGCGTCCGATACACTGCAATGCAACCTTCGCCGTGTAAATTCTTTCTGAGCATGCGCGAGACTTAGTTTGCCGAACAAGCCTACACACGAGCGGACTGTCCGCTCAAACCAAGTTTCAGCGGACAGTCTTACGGAAATTCCGAAAAACTTTGTTCGTCAGACTGTCCGCTGAAACTGTCCGCTGAAGCCCACACATGAGCGGACTGTCCGCTGAAACACTGTTCAGCGGACAAAGTTGGACGAACAGTCCGCCCGTGTGTACGCGGCCTTAGGGGTGTCGCTGGTGGGAGCTGAAGTGGTTAGGGCAGCCCGGGAAGCAACGAGTATGATTTCAAAGAAAGGAAATTCCAAAAGATGAAAATAGTAATAAACGACCATAAATGCTGAAACCAAAAATAAAAAATATAAAACATCTACTGGGAACTCATATATTGTGATATATTGGGTCATATATCTTATACTTGGTAAGGGTTAGGATAATGAGATGCTAATGAGTGTGTAAATAGAGTTAGTGAGAGTAAGAATGGAAGGTGATAAAATGGTGAAATACAGGCATATCCCACTTTTAAGTACACAATGGGGTTTATTTACTAAATCTGGAAAGTGCAAAATCTTCTTCTACATAGAAACCAATGAGCCTCCAGGTTTTATTTCAAAAGCTTAATTGAACAAACTGGGGTTAGAAGATCATTGGATTCTATACAGAAGTGAGCCTGATTTTGCACTTTCCAGCTTTAGTAAATAAACCCCATTGTGTACTTAAAAGTGGGGTATGCCTGTACATGAAAAAATGAGAAACAGTGTCATCAGAAAGATTAGATGAGATGAAACCCAAACGTGTAAAAGTAAAATAATGATAGTGAAGAGTGAAAATCAGATTACCAAATACAAACTTAAGTTCTAAATGATCCAGAGGGTGTCCAAGTGAGAAGATGGGACCACCATGTGAGTCAAATGCCCCAGTTCGCCCCAGTTCCTATGTAATTTTACCTCCTATTTATCCCATCTCAATCCTCAAACAGGGTCAGACTATATAGATATTCTTTTTATTACTATACTACAGTATTCATTTATCCATGTGCATGCTCCTGAAGAGTGGATGACTTCACAAAATGCATAGAGCTATTATATGCCGTTTTTTATGCCTAATTATATGTTTTACCTGACCAAATCATTACTTGTATTATGTGATATGTATTACTAAGTGGCAATTTGTAAATACTGTATGTATATCTACTGAATGAATTGCATTGGTTATCTATGTCTACTCATGATTACCCTCATGTAACATATTACTGATTTCCAATAAATTTAAATGTTCTTCACCTGCGTGCCTCATCTATAGTCTCAACATTCAGTCATCCTGTTTCTCTGATTTAGATAGGAATGGAGGCAATTGACCTTACCAGGTCATCGCCTCATTTAAAGTCCCAGCGTTCTCTTTTTCTTCAAGATAAAGACATAATATATTTTCAAAGTTTAAGTTTTTAGATACTGCAAAACTTGGGTTGGCAAACACCCAAACCCTTCTCTTTTGTTAACTTTCTGCTTATTCTGAATTGCTATTATGCTAGATAAAAAATGATGAATGGACTACCGGCACAAAAAGGAACCAACAGATTATATCCTAGTTTGCTGCAATCTGAATGTCACTACGTGAGTAAACAAATTTAAAAAAATGATATATATAATATGGATTGCGCTAACTACCACCATAACTCATTGAATATCAAATATCACTTTCACAGTGCCTTGTAAAAACCAAATGTGCTGTGCATATATTAATACTTCTATAAACTCCTCACTACAACCTTAATAAAAACATATATGTTCTATACTGCTATATAAAGTGCAATTCATATTTTATATTCATATATAAATACCAAATAGAATAGTGTAAAGAAAAAAGAACAGAAAAAAAATTCCAGTGCAAATGAATGTCCTAAGTGAGTGATCACTTTAGTGCCAATAAATTCCTCCTATATAAAGTGCTTCTTTTATAAAGTGCTTCTTTTGTCCACCAAGCGAGTGACTTCACCACCACCTGCTGCAATGGCCACTCACCAGATAAACCAGCATATGCGCCTTTGGTTCATTTAGGATAACCACTCCGTTCAGGATTTCACCAACAGCCTTTTCAAGCAGTATGTAAGACCCTCTTGCGCTAATTGTTTCTCATAAAGATATATAAATAGCCATCATAGTGTAGAATGTAATCAAAATGTATTTAAAAGGTAGAAAAGCATAGTTAAACTCACATGTGCTTGTGCCTATGCCGGCACCAAGCATATCCAACAGTGTATGTGGGGATGGGGTTCGGATCTATCACCCTATCTCTCCTTTCCCCTCCAAGTAGCGGCATGCGTCCCACAACCTCGGATCGCGTTCCAAGCCTCGTTTTTCGCTATAACGGAAGTGACGAAACGAAGTTCCCAGCAGCCTCTACGTGTTTCGCAAATTGTCTTGTGCCATCAGGAAGCTCTTCTGTTCCTGCCGTATTGTAGTCTGCATCTCCCCAAGGTAATACATAAAATCTGGCCTGTTAGTGGGCCCTGAGGACAAGGTTAACACTGCTTTAGAGGGTGTAATTCTAGAGGAACTTTATTACACATCTGGTGGGTATGCCCTATTGCAGGGGTAGGGAACCTCAGCTCTCCAGCTGTTTTGAAACTACAGGTCCCATGAGACATTGCAAGACCCTAACAATCACAGGCATGGCTCCTAGAGGCAGAGGCATGATGGGATTTGTAGTTTCAAAACATCTGGAGAGCCAAGGTTCCCTACCCCTGCCCTATTGTCTAGAAACATCTATCCTACTTAATAACCATTCTAACTTTTTACAAATCTGGTCTCCATTGCTTGACTTTACCAACACACCCAATATTGACCATTCTTTACTTTCTCTCTAAAATTATAGTTACAGCAAAAATAATCCAAACAAATATAATTTTTAGTGAATGAAAAATCATGCTATGTCTTTAACAAGCAAAAGTGGCATTAATTATCGAGAAAGAAAACATCTGTTAAGATAATTGCATGGAGTGAAACATTTCTACACAATTTAATGAATGCTGTGCCTACCACAGAGGCAATGCAATTACAGCAGTGTGTGTCCATTTTACTGGAAACATGCTTACAATTCTATATAAAACCAAATATCATACAACAGCATAAAGTATGACTGATCGATATAAGCATGCAGTACTTTTTTTGCCACAGCATGTTGTGACACAGCATACTGCATCGGAACTAAATGAAATGTTACTTTGTGTCACAATTATTAGTTCTACACTTTAGATTTATATTCGTACAGACTGTTAACTTTGATTATTTTATATGCAGATAGATGTAATAATCCATCTTGATGCAATGTTTAAAGTTTGAAGCAGGACTTACTGCACCGATAAATGCACAGTGCACTGTAGGCGAGGGACCATAGTCAAGAATGTTCTGAATAATAGTAGTAGGCTACAAAAAAATGAAATACAATGTGGAAATGAAAACATGATCTTATATTTTGAGCATAGATACGTTTTAAAGTGGTTGTAAACCCTCCCCCACAACTTTGTCCCATGTAAATCAGCATACAAAACCCTAATGAACACTGCTTGTAGATATCTCCTTACTTGCTTAGTATTGTTGTAATCCTTGTTGTTATGTAGAATGAAGTCACTGAGCATGCCCAGATCTCCCCTGATTTACGGCACACTCTCTATGTCTTATCTATCTGTTATCAGGCCTTCTTACAGCACAACACTGAACTCTGCTAATCACTCAGAGCTTCCTCCTACACACCATGTGACCATGTGACCTCATATACAGTCTAAACTTGGCCATTACTGCAGTCTTATCAGCTGAAGCTGATAAGTCTGACAAAGGCAAACATTAGACATCGGCACAAGTAAATACTATGAAATAAACAAGTCGGCTATGAACAGGGAAGCAGGGTTGCCATAGAAATGTTGGTTTGAGAAGGAGGCTTGGTTAACAGTACAGCAAATGCTCAATGTAAGGGAGGAAATACACTCCACTGTAGACAATACTTAAGATGGCGCTGCCTGACCCCTGGAAACAAGTTTTTTAAAGTTTCTTTAAACAGTAAGTAATATGCGATTTGGGCTGGATTACAGTGGCTATAGTCTGATAATTACTTATTATAATGGACTAAATGAAAAGAAGCATCAGAGTGAGAGAGTTTACTTTCTCTTTAACGGAAAAAGCTGAAGCTAGAATCTGATTGGTTACTATGCACAGCTGCTACAGATTCTCTCTGCTCCAGTTTTAGTATGTTCCCCAACCTGTTTATACAAATAAACCTAAAAACATTAAAGATCACATCTTACATCATAGTTGCAGTGTAGCGGATATATTTCTATAAACTGGGCAGTGGGGCACATACAGTGGTGTGAAAAAGTGTTTGCCCCCTTCCTCATTTCCTGTTCCTTTGCATGTTTGTCACACTTAAGTGTAGAGGTCGACCGATATATCGGCCGGCCGATATATCGGCCGATATTTGCCGTTTTTTAAATAATCGGCATCGGCCGATTGTGCTGATAAAAAGCCGATTTAGAACTACAGCGGGACTTTGAAATGACTTCTGTATAGAAGTCAGTGTGAGTTGCCTGAGTCGTCATAGCAACACTTTCCTCCTCTCTGGGCAGACTGCCAAGAAAAGAACTAAAAGATACAATGTTTACACTTGAATGAATGAAGTCATCTCGGTGTGTAGAAGTTCTCAGTTTAACCATTTAAAGACTAAATCTTTTCTGACACTTGTTGCTTACAAGTAAAAATTCTGTATTTTCTGCCAGAAAATCACTTAGACCCCCATAAATTATATATATATATTTTTTAGCAGAGATCCTAGGGAATAAAATAGCGGTTGTTGCAATATTTTATGTCACACGGCATTTGCACAGATGTCTTTCAAATGCATTTTTTTGGGAAAAAAATACACTATTTAAAAATAAAATAAAAACAGTAAAGTTAGCCCATTTTTTTTTTTTTCGTCCAAAAGTTTTGACTACCTGTTTTTATTTAATACATAGGTTTTTTTTTTTTTTTTTTATCTAAATCATACATACAAGTACACTGATTGGAGGTTTGTTTTGTTTAATAAATGTTTAAATGTAAGAAATTTTCTGTATCACTTATGAAGACTGCTTTCACACTGGAGCGTTGATGGTAAAACGCAAGTTTTAGCGGCTCTTTACCATCATTTTAGCGGTGCTATTTGGCTGCTAGTGGGGCACATATAACCCAGCTAGCGGCCAAGGAAGAGGTTAAATGCGCCCATGAAGCACTGCTGCCAAATTGCATTGCATGCGCTTCGGCAGTGGTGCCCATTCATATCAATGGGCAGGAGTGGTGGAGGAGCGGTATACAACACTCCAAACGTGCTGCTTGCAGGACTTTTTTTTAAGATCCTGCCAGCGCATCGTCTCAGTGTGAAAGCACTCTGTCTTTCACACAGACTGCAGGGGAGCCATTTTGCAGGCACTTTACAGGTGCTATTTTTAGCCCAAAAGCGCCTGAAAAATGACCCAATGGGAAAGGTGTGTTAGATCAAGGGGGATTAAAAAAAAAATAATAATAAATAAAAAAGGAAAAAAATAAATAAAATAAAATCGGCCTAACATATCGGCCCAAAAAAATCGGCATCATATATCGGCTATCGGCCGCCATGATTTCTAAATATCGGCATCGGCATCGGCCAGAGAAAAACCCATATCGGTCGACCTCTACTTAAGTGTTTCGGAACATCAAACCAATTTAAACAATAGTCAAGGACAACACAAGTAAACACAAAATGCAATTTGTAAATGAAGGTGTTTATTATTAAAGGTGAAAAAAAAATCCAAACCATCATGGCCCTGTGTGAAAAAGTGATTGCCCCCCTTGTTAAAACATACTATAACTGTGGTTGTCCACACCTGAGTTCAATTTCTCTAGCCACACCCAGGCCTGATTATTGCCTCTCCTGTTCACAATCAAGGCATCACTTAAATAGGAGCTGCTTGACACAGTAAGGTCCACCAGAAGATCCTTAAAAGCTACACATCATGCCGAGACCCAAAGAAATTCAGGAACAATTGAGAAAGAAAGTAATTGAGATCTATCAGTCTGGAAAGGGTTATAAAGCCATTTCCAAAGCTTTGGGAATCCAGCGAACCACAGTGAGAGCCATTATCCACAAATGGCGAAGACATGGAACAGTGGTGAACCTTCCCAGGAGTGGCCGGCCGCCCAAAATTACCCCAAGAGCGCAGCAACGACTCATCCAAGAGGTCACAAAAGACCCCACAACAACGTCCAAGGAACTGCAGGCCTCACTTGCCTCAGTTAAGGTCAGCGTTCATGCCTCCACCATCAGGAAAAGACTGGGCAAAAATGGCCTGCATGGCAGAGTTCCAAGGAGAAAACCACTGCTGAGCAAAAAGAACATCAAAGCTCGTCTCAATTTCTCCACAACACATCTTGATGATCCCCAAGACTTTTGGGACAACATTCTGTGGGCCGATGAGACAAAAGTGGAACTCTTTGGAAGGTGTGTGTCCAAGTATATCTGGCGTAGAAGGAACACTGCATTTCATAAAAAGAACATTATACCAACAGTAAAATATGGTGGTGGTAGTGTGATGGTCTGGGGCTGTTTTGCTGCTTCAGGACCTGGAAGACTTGCCGTGATAAAAGGAACTATGAATTCTGCTGTCTACCAAGAGATCCTGAAGGAGAATGTCCGACCATCTGTTCGTGTACTCAAGCTGAAACGAACTTGGGTTCTGCAGCAGGACAATGATCCTAAACATACCAGCAAGTCCATCACCGAATGGCTGAAGAAAAACAAAATGAAGACTTTGGAGTGGCCTAGCCAAAGTCCTGACCTGAATCCTATTGAGATGTTGTGGTATGACCTTAAAAAGGCCGTTCATGCTCGAAAACCCTCTAATGTAACTGAATTAGGACAATTCTGCAAAGATGAGTGGGCCAAAATTCCTCCAGGACGCTGTAAAAGCCTCATTGCACGTTATCGCAAACGCTTGGTTGCAGTTGTTGCTGCTAAGGGTGGCCCAACCAGTTATTAGGTTTAGGGGGCAATCACTTTTTCACACAGGGCCATGATGGTTTGGATTTTTTTCACCTTTAATAATAAACACCTTCATTTACAAATTGCATTTTGTGTTTACTTGTGTTGTCCTTGACTATTGTTTAAATTGGTTTGATGTTTCGAAACACTTAAGTGTGACAAACATGCAAAGGAACAGGAAATGAGGAAGGGGGCAAACACTTTTTCACACCACTGTACTACTGTGACCAGATTGTTGTATCTTGAAAGGGAAGGGGAAAATATTTTTTCCAACATTTGTAGTTTTAAATCTCCTAGAGTCTAGGAGATTTAAAACGACAAATAATGGAGAAAATAAGGAGGTGAAAATGAGGGGAGAGGAATAAAAAAAATGGCAATGCATATAAAAGTCTATTAATATTTGAATCCTAATCTTAAATTAGCTGCATAAAACATTCAAGTCCTGGGGAAGAAGACATAATCAATTTTAAAAATGTAAGTGACATCAGTGATTTATACTTTTGGGAAATTTGGTGCAGATATGATCAATCCCAAAAAAAAACAAACGACTTGGAGATAATAGAAAAATTTGGTTAGGTGCCCTACAGCTGGAGAAATGGCAGCCATTTTGAAGGATCTGGCCTAACTCTGTAATCCGTCTTCCACTATCCTTGGTTCTTCCAGGAAAAAATTAATCACTTGTGCAGTTCGTTTATGCTCTCTCTGTGGGAGCAGTGGCAGCTGTTACCATGCAAGGTTCTAGATCTTGCAAAAAGTATGTATGGGGATAATTCCTGATTCCCCATTGTGTATTAACATTAAATCAAGAAAATATATTGACTAATTTTTCAACACATAAGTAAATTATATATTCACTCATTTAGGTAATCAAAATGTTTCAGCATACAAATATACCTCTCCCACACCATAACAAGGGCATCAATATAATAACTTCAAGTTACAATCTGAGCAAACAAAAGCTCCTCTTACCATCCCATGTATAAATTTGAAAAGGAGAGAGAGAATTAGTGTCCATCAAGACCCCTCTTTTTTGTAGATAGTAAACATTTTTGAAATGTATTAAGAGAAGCTCTACCAATGTTATAAAAAATAAAAATAAAAAAACAGAGTTCCTCCTTATATTGACTATATTTTCTTGGATGGTATCTGAGGGCAGTCAGGGTCAAATGCTATGGAATCAATGAGTACAGGGCTTTGACATTGAGGGCCATCCACAAATAACCTTCTTTCCATTGTAAGTATCTTATATGAGAAAGAAAAGGCTTAGTATTTTTTGATTTATCCTGGGAACTTCTATACCAGTACCTGTAAATGAAGAACCAGTTCCTTAAACTTTCAGACATCTCTCTAAAGGAAATCCAATATTCTGCTGTCTGGAGATCTCTGTAATTGTGGACACACTGGGGCTAATTTACTAAAACCGGAGAGTGCAAACTCTGGTGCAGCTGTGCTTTGGCAAAGCCTAATTGAACAAGCTGAAGTTAGAAGCTGATTGGATGCCATGTACAGCTGTGCCAGATTTTGCATACTCCAGGTATTAGTAAATCAACCCCATTGCTGGTTATAGGAAATGTCCATTATTCTTTACTATAGTATCAACATTTTCAGCTAAGGACATGAAATCCTGCCACAACAGTGTGTATTCCTTTGGTGACCCAATGGTATGTAATAGCAGTCCTATGTATATTAGGGATCCTAGAGCTTATGAGCCTAGATTCCCTCCCCCCTGTAGAGTTAGAACTTCAATGAGATTAGAAAGGGTTAGAACTTCCATGAGTTTTGAAATGGATGATCTTTCGCAAGTGGTGGGAAAAAAATTGCAATGGCCAGTAACTATAAACAGACAACCTACCTTTGGCTCTGCCCTGTGGGCCTCCCACTGTGCATATAGGTATTGAAATGTATTAAAATATTATGTGCTTCTGGTTAGTAGGCTAACGCGTTGTTAATTTGATCTAATTATAATTTTGCTTGTTCATACCTTTGTCAAGGTTTGTGGCATGTATTTTTGTATTCCCATCTTTTTCAATAAATAGTTTGTAAATAATAAAAAAAATATACCGTATATACTCGAGTATAGGCCGACCCGAATATAAGCCGAGGCCCCCAATTTACCCCCAAAAAAACTGGCAAACTTATTGACTCGTGTATAAGCCGAGGGTAAGACATGCCTGTCCATCCCTGTGTGTGTGTCCGTCCATCCCTGTGTGTCCGTCCATCCCTGTGTGTCCGTCCATCCCTGTGTGTCCGTCCATCCATCCCTGTGTGTGTGTGTGTCCATCCATCCATCCATCCCTGTGTGTGTGTGTCTCCATCCATCCATCCATCCATCCCTGTGTGTGTGTGTCTCCATCCATCCATCCATCCCTGTGTGTGTGTGTATCCATCCGTGTGTGTGTGTGTGTGTGTGTGTGTGTGTGTGTGTGTGTGTGTGTGTGTGTCCAGCCTACCTGTGTCCCGAGCCTTTGTCCCGAGCCTCCGTCCCGTGCCTTGCCTCCGTGCCTTGCCGCCGTGCCTTGCCTCCGTCCCGTCCCGTGCCGTGCCTTGCCTTGCCTCCGTCCCGTGCCCTCTTCGTCGGCGCCTCGGCGGCCATTGTAAAATTCAAAAGCTGCGCCGCCGCCTTCGCCTGTGATAGGCGGAACACTGAATTTCCCAGCAGCCTGTGTTCCGCCTATCACGTACATCGTATCATCCTCGTCCGTAGTACGAGGATGATACGATGTCCGTGATAGGCGGAACACAGGCTGCTGGGAAATTCAGTGTTCCGCCTATCACAGGCGAAGGCGGAGCCGGAGGCGCGGCTTTTGAATTATAGAATGGCCGCTGTCTGTCTGCTCGACACGCTGATCGAGCGGGCAGACAGCGATGACTCGAGTATAAGCCGAGGGGGGCACTTTCAGCCTCAAAAAAGAGGCTGAAAATCTCGGCTTATACTCGAGTATATACGGTATATATTAATTTGATGCAGTGAAAAAACAGATCAGAGTAGACTTGTATTTGTTATTGCACATAGTGTGTATATATATATATATATATATATATATATATATATATATATATATATATATATACTGTAACCTTTAAAGGATTCTATGTTAGCCATGGTAAATAGTACAGTTTAAAACTATGAAAGATTGTTTGACATGAGGATTAACGTAAACACAGCTCTGGGACTGCACATGTCCACAGATATACACATCAAGGATGAGGAAGCTTAGCAGTAGAGAAGAAAGATGAGAAAATGGATGGTTTATTACACCTACAAGAAACTTTTAGTAGGCTACTACCTGTGTCTATAAAAATCATTAAACGTAGCTAAATGCATTATTGCTCTACTTTTTTGTGACACTTACACGAAAATAAGTGAACGATAATAAAAATAAATGAATTGTACCCATGCAGCAGGTTCCCCTCACCCTGCATGGGTTAAATGCTCATTGGACTAATGGATGTGGATAAAGTAAAAATCGAAATATTATTCATCCTTCCTCTGTCAGCCAGCTCTCTTCAGTATGTGGGTGAGACCTCTCCATCTTCCCAATACCGAACTGCATTGTATTTGATGATGTCAGAGAGTTGTGGCTGCTTAGGCAGGAAACCTGTGGGAGTGGGTAGTAGGGTATTTGTACTTATTCCTTCCCCCTAGCCAAACAAGCATTTTCCCATGCAGTGTTGGGGGAGACCCCACTGCATGGGTACATTTATAGATGGCCTGTGTTAGCAGAGACAAACAGGTCAATCTCCAGGCCAGGTAAAGGTAGTTAAAGGCATTCTGTTAGTACAAAACCTACATATCAATTACACAGTGAATTGTGAGTGTTCTGTTTAGGAAAGAGGCTTAAAAAACACGACGATTTATGTTAATGTTATGTAAGGGAGAGAGCACACAACCCTTTGGCGGAATTACCAGGGTCACAACAGTCGTGCCTCCCCCTGTACCTCTGGCTGGTATCTAACTATACAGGGGTTTGGGTGGGAGGGGGCCATTGGCAGCTACATGATGTCCATGGAATGTCCCTACAGTGAGCACAGTTCACTTCGAGTGTCAGTGTACACAATGGAGTGGGAAAGGGCCTCTGACCCGAGCAGGCACCAGATTCAGTGCGCAAGTTTGTCGCTCTGCTTGTACACTTTTGCTGATACATGCTTGGGTCAGAGGCCCCCCGCCTGTCTCCTGTGACACTGGCCCTCACCTGTGACACTGGCCCCCACCTGTCACCTGTGACATTGGCCCCCCACCTGTCACCTGTGACACTGCCCCTTCCCTGTCACATTGACCCCCACCTGTCACCTATGCCACTGGCCTCCCAACTGTCACATGTGACACTGGCCCCCCTGTCACCTGTGACACTGCCCCCCACCTGTGACACTGGCCTCCCACCTGTGACACTAGCCCCCCACCTGTCACCTGTGACACTGGCCCCCCACCTGTCACCTGTCACACTGGCCCCCCACCTGTCACATGTCACACTGGCCCCCACCAGTGACACTGGCCCCCACCTGTCACATGTCACACTTGCCCCCCCCCACCTGTCACCTGTTATACTGGCCCCCCACCTGTCACACTGGCCCCCCACCTGTCACCTGTGACACTGGCCCCTACCTGTCACCTGTGATACTGCCCCCCCACCTGTGACACTGGCCCCCCACCTCTCACCTGTGACATTGGCCCCCAACCTGTCACCTGTGACACTGGCCCCTTCCCTTTGACATTGACCCCCCCCCCCCCCACCTGTCACACTGGCCCCCCACCTGTCACTTGTGACACTGGCTCCACCTGTCACCTGTGACACTGGCCCCCCACCTGTGACACTGGCCCTTCCTGTCACCTGTGACACTGGCCCCCGACCTGTGACACTGGCCTCCCACCTGTAACACTGGCTCCCCACCTGTGACACTGCCTCCCCACCTGTGACACTGGCCCCCCACCTGTCACCTGTGACACTGGCCCCCCACCTGTAACACTGCCTCCCCACCTGTCACTTGTGACACTGCCTCCCCAGCTGTGACACTGCCCCCCCACCTGTCACCTGTGACACTGGCCTCCCACCTGTAACACTGGCTCCCCACCTGTGACACTGCCTCCCCACCTGTGACACTTCCCCCCCAACTGTCACCTGTGACACTGGCCCACCACCTGTGACACTGGCCCCCCACCTGTAACACTGGCTCCCCACCTGTGACACTGCCTCCCCACCTGTGACACTGGCCCCCCACCTGTCACCTGTGACACTGGCCCCCCACCTGTCACTTGTGACCCTGCCTCCCCACCTGTGACACTGGCCCCCCACCTGTCACCTGTGACACTGGCCCCCCACCTGTAACACTGCCTCCCCACCTGTCACTTGTGACCCTGGCCCCCCACCTGTGACACTGGCCTCCCACCTATTACCTGTCACACTGCCACCTCACCTGCCACATAGCCCCTCTTTTATCACACTGCCCACGTCATACTATTTCCCCTTCAGACTGCCCCCCACCTGTCATACTGCCCCCACCTGCCACACTGTACCCTGTCACACTGCCGCCTTGGCACAATACCCTCCTGTCAAACTGCCCCCCTCCTGTAACACTGCCCTTCCATCATTCTGCCCCCTCGTCACATTGCCCCTTCTGTCATATTTACCCCCCTCCTGTCACACTACTCCCCTCTTGTTACACAGGCCCCTCCTTTCACAGTGCTCCCTCGTTACACTGCCTTCCTCCTGTCATACTTCCCAGGTATCCTTTTCCTGCCAGACTGCCCCCTTCTTGTCACAATATCCCCCTGTCCAACTGCCCCATCATACTGCCCCCTTCTGTCACACTGCCCACATCGTACTGCCCCTCCTTTTACAGTGCTCCCTCATTACACTGCCCTCGTCCTGTCATACTTCCCAGGTATCCTTTTCCTGTCACACTGCCCCCCTCTTGTCACAATATCCCCCTGTCATACTGCCCCCTCCTGTCACACTGCCCCCCTTCTTTCAGAGTAGCCCCCTCTTATCACACTTTCCAGATACCCTTTTTTGGTCACACTGCCCCTCTCCTGTCAAAATATCCCATCATACTGCCCCCCTCACACTGCCCCTCATCCTTTCACAATACCCCCCCATCATACTTCAGATCAGGGGCCCTTTATGGTTTCTTGCACTGGGGCCCTGAAGGTTATAGCTACGTCTCTGACACAACCTCATGCCAGGGTGGTGAAGCTGAAAAAAACATTGACTTTACATCCCTTATAAAGAAGTGTAGCAGTGGAAAAGTTCTGAAATCTTACTTACAATTGTAACCACAAGCAATCAGCAGGAAAGAAAGTGTATGCTTCACTTGATACCAAATCAGCTATAACATCTTCCTCTAATATTATGACTTGACCGATTTGGTTTCGAACTTTTACAGGATAGATTTTGCCAATGTACAAAAGTGACATATACACTACAAGCTCCAGGCCAAATCCTTTCTGAGGTCTTGGACATTTTTGACAAGCATTCTAGAACAATATTCTTTTACTTGGTGGTAGTAGACTAGCAGTAGCTTCATGGTGTATTTAACCACTTGAGACCCGCGCTATAGCCGAATGACGGCTACAGCGCGGACCTCCTTTGCCAGGACTACGTCTATTGACGTCGTCCCGTGCACGAGTGGCCTGCGCGCCCCCTGAGGGGCGCGCGCGGCGCGCTCTGTGATCGGCGAGTCTATGAGACTCGCCTGATCACTGATCCGAGCAAGGGGTCGATCCCGACCCCTTATCACGTGATCAGCTGTCAGCCAATGACAGCTGATCATGTGATACAACGGAGCCGGTAATCGGCTATTATTCCTCCCCGCGCTGACAGTGCGAGGAGAAACAAAAAGAGCCGATCACCGGCGGCCGTGATCAGGACATCAGTCCCAATCACGGCCAGCCCTGCCAGTGCCCACCTGCCCCCTGCCAGTGCCCACCTGCCCCCTGCCAGTGCCACCTCATTAAAAAATAAGTGCCCCCCGTCAGTGCCACCCAGCAGTGCCCATAGTGCCACCCAGCAGTGCCCACAGTGCCACCCAGCAGTGCCACCCAGCAGTGCCCACAGTGCCACCCAGCAGTGCCCACAATCTGCCTCAACAAAGGTGCTGCACCCCAGTGCCACATATCCGTGCCCATCAGTGTCATCTACCAGTGCCCATCAGTGCCCAGCAGTGCCGCCCATCAGTGCCCAGCAGTGCCACCTATCAGAGCCACCTATCAGTGCCACCTATCAGTGCCCATCAGTCCCATCTATCAGTGGTACCTATCAGTGCCCCTTAGTGCCACCCATCCGTGCCACCCATCCGTGCCACCCATCCGTGCCATCTTATCTGTGCCCATCTTTGCCCATCAGTGCCGCCTTATCTGTGCCCATCGGTGCCGCCTTATCTGTGCCTATTAGTGCCGCCTTAACTATGCCTATCAGTGCCCACCAATGCAGCCTATCAGTGCCCACCAATGCAGCCTATCAGTGCCCACCAGTGCAGCCTATCAGTGCTGCCTCATCAACACACTTCAATGAAGGAGAAAAATGACCTGTTTGCAAAATTTTATAACAAACTATTAAACATGATTTTTTTTTTTAGCATCTTTTTTTGTTTGTTTAGCAAAAAATAAAACTCCCAGCTGTAATTAAATACCACCAAAAGAAAGCTCTATTTGTGGGAAAAAAATGATAAAAATTTCATTTGGGTACAGTGTTGTATGCCCGCGCAATTGTCATTCAAAGAGCATCAGCGCTGAAAGCTGAAAATTGGTCTGGGCAGGAGGGGGGTTTAAGTGCCCAGTAAGCAAGTGGTTAAAGGTAATCATTAAGATATCAAACTATGCTATCAGGAGAAGTATTAAAGTGGACCTAAGCTCAGAAAGTGAAGAGTTGCTATGATATAGGGAACATTTAAAAATGTAAAATGCTCCCTGAAAAATGTACCATTTATCTTGAATCTATCCTAAAATTAACTGTGCGCAGGCATTACTATGCCTTAAGGTGGACAGCACAGTGGCTAAGTGGTTAATTGGTTAAGTGGTAAGCACTTCACCCTGGCAGTACTAGGGTTGTCAGTTCAAATTCCAACCGCATCACTACCTGCCTGGATTTTGTATGTTCTCCCTGTGCCTACATGGGCTTCCTCTGGGTACTCAGGTTTCCTCCCACACTTCAAAGACATGCTGGTAGATTAATTAGTTCCAGTCTAAAATTGACCCTAGTATGTGTATGAATGAGTGTGAGTTAGGGACCTTAGATTATAAGCTCCTTGAGGGCAAAGGCTGATTTGAATGTCCTACTTCTGGACCTTTCAGCTAGCTTTGATACGGTTTACCACTTCCTCCTCCTCAAAAAACTTTACTCCCTCGGTCTTCATGACTGTGCTCTTGACTGGCTCTCATACTACCTATCCCAACGCACCTTCAGTGTCACTTACAATTCTACTTCCTCTTCTCCTCTTTCTTTCTCCTTCGGGGTCCCCCAAGGTTCTGTTTTTGGACCACTCCTATTTTCAATCTACACCCTTTCCCTGGGTTAGCTGATAGCCTCCCATGGTTTTCAATATAATTTCTACGCTGCCAAAACCCAAAGCTATCTCTCCATCCCTCAACTCACTCCATCATTTTCCTCAAGCATCACTAACTTACTAACGGACATATCTGTCTGGATGTCACACCACTTCCTCAAACTCAACTTGTCCAAAACCAAGCTCATAATATTTCCGCACCCACGTGCCTCTTCCCCTGACTTCTCTGTCAAGAGCAATGGCACAACCATCCACCCATCCCCACATGCCAGGGTACTAGGTGTTATCCTGGACTCTGAACTCTCCTTTTGGGCCACATCCAATCACTTCCCAAAGCTTGCCACCTCAACCTTCGCAACATTTCTAAACTACGTCCCTTCCTAACCAATTAAACCACAAAGCTCCTGATTTACTCCCTGGTTATCTCTCACTTCAACTTTTTCAACTCCCTCCTCATTGGCTTACCTTTAAATAGACCATCCCTCCTTCAGTCCATCATGAATGCTGCTGCCAGACTCATCTACTTTATAAACCGCTCAGAGTCTGCTACCCCTCTCTGCCAATCACTTCATTGGCTGCCACTCACCCAACTAAATCTATTGAAAATACTAACAATAAGTTACAAAACCATCCACAACTCTGCCCCCAGCTACATCACTAGCCTAGTCTCAAAATGCCAACCTAGTCATCCTCTTCGTTCCTCCCAAGACCTCCTGATCTCTAGCTCCCTCATCACCTCATCTCATATTGGCCTCCAGGACTTTTCCCAAACCTCTCCCATCCTCTGAAATTCCCTACCCCAATCTGTCAGACTATCTCCAAATCTATCTACTTTTAAGCAATCCCTGAAAACGTTTCTCTTCAGAGAAGCCTATCCTGCCTCCATTTAACAACTGTAGTTTAATTTTCTTCATCAGCTCATCCCCCACATTTATTACCCTTTCGTATCACTTGACCCTCCCTCCTAATAGCAGGGCCCTCTGATTCCTCCTATATTAAATTGTAATGTAACTGTGCTGTCTGGCCTAACGCTGTAAAGTGCCGTGCAAATTGTTGGCGCTATATAAACCCTGTATAATAATAATAACAATAATAATAAAAAAATATAATAAATAAGTATAATAAGTATAATAAATAATTATAATAAATATGTAAAGAGCTGCATAAACTGAGGGCATTATATAAGTACCTGTAATAAATAAATAAATAAATAAGGTTCATTACTGTATATCTGCAGTGTGATACCATCTAACACACCATGCCTCTGACTGCTAGTGTCACAAAATTTAAAGCAGTATTAAACCCAAAAGCAAACATTTATTTCATTGCAGCTTACCAATTCTTAGATGTGATGGCTGTGATAGGTGAAAACAGAAAACAGAGGGAAAAAAACTGATGCAACCACCACAACTAATGATTGGTAAGCTGCAATATAATACACTTGCTGTATTAAAGGGTTGTAAATCTCTAAGAAAAACAAAAACAAAACAAAGACAAAGGCAGCGCATGCTAGCTCATTATGAAATACTTACCTCAGAATGATGCCTTGAATCGGTGTCAGCACTCCAAGTACATACATGGCCGACATCTTCCACTGGAGTTACTTCTGGGTTCGCGGCTCTGGCCAATCAGAATAATGACATTACTCCTTTGCGCATGGCATGGCTACTGAAGAAACGGCACAAGCGGCCCGTTTCTTCAGTGCACATGTGCTGATGATGTCGGCAGCAGCGTATAAACTGAATATTTACTAAACTGTGCAAGTTTAGCAGATATTTACGGTACCTACAGGTAAGCTTTGTTATAAACTTACCTGTAGGTAAAAGTCGTGTAACAGAGTTTACAACCACTTTAACTGTATGAACAAGACATTTTGGGTTTCATACCGCTTTAAAGTGAGATGTGTTGATGTCATTACTGTGCTGCTCACTGTTTTCCTTCCTGGACAAGAAGCAGATCTGTAAAGCAAAGAGCTCCCTGCTTTTGCTTCATTCATTCTGTGAATCTGTGCTTTTTTAAACCTCTTCTGCTGCTCCTTGACCATTATCAGCCCAGGCATCAGAACACCAGTCAGCATGAGGGCAGCTCGGACATAAGTAAGCAAAGCCCTGCTCCTCTGCCAAGATGGCCTCCTGCACACCACCAAGGCACAGTGCAAAATAAGGCATCATAAGGTCAGTATTAGGGAAAAGATCAGTTTCAGAAAGCCCACAAGCAATACTAGTAACTAGTCCTTTGTCATCTACTTACCTTTGTTTGAGCACAGCTGCTGCAATAAAGGTCCTCTATAAAGGGTATCGCCAAATATACATAAAATGATATAAATATATTGCAGTATATACAATGTTTGTTTCACAAATAAACTTTAAATATATAATAAAAGATTCCCAGCACACTGACAGTAAATTAGATAGCACAACAGTAGCTGCCCATCTGCCTGCTTAGGGGGTGTCTTTGTCAGACTGAAACCTAAAGTGTTTGTTACCCCAAGATTTCATATTCCTGATATGTGCCTGCTGTACCGTTTACTTGTGTGAGAAAGTATCCTGTTCTCTTTGTATTGCTTCATTTGTCTGGAATCTCTGGTGTTCCTGTCAGTCCTTCTTCTTTCCTATTAAAAACTGACCACACTAAGCAGGAGAACACATTGTGGTCAGTTCTCCAGCTATGCTGGGAACTCAGCCTGCTCTCCTCCAATGCTCAGACTTGTCCTGACATGCCCCCGCTGCAGCCTTTCACTGTGAAGCTCGGTGTACTGCTGTTTTTTCCTACCCCAGCTCTTATGCAGCTGAGAGCAGAGGGAATGGGATTACTTATACAAAAGGGGAAAGAAGGAACTGAATGGGTTGTTTACAAGGTGGTCGTTTACAATCACTTTGAGACTGAGCCATCAGATAAAGGATGGGTCATTGTGATTACTCTCATCAGTTATGTGTCTAAATTTAACCTTGAACTATTTACCTCCCTATACAACAGACATTAAATCCTAACTCCACATTTAATGTCCCCTTAAACAGTTTGTTTAGGGGACAGGGGCGCTTTAGAAAAAAAATATTTTTTAATTATACTTTCTTTTTTTTTATTTTGACACTTTTTTGAAATAAAAAAAATTTGATTACTTTTATTCCTATTACAAGGGATGTTTATATTCCTTGTAATAGGAATAACAGTGATCAGATTTTATGACATGATAGGTCCTCTTTATAGTGAAATATGGGGTCAATAAGACCCTACATCTCACCACTAGGCTGAGAAGCCTGAAATAAAAAATAAAAATATACCGATCACCGCTTCAAAGCCAAAGCGGCACCATTTTTTTTTAATGCAGAGGCCGGGCGTGACATCATAACATCGTGCTCGGCCTCCGACGATCATAGAGACCATCTGGTCTGCCAGAAATCTCTATGATCAACATCCGGGGGCTGGCGGATCCTCTGTCTGACTCACTGATCATAGCGGTGAGTCAGTAGAAGCCCCGGAGGGCGGCGGGAGGGGGGTTGTCCCCTCTCACCTCCCCTAAGAATGATCAAGCGGCCGGGACAGCCACTATGATCTTTCTTATGGTGTAGGGAATCGCCGGCTGAAAACGGCAATATCTGAATGATGTCTGTAGCTACAGGCATCGTTCAGATATACCCGCTCAAAGTCCATCATGTCATATGATGACGGGTGGGCGTGAGGCGGTTAAAGGGACAATAAATGTGGAGTTGGACTTTAAGAAGGAGATATAGAAAAAAATAATACTACGGGAAAGGAAATTGGAAGCTCCACCTGCTGGCTAAAAATTAAAATGCAATTATTAAAGTATATATCACTGCATGGACACGATATTCATTACATCACTCCAATAAATGCACATGTTTTGTCTCGCTGAAATCACAAGCAGTGTTATCAGCCCTACCTAAATTCTTCCAGCAGGACTATAAAACACTTCCCCATATTGGTAAGGAGCTAAGAAGGGGTGTTATATGTTAACTACAGGATATTAGAAGCTCACTGAATTTTGTAAGGAACCGGTATTTTTTTTCTGTACTTGCAATGTTTTTATGGATTCAAAAACACAGAGAAAATACATGTATTTAAGAGATGTAATAAATGTGACTTTTTTTTTTTAAATGCTTTTATACACTTTAATAAGCAATACTTCACGTTTGTTTGAAGAAAATATATGTTTGAAATGTTTTTAAGTCTAAATAATAAAAATAAGGAAAAAAAAAGTACACAACCCTATACATTTCAATATATCTACATCTATAAAAGTGTTAATTTCTGAACATTTTGGAAATACATAGTTTACAATTCCTGCCCTTTTAATCATGCAAACTGGTTTAGTTCTGCACAAACATAACTCATTTTTGCAAACTTTTTCATATTTATATTGCAATGCCCTTTTATTCAATCTGCATTTGTGAGTTGCTTGGGCGGCTTGAGGGTTTACTTTACCTTTAGGAAACAAGGCATAAATGTACTTAATGTGAGTTATTTGAGGTACTCAGCACACATTGTGACAGTTATTTTTGGCTAATATGATGGAACATAATCAAATTATGTTGAGAAACACTGGTCTAGAGATTGCAGGCTAGTACATTTGAAGTTCTGCACTGGTAATACAGCTAATCAGTTAAATAGATTTAATATAATGAGTTTGGATACATTAGATCTCTCATCTTAGAGAAAATAGAAATAATACTGGTGTCTACACAATTTTATATTCTATGTACTATGAGCTAACAAAAGATTTGGTGCAACAAAAGCATTTTTCTTCTTTTTTTTATGCTGCCTGTGCTCAATCATAAAGGGTTTTAATGTATAAAATGTTTGTGATGTGTCAAACATGATGTGCAAAAACAGAATAACATTAAAGCAGTATAACAAATACATTGATGAGAAATTAGACATCAGGAACTATATACAGTATATCACAAAAGTGAGTACACCCCTCACATTTTTGTAAATATTTTATTCTATCTTTTCATGTGACAACACTGAAGAAATGACACTTTGCTACAATGTAAAGTAGTGAGTGTACAGCTTGTATTACAGTGTAAATTTGCTGTTCCCTCAAAAAAACTCAACACACAGCCATTAATGTCTAAACTGCTGGCAACAAAAGTGAGTACACCCCTAAGTGTAACAGTCACCGAAGGGAGGGCATCACACTCTGCTTCAGTATGTCACAGTACATGTTGGCATTCATGGTTTCCTCAATGAACTGTAGCTCCCCAGTGCCAGCAGCCCCAGACCATGACACTCCCACCACCATGCTTGACATTTGTCTTTGTACTCCTCACCTGGTTGTCGCCACACATGCTTGACACCATCGGAACCAAATAAATTTATCTTTGTCTCCAGTATCCATGTCCTTAGTCTGCTTGTCTTCAGCAAACTGTTTGTGGGCTTTCTTGTGCATAATCTTTAGAATAGGATTCCTTCGGGGACGACAGCTCTGCAGACCAATTTGATGCAGTGTGTGGAGCATGGTCTGAGCACTGACAGGCTGACCCCCCACCCCTTCAACCTCTGCAGCAATGCTGGCAGCATTCATATGTCTATTTCCTAAAGACAACCTCTGGATATGACGCTGAGCACGTGCACTCAACTTCTTTGGTCAATCATGGTGAGACCTGTTTTGAGTAGAACCTGTCCTGTTAAACCCCTGTATGGTATTGGCCACGGTGCTGCAGCTCAGTTTAAGGCTCTTGACAATCTTCTTATAGCCTAGGTCATCTTCATGTATTTCAGATCGTCAGAGAGTTCTTTGCTATGAGGTGCCACGTTGAACTTCCAGTGACCAGTATGAGAGAGTGAGAGCAAAAACACCAAATTTAACACACCTGCTCCCCACATGACATCAGAGAGGGAAAATGGCTAATTGGGCCCAATTTGGACATTTTCACTTAAAGGTGTACTCATTTTTGTTGCCAGTGGTTTAGGCATCAAAGTGTTTGTTAACTCAAAAAAAATGCATCCTGCTCCTTTAAAGCATGTTATATGACACAATGCTTGTCCTGTGTCATTTGGCCACTGTAACACCTAAAAAACCTGGCTGATCCTACCAGTTTCTCCCCACTCCTCTGTAAACTGACCACGGTGTATCATGGCTGCTAAGACCAGACACTGTGGTCAGTTTAAGTGCCTCTGTCAACAGCAGCTGCGCCCTGTTCCCCTCTCCCCTCTCTGTCTGTGTGTGAGCCGCTCCTTCTGCTGCTCTCATAACACTAACCTGTATACACCGTCAGCACTGCCTCCTTTTGCAGTGTCACCCTCTGTAAATGTTTATAAATATAAATGCTGTAAATACCTCATTTAAGAGCTGAGATTGCGATCACATGACCAGCCAGCTCTCCCTCCTCCCCTCCGTACTGACATCAGCAGAGGAATCTCAGCCCCACCCAAAAAAAGGAGAAAGCTGGCTGGTCATGTGATCACAATCTCGGCTCGGAAATTAGGTATTTGCAGCATTTATTTTTATAAATCACACACAGAGGGGGCTACTACAATAGGAGGCAGTGCTGATGGTGTATACAAGTTAGAGTGGCTTAACAACCACTTTAATGGCTGTGTGTTGAGTTATTTTGCGGTGACAGCAAGTTTACACTGTTATACAAGCTGTACACTCACTACTTTACATTGTAGCAAAGTGTCATTTCTTCAGTGTTGTCACATGAAAAGCTATAATAAAATATTTACAAATATGTGAGGGGTGTACTCACTTTTGTGAGAAACTGTATTATCTAGACATGCTTGGCACTTGATGGACAGTTAATGTTTTCTGGAAAGATGTAAAATGAAGTGGTGACACTTGCTACTTATATAAGAGCTTTGCATACAATACAGACACAAACTGTTCTGTTTATAAATATTCTAAATGTATTATAAAAGGACTTAAAACTAAGCTCCAGGCAGATATTAAAAACTCCAATGAATGCCATTATAAATTCTGTTAGAAATCATTAAACATATTTAAAATGCAACCAGTATAAATAGCTATATTCAACTTTTTTCAGCCCCTTTACAGCAGCAGTCATTCCGGTAGAAGCTGAGGAAATACTTATGGCTAATTAGGAGTGGCCAGGAACATGCTGACAGAAGAAGAGAACAGGGAGATAACCTCATTAGTCTACTGTAGCTTCTTTACTGTCAATCACAGGCTGGAGCGTGGTTGTGAGAGGAGCACCGGCTGGATGAGAATGGATAAGGCATCTCTCAGAATGCTGGTAAAAGTTCAAGTTTTGGATGTAGTTAGTTCAAGCTTATGTGAAGAAAACCAGAAGAAATTTGAGCACACATTTTGAGTTTAAAAGTTTACTTTACTGTGTAAAAAGGCAAGAAATCAACAGGTTTCAGGGCTAGAAGCCAGTGTTAATTTTGGCAGCAAATTTCGATTTCGTTTTAGTCTTAGGACTAAAATGGCATTTTAGTTTTAGTCCCATTTTAGTCTTCTGCAATTTTTAGTTTTAATCGTATTTAGTCGACTAAATCTCCAGTACATTTTAGTCGATTAAAATGTCCTACATTTTAGTCTACTAAAATCTCCAGTATATTTTAGTCGACTAAAACTCATTTTAGTCATGTAAAATCGAATGGGTGTAATTCAATTGTAATGCATTAGTTAATAATTCTCTACAATTTGCAAACTCATTATATACTGCTGGTGTGAAAAATCTCATATGTTATTTATTATTACATTGAGGTATAAACATGCACTACAGACCAGTGTTCATTTTGAAGTCAAATTTGAATTTAGTTTTAGTCTTAGTCTTTTGACTAAAATGGCATTTTAGTTTTAGTCCCATTTTAGTCATTTCAGTTATTTTAGTTTCGATGGTATTTTAGGCGACTAAAATAATATTAATTTAGTCAACTAAAATGTTTTAGTCATTTTAGTCAATTAAATTAACACTGGCTAAAAGAAGCAAACTCCTTTCAACATAAATATTCAGGGTGGTGTTAGCATGAGGGAGGTTGCAAGGTAGCTTTCAGTCTAGTGTTCAGCTTTAAGTACGTTAACTTTATGCCAAAAATAAATTAATGTATGCTATATTTTTTTATATTATTAGAGCATTAAATGTGACATTCAGCAAGCATTCACTGCATGTGAATCTACCACTGCAATTTACTACATATGCACTGTTCATCATGTTTGATGAATTTCAATTTCATTGCTATATATATATATATACAACGTAATATGTTGGCCGATTTATGTAGGATATTATATTATTATATTATTGTATATTATTACAGTATATTTATGTAGGATATTAAATTATTATATATGTGTACACATACAGTCATATTGACCAGGCCAGAATTCAGTTGATAATGGTTGTAAGGGGTGTACTCACTCACTTGTACTCACCTGCCACTTTATTGAGTATACCTGTTAAATTTCTTGGTAACACAAATTGCTAACCAGCCAATCACATGGCAGCAACTCAATGCATTTAGTCATCTAGACGTAGTGGAGATGACTTGCTGAAGTTCAAATTGAGCATCATAATAGGAAAGAAAGGGGATTTAAGTGACTTTGCTTGTGGCATGGTTGTTGGTGCTAGATGGGCTGGTCTGAGTATTTCACAAACTGCTGATCTACTGGGATTTTCACACACAACCATCTCTAGGGTTTACAGAAAATGGTCAGAAAAAGAGAAAATATCCAGTAATTGGCAGTTGTGTGGACGAAAATGCCTTGTTGATGACAGAGAAGAAAGGGCAGACTGGTTTGAGATGATAGAAAGGCGACAGTAACTCAAATAACTACTCGTTACAACCAAGGTATGCAGAATACCATCTCTGAATGCACAATACATCGAACCTTGAAGCAGATGGACTACAGCAGTAGAAGATCACAGCGGGTGCCACTCCTGTCAGCTAAGAACAGGAAACTAAGGCTCACCAAAATTGGACAATAGAAGATTGGAAAAACGTTGCCTGGTCTGATGAGTCTCAATTTCAGCTGCAACATTCAGATGGTAGGGTCAGAGTTTGGCGTAAACAACATGAAAGCATGGATCCATTCTGACTTGTATCAATGGTTTAGGCTGCTGGTGGTGTAATTCTGTGGGGGATATTTCTTGACACACTATGTGCCACTTAGTACTAATTGAGCATTGTTTCAAAGCCATGGCCTACCTGAGTATTGTTGCTGACCATGTCCATTACTTTATGACTGCAGTGTACTCATCTTCTGATGGCTACTTCCAGCAGGATAACGCACCATGTCACAAAGCTCAAATCATCTCACCACTGGTTTCTTAAACACGACAATGAGGTCACTGCACTCCAATGGCCTCCACAGTCACCAGATCTCCATCCAATAAAGTATTGGATAAATGTTATCCACATAAAAGTTATAGGCTGTTCAAAAAATAAAGTAG
Organism: Lithobates pipiens; assembly: GCF_037356315.1. NCBI lineage: Eukaryota > Metazoa > Chordata > Amphibia > Anura > Ranidae > Lithobates > Lithobates pipiens. The sequence goes on along the minus strand of NW_027507758.1, from coordinate 404,731,081 downwards.
AAGCAGGATGTGACTTTGGCTAGAAGGCTAATTCCCTCAAGGCCTTGTTAAATAACTATGAACTTGAGATAGAAATGGATGATCAGTCATTTTATTAATAAAATGTGTTTAGGATTTCAATGTCAAATAAAAGCTTGAGATAGTGAACTGGAGTGTTTTGTCCTCCATACAGCCTTGCTTGATGAAGTCACAAGCTTGTTGAAGTATATGAAATATGTTTTTTTTTTCTCTATTTGGTGAAGCTCTTCTAATTTATGTTTGCATTTGTTTTTATGTTGGGATGACACAAATATACTGCAGGTGCTATAAATGTCACAGTACATAAAAGCAACTACTTGTCAGTAAAAAAATTTTTTCCCAATTTAAAACTCTACACCTAGGCATTTCCTCTCTAATTTACCTATGGTAGTTATATAATCATATTCATTACACGTGAGTCATCACAGCTGGGTGCTTTTTTTTCCTGTTTGAGTTTGATCAAAGATGAAATATGAAACATCAGAGATGAAACTGCACAAATCTTAAGCCAAGATGAACTATAAAGCATGCTAATCGTAACCTATCTTTGATCAAAAATGTCTTCATTTTACGGTGACAGAATTAGCCCAAATGTATATAAATTTTAATTGGTTTACATATTTGAATTCAGATAATTTATTTGACACTTATCTCAAACTGTAGGGAGATACATGGAACTTAATTTAGGTGAGCAATTTTGTCGTCACTATGATCAACTAAAAGCAAAGTGATTGTGACTTCTCTTTTCTTCCCAGATTCAAATTCTATCACCTTCTCCTTATAGATGTTCTCTGCATTGCCTTCATCTCACTAATTACTCCGCTAATGAAATAAAAGATAGTCTTATTTAGCAAAACAAGGAATAGAATGTAAAATGTTTTTACTATAATTTCTTTACTATGCTCAGCAGTAAAATGTACAAGTTGCATTTCTTTTTAAGTTAGGGGAATACAAAATAATGCATATTTACCATTTTCAGCCAACAGGTCGTGTGCTCGGGGCTACTCTGCAGCTCTTCTTTGGGCCAGTTAATTGCTTTTTAATGATTAGTAGACATGTGCGATTAGTTTCGTACGAAATGAAAATTCGTACGAATTTCCGCGAATTCGTACAAATCCGATATACGAATTTTTATGCATACGAATTCCATACAAAATATGAAAAATTTTGTTTACAAATTTCGGATCTAAATTCATAACGAAAATTCTTAATTGTTACGAAAAGTTAACAAACCTAAAAGTTAAAAACTCACGAAGTCAACACAGCACAGGGATGGTGGGAGCCCCTCATAATGATAAATTCATCATAACGAAAATTCGTAATTGTTACGAAAAGTTAATGAACCTAAAAGTTAAAACCCCAGGAAGTCAGCACAGGGATGGTAGAAACCCTATGCGAATTTCTATGCTTATGAATTTCATACGAAATACGAAATTTCGTTAACGAATTTCGGATCCAAATTAACAGAAACATGACTGGTGTTTTGTTTACCAATCAGAGGCAGTCAGCACAGCATAGGGATGGTGGGAGCCCCTCATAATGGACACAGCATGTGTACAGACTTGGGAACTCAGCACAGGGATGGTGGGAACCCATCAGAGATGGTGGGGATCCCTAATAATGATAAATTCATCATAACGAACATTCGTAATTGTTACAAAAAGTTAACAAACCTAAAAGTTAAAAACCCAGGAAGTTAGCACAGCACAGGGATGGTGGAAGCCCCTCATAATGATAAATTAATCATAACGAACTTTCGTTATTTTAACGAAAAGTTTACGAATCTAACGAAAATTCGTAATTCATACGAAACTGAATTGAATTTCATACACGAATTACGAAATACGATTATTTTTTTCGTACGGAACGAAACGAAATAAAACGAAACACATTTTTTGACGGCGCCCATGTCTAATGATTAGCATGAATAGCAAGAGTTAAACTACACATATACAGCTTTGCATATTATTTTATATATACTGGGATTCTGTACGTGTCAAATATGTTGCAGAAATCTCCCTCCACTGAGTCTGGCTGCATCCATTTTAACTGTGGGCAGCTGAAGCTGCTGCCTGTTCACTCCCTGGATTTACACAGACACACAGAGGCACACCTCCAGCTCTGCAACTCTCATTGGCCCTCTTATGACTCACCCCCCTCTCTTCATGACAAACTCTCACGAGAGTGAGAGAGAGAGCTGTTCATGATGTCATACGCCTAGGCTAATGACCAGACAAGAAACAGGAAGTGGGCTGTATACAGTATTTACTGGCAGAAAATATTTTTACTATCCAAAGTTAAAACAGCAATGGCAGAGCATTTAATAGATGGAAAGTTGAAAAAATTACTGAAGTTCCACTTTAGTTAATTGATAATTGAAAACTGCTGGTAACTTTGCTGACCTACTAGATATTTCCATGAAGTATACTCAGTCAGAAGGCTAAGGCTTTTATAAGGCTTCTAATGTTTTATAGAAAAATCTATACTAGAATTATAAAGAGTGACAAAGGGAATCTGGAAAGGAATATAAAGACTGTATTACTCTAAAATATGATGTTGACATTATTTTATTGTTCTAGATATTGCATAAACTGAGGCTGCTGCATTTGCACCATTGAGTACAATTCAGTTACTGCATGCAATTAATTTCGGGAGTATAGTAACCACCCTTTTTTAGGGCTGCGACATGCAACAAAACCTGCTTGAAGGAACGCTCCTAGCTCAATAACAAAATGTGGTCCTTGAGCTTCTTTGGTGTGACAAACATGCATAGCGGAGCCAAATCAAGTGAATGGGCTGCGACACATGGAACTGCATGTAAATCGTGAGAAAAAAAATCTTGAGGGGAACACAAGTTTCCGCTAAGTGAAATGTGAATGGAGCCTTATAAGAGAGACTTCCACTTTACGCCTTCCGTCCAGCCTATAGCAGAATTATGGCTGTTTTATTTGGTTTTATTGTTCTAATTGGATGTCATATGATGTCCTTTAGAATGAGACGCTCATGTACACGCATCACTGATCACAGTAAAGAGCCTTTCCTCTCCTCACACTGACAACATGTGATAAAAGGAGAGCCGATAAGCATCTTTCCTCACAGGGGTGATCTTCTCCCCATTAGTAATGCCTGTCAGTGCCCACCAGTACCCACCAGTGATGCCAATCAGTGTCCGTCAGTGCTGCCTTTCAGTGCCCATCAATGATGCTTGTCAGTGCCCATCCATGCCCAACAGAGCCACCTATCAGTGCCTATCAGTGCTGCATATGAGTGCCGCCTATTAGTGACCATCAGTGCTGCATATCAGTGCCACCTATCAGTTCCCATCAGTTTTGCATATTTGTCTCCATCAGTGCCACCTCATCAGTGCAGCCTATCAATGCCCATCAGTGCAGCCTCATCAGTGCATATCAGTGAAGAAGAAAAACATTTTTTTTTAATTTTCTGTCTTTTTTTGTTTGTTTAGCAAAAATCATTGGTGATTAAATACCACCAAAAGAAAGCTGTCATAAAAAAAAATAACAATTTTGTTTGGTTACAGCGTTGCATGATCGCTCAGTTGTCATTGAAAGTGTGACAGTGCTGAAAGCTGAAAATTGGCCTGGGCAGGAAGGGGGTGAATGTGCCCTGTATTGAAGTACTTAAAGTATACTATTTTGAGAGAATAGGGAAGGATCCAAACTGCTGTCCATTTTTTACTTCACTTCCCATCCTGTAGATACAACAGAAGTAAGAAGAAATCAGGTGTCCCCACTAGAAAATGTCCCCTCTATTTGTGTCCTGGTGACAACTCGCAATTTTTAATCCCCCATCCTTTTCGATCTCATAATAATGATTACCAGGATGCATAAAATTAGTGATTCCTCCTAATGGGGAGACAATGATAAAATATGACAGGATCTGATATCATATAGCTCTATATGTTATTTTCATAGACTGTTTAATGTTAAGCTTTTTAATCGATTCTGTTACTAAAATAAAATTGCCAAACACCCAAGCATATGTTTGGATGTGTGAAATAAAATATAAATAAGCAGATAATTTCCTATTTTATTTGACCTAACAAGCATAGCTGTCATCCATCCTTAATATGCTGTTTCTTTTCCATATCTCATTCAGATAGATGCCCTTACATAGAGAAAAATACTATCTCTGCCCCAAGAACTGTGTGTTTAATGGCGTGTGCTATCATACATACTCAGACATTATTCATTCTTATAACCTTGTACATGACAATAATATTTTGCTCAATCAGTAATTCCAGCTCATTAACTTTTTGAATCTTTGAGGGACCCATGTGTTGTAAACTGGCCTTATATGAACTTTCCCACCTGGCAGTTGGAGGCCACAGTGTGGGGTGTAAAACCTACATGACTTAAGTTGATCTATATCATTGTATGATTTATTGATATCTATAAAAAGACCTTTGTCCCACTGGTAGTGATTAATATGCAGGAACATTTCATGCTGATATATAATGAAAAATAAGAAATGTTCTTTAAAAAATAGCTTAGGAAGTGAGTAGGCTTAGAAGTTATGTAATTAATCCCAAAGTAGGTTATAAGACTTCCTTTTAATTACATCCCCAACAAACACATTGGGGTTCCAGCAGTTTCATTGTGTTAAATTAAACTGTAGTTTTAGTTCTTTATTGTCCAACTGGACTCACAAAAATTATTTCTATTGGAGTTTTAACTAGCTGAAAGACATTCTGCCAGTGTTCTATAATTCTGAGACTCTGGAAAGTAGCACTAGAGAGTAAAAGATAACTAGGGCTCCCAAAATGTAGGACTGTTGCTGCTACTGAAACTTGTAAAGTAATGTGAGGACCTTGTTGCCCAGCACAGCTCAGACATTGGTTTTGGCAGATTGAACTTGAACAGAGTGGGCATATGCATATCTCTTTATCTGTATGTTTTATGGATTGTTGTTTCAGATAAAGGAGAATTATTGTAAGTCATTTATAAACCCACAGATTATGTATACATCTTTTTTTTCTCTTGATTTTGCAGCTTGTCTATGACCTGCAGCAATTTATGGCTTATTTCTAAGTATTTATTTCCCTATTTGTATACGCATGTAGGAAAACTTGTATTTAAATCGAGATTTGGTGAGCCACTAGTGTGCTACCCACTGTTCTCCTTGCTGGAGGCTCTAGCTCTAACAGGAGGAAACAAAACCCTGCCTCTATCAAGATGGCCATCTCTACATAGAGACACCATGGACACAGAGTCTGAGTTTAGTTCTGCTACTCATTTACTCTGCAAGGCTGTAATATTAGATTTTCTGATGCTCAGATAGCATTAAACATTTAATCATGCTCAAAAATTGATATACCATATTTTAGAAGCATCTACAATATACTTATGACACCTAGACAGCTATTATACTTTTTTTTAGAACCAGAGGCTGGAATTTTATTTTCGAAAGCTTCAGAAGCTGGCATTACACATTTGCTTATGCCAATGGCTTTGTAGCACACAGGACAGCTATATGCCTACCTATTATTAACACCAAAAGCTAGTAACATACAGAATATTAAACACCACATTATAGCGGTACGCTACAGGCTTCCATTATCGTCCAGTACACACACGAATAAATTATATGATACATCATAGCACATACCGGGGTTTATTTACGAAGGTCAACTTGCCATCATCCAATCATGTGCAGGCAAAAAATCTCTTTTTTTTTCAATTTTCCATGCACCAGATTGGGTATTCTTCATAAAGTGAAGGTTCACCACATTCACTAAGCTCTGGGGATGATGAGTGCAACTGCACTGGCAGAGTGCACAGTCTATTTGCCTTTAGTAAATCAACACCATTGCATACTAATGTGTACTAATGCATTTAGTTGAAAAACCTGCATGCTCAAAAATGAAATTCAGATACTTGATTTAAATATCTAACTTCTAAAACTCAGTGGGTGTTTAGAAACTGTGGCTCACTGCAGAGCCTGCTTCTGAACGCAGTGCTGGTTCTAAGAGAAACTGTTTTATGGCTCTACGAACTTATTTTTTTTAATGAGATATGTTCAAATTATATGGATGTTTTATATAAACCTACTATAGCTACAACATTATTACAAACGAGGCAAAAAAAAAAATAACATGAGTGATGTCAATGACACTGCCAACTTCGAGCAAGTTACAGAGAATAAGTGGGTAGTGTCATGAGCTTTAACCCTACTGTCAAAGTCAAACTTATTAAATGAAACATCAGGGGAAGCTGCTTTCATGCTGTTGTGATGACTGGCAGGCAGATATTCTGATGAAAGCTTATTCATAAGACGTTCTTGAGTGGCTTCAATGTGAGTAGTTTATGAAACTTGCATGTATCTGCACTGTAAGTCAAACACACAGCTATTATAACCAAAAAGTGATTTTAATTAGAAACACTCTATTCAGAGAATATATTCAAACATTAAGAAAAATGTTATCTTGCTCATTATAAAACATATTTACACTAACCGTTCTACTGATTTCAATGGAAAAGATTTTAGAAACCCAACTTATGAATCTGAGGCAGTTTCTATGGGCACCATTGTCTCCAGACGGCTGGACTTAACACCCCCAAACATGTAAAAAAACATAAGTTAGATATGGGAAGGAGATATATTCATGTGTTTTCTTCATTTTCAAGCCTGCTGTAAAATCTAATGAAAACTACAAATGTTTGGAGTCAAATCCAGTAATGACCATTTCTTTTAAATGTCACATACAAACACTTGAGTAATGAACTTTTATTGAAAAGAAATATAAAAAAAACAAAAAAAAACAAAATAAAAAATAAGTGTGGCACTCTCACAGTACTGATAACAATGACATTTACATGGCTCAGACATGTCAATATAATTTATATCCTGCCCTCTTATCCTTCAGTAGATGCAAAACCTAAAATTAAATCATTGAACAATAGTACGATGTTTACCCTCAAGGCCACATTTTCCCCACATCAGGGGGAACCCAGAATAGTAGCAACCAAAGAGAAAAAAAAGGGGGGTGGAGGAGGGTCCAACTGTAGGTGTCAGCCGTGTATGGGTTCCAAAGAAGCAAGAATAAAACTTAAATCTGTTCTCCAGCTTTGTCCCATTCTATTCACTTATGAAGGACAAAAGTAGGGGAGAATTCAGAAATTCTATCCAAGGGGTCCAAACTTCCCTAAACCTGGGGTGATTTTTGTTCGCTATGGCTACCATCTCTTCCATACGCATTATATTGTTCACTTCCACTACCCATTCCTATATTGATGGTGTTGCTGGGGATTTTCAGTGCTTGGGAATCAGAGCTCTCTCTGCTATCAAGAGGAATCAAAATATTCCTGTTTTCATGGATTTAATTGACATATAAACACTTGAATTTTGAAAACATGTGTGCCTAATATTCCTGGAGCCAGATTATATCTAGTTGCTGGATTTACTCTGGATATCTATCTAGAACGGAGAAAAAAACGGAAGCAATTTATTATAGTGACCAAGTAGATTACTTGCTGATCGTGAAATAATAAAACCCAACAGGCAGATTTGGTAAAAGCTCTGTGGTAGTTTGGTTTCTCTTGGTCGAGTAATGCCCAACCCCTAATATGAGCTATGATGGCTATTGGTGAAATGCCTTTTAAAACTGTATGTCAGACAGTTGAGTGTTGCTTATAGTAATTACAATATGTAGTAATTATAAGCAAGCAAACATTGATGAACCTGTAAAAAAACATCAGCTTAATGAAAAACTTGTCTTGTTACAGATAACTGTAACAATCAGTTTTTTACCCAAATCTGATAACTAGGGCAGAAAAAAAGGTATTGGTTTAAATTAAAGAAAAGGGTTAAGCAGATATTAAATGGCATGCTTACAGCAGAAAAGACATTTTGGCCACCAGCTGGTAGAATCTGTTTAACTGCACATGCTCCTATCCCACCTGAAGAACAAAATGGTTCAGCCTATGGTAATGTTGGTGCACACAGCTCTGTGTTTCAAGGCACAGTTACACAGTTGAAGTTCATATACCTGACAAAAGATTTGTAATTCCAGTCTTATCATTCAGGACCTCAGATAAACAAAATAGGCAGGTCCCAGACCTACACTGGATACATTTCCTTGAGCCAAATGGATCCATTCAATCAGGGTCACCTTGACTAATTCAATATATGTAATTCTTAGGAGGACATTTTCTCTACTGACACTTAACTAAACTGGATTTTTCTAAACAGGATCCCCATTTCATTCAATACAGTTGCTGGACTATTTGCATTAATACCTTAAAATCAGCAGTGCACTATTTCCTCAGGTATCAGGAAGCCCTGGACAATTTGTCCTTAATTGGTCGTCATCTGTGGAAATCTTTGACACATGTAGCATACGACCAGTCGGAAAAGGACAAGCATGGCTCTGTGTTCAGGATAAAATCCACTTACAGACCATTGTGGCTCTGATATATGGAAATAATCTATTTTTAAACATATTTTTATGGTGCTTAGAGTGTATTTTTTCTATCATTATATTTTTGTTCTAATAAAGTTTATTTGGCATATGAATACTGTGGTTTGGTCCTTCACTCAACCAATTGCCCTTTTCCCGTTTCTTTTCCCAATCTTTTTGATCTAAGGTCCCCGAGGTCCTTTTTGATCTAAGGTCTGAGCTACAGTTAAAGTCTACGTAAAGCCAGAAATTTTTATTTTCGTTTTGGAGAGAGAAGGCAAGGGTTCCTTTCCCTTGCCATAACAGTAATTGAACAGAAAACCCTCCAAAGTAAGGGAAATTGTAACTGTAACATATTGGATTTCCCATCACTTTTTACCAGTGACAATGGCAATCATGACAAATAGTAAGGGTGCATTTACACAGCAAGACATAAAAATAAAAATATGTCAACGTTTCCAAGACTACCCATTTATTTAAAAAAAAGTTATAATTTAGATACATTTTAAAAAGACCCTTTAGCCACACAATTCATTGAAACAACAAGCTTTCCATGCGATTATATGTGCATATAACATATTTTAAGAATGCTATTTACCTGCAAAAGCCTTCCTAGTGTAAAAGCCCTGAGACTGCTGCTGGGTGATGCCATCCTGAATGTGCTGCCAGCAACCCCAGAAGATATAAGCCTTGTACACATGGGTCAAATGTCTGGCCTGTGTCTATGGCAGCTGGTCCGACAGAAGCTGGCTGTTCGGTAGGCTTCTGTCGAAGGGTCATGACTGAAAAAGGCTGCCAATGGGCTCCCGCTCAGCTCTATTAGCCAATGGCTTGGAGGGCTGCCCTGAATGTTCTGGTGGGGGGAGGGGAGTCCCACTGTCAGAACACAATAGCACAGCAGGGGAGAAGCTGTACTAAGGTTGGATTGCTAGTACAGCGGCTCCGACCTGAGCTGTCTGTTTTTTTTTTTATTCAACTCAGTGGTTGAACAAACTAATAGCGCGTATGAGGCTTCAGGGCTGTCACTCAAGTGACACTCTATAATATTCCCCGTCACTCTTCCCCCAGCTGTTACAGAAAGGGTTATATAGAGGGGAGGGGTAAAGGAGTTGGGTCAGCACAGACAGTAATTTGGCACTCCCATGACATGCACATTTCTACAGTGCAAATTCCCTAGCAAATTTAAAGTAATTAAAAATTATTTATAGAAAGAAAAAAAGTCTTCAAAGGTATGTATTTAAAACACTTTATTTTCTGAGCTTTAACCTGCAATGTTTTAAGTTAGTGATAGGGTTTCTTTAAGCAGTACACTTTGGTCTCTGACACAACCTAACTCTGCTAATTGCACAATAAGGATGTCCGTGTGTTCTGCCAAACTTTTTGCCTGTTCGAATGTTCTGCTGTGAACCGAACAAGCGAGTGTTCAGCTCATCCCTAGTGCCTGGTCCCTGTGCATCCTAACTGGATTTTTCACCCAGACTATATAAGTATTTCAGAAGTATTGTTACATTAAAAACAATTCGGGTCAAGTTTACTTTGGGTACTTTGCTTAAAAATACATTCATATATTTTCCAGGCATACATAGCCTAAATAAATGGTGATCTTTTATAAATGTCTCATTTATACCTGTTTATGCCTCAGGTATGTCTTTTGATAAATAATTTTCTGCAAAGTGGCTATGTTTGAAAACCTGAGACTAGGTCCAACTGAAAGAAGATATTGTTTCCTTGTATTTGGCATGAGACACATCCCTTTGAAATAAGATATCACTTGAACTTAGTGAACTTGCACATAGCTCATGTCTTGTTAGATCTGTTCAGACATAACACATAATTGTGCATTAAAAATGTTCTTTTTAATCAGTTTGGACAAACCAAATACAATTATTGATAATCCATGAAGTTCATTTTGTAAAGTGAACCTACTATCAAACTTTAAAGCCCATTATAGTAGTCAATAAACTGTAACATTTTAAAAAGGAAAAGACTATCTGTCATTGACTTAATGCTTGTTTGTTACAGAATGTGCAACACCGTTTGGGTGTTTTTAATCTGGTGTTCTGAAAATGCCCAATCTTAACTTTACAAGCAATAAAATGAGAAATAAAATTTCAAAGCCAACCCCCTTACCCATGCTAGGTATCCTTTTTTATTTATTACTGTGCCCTTTGCAAAGTCACAGGAGATTGTCAATTGTGGGTAACAACTACAGGGTAAAGGTACTGGGACTGCCTAGTACAGGGTGTGTTGGGAATTTGTTTTCTGTTGGTGTTGTCTGAATTTACATTGTATGAGTTTTTATGCACATTGGTGTGTGTTGTAATGAAAGTGGATGCATGTTGCACATATTTGCATTTTGAAGGTGCACACATTGAATTGCAGTTGGCCCCCAACATGAACCCAAACACTAAAGAATGCAGCATTAACTCCCCACAGTACATATACCAAGAGGCACTTTTTTAATGCAGTTCAGTGCATTGAAAAAAAAAATGGGTTGTGTGTTTTTACGTGCATAGATGTGTGTTAAAGTGTTTGTTACCCCAGCATTTCATATTCCGGATATGGGCCTGCTGTGTCATGTACTGTACTTGTATGAAAACGTATCTTTTTCTCTTTGTATTGCTTCCTTTGTGTGAAATCCCTGGTGTTCCTGCCAGTCCCTCTACTTTTAATAACTGACCACACTCAACAGAAGAACAAACCGTGGTCAGTTCTCTAGCTGTGCTGGGAACTCAGCCTGCTCTCCTCCAATGATCAGACTTCTCCTGACACATCCCCTCTCCACAGCCATTCACTGGGTAGCTCAGTGTTCATATGCTGCTTCTCCTCCCCCCAGCTCTTATGCAGCTGAGAACAGAGGGAATGTGATTGCATATAAAAAAAAGGGGAAAATAAAGTATTTATAATGTATTTTTATATCTATACACAAATGTTTTTCCTTTCATTTCAATTTTAAATGTAACTGGTTGTTTTACAAGATGATTGTTTACAATAACTTTAAGGACCTATCGGAAATGGATGGGTATATGTATTGCAGCCAACACTATAATTATGTAGAATGCATAGGTGTAAATAGACTTTTAGCTCAGAGATTCACCCAGATCGCATGCTTAGTTAGCATCCTGCACTTTCCAAACATGAAAAAAATATGCACTTTTAGTTTGCATCAATCCACTCACCCCTTCTGCAGTCTCTAGGAAACCTTCACATGGATGTGTAGTTGTGTGAAATAAAGTCTACTTCTACTTCTAAAGTCATCTTCCATGAGATGGATTGGTAAGCGGTCATTGCTGACCTCTTGCTTCAAAATGTGCTATTCGCCTAGATGTCGCGCTAATACTTTGAGTCACTGACTGGGAAACATGTAGAGATAAGGAAAAGCAACTTTTCTCTGACTTTCATTTGCTGCATTGCAGTATTAGCCATTGAACCAGTGGCTTTACTTATTGTCTAGAAATGCTTTTCAAACATGCTAGCACATGCCATTTTTTATTCACAAACTGCTTATATTCCCCAGTAAAGGCTACTTTACTTTAAAAGTAGTTTGCTATTAATGCACCCTTTATTCTAACTTCGTAAGTGTTTTAACTTGTCAGTGAAACAACTGATCCAAACCCTCAGATACCTCTTAGAGCTTAGTGTGCACTAGGGCTGTGGGTTACACTCTGCAATAATAGGAAAAAATGACAGAGGCCAACTGTACGTTCAGTGCTTTTAAATAGAAATTTCCCTGGGACTAGGCTAAAAAAAAACGCATGATCTTTGTTCCATAAACAAGCTTCTTCAGCAGTGCAACTCCCAGATGACGGCTCTGATGCTTCTGTTTTGTTGACTTGGGATCTGGAGAACAACTCTCCATTTCCAATCCATTTTAGAAACAACATAAATGCTTGTGCTTCACCGAGCTAGATGATTGAGGTTTGTTTACTGTTTGTTGTAGACATACCTGATATGCTATTATTTTTCTGTTTTTAGGCCTTCGTTCATTGAAAAGTTAAAAGACTTTTCTCCTTTCCCAGGTTATATAAAGGAACCCTACCTCCTTAGTTACCTGTATATACCAGTGTTACCCATCTTTGTACAAGCAGGTCTCATGTTTCTTGAGTGCTTGGAGCCATTAAAATATTTCAGTGGTATGTGCAGGTTTAAGTGTTACATGAGGGCGTTTTAAAATTGCCTTTCCACAACATTCTAAAATATTAAGAAAAAAAGCAAAAATGCAACATTTCCCAGGCACTTACTTTGCAGCATGTTGGATCCTAAATGGTAAGGCACACTTTTTTGTATTATTTCAAGCCTAGAAAGGAAGATCCTTCAAGATTCTTCATGAAATAAAAACAAAACGGATTGCTTATGCCTCCATTGGTGTTGCACTCCTTCGGTTTTAAAGTGTTACTAAACCCAGGACCCTGCATTCACTATATCTGGTCTCCCACAGTACACAGAACACAGAAATGCAATCATTTTAGTAAATATAAACTGATAAATACCATACTTATCGGTGTATAACACACACATTCATTTTAAGAGGGAAGTTTCAGTAAAAAAAATAAAATTTTAAATAAGGAACTTTGTAGCAAAATAAGGGTCAGTGCCCATCTGCAGCCTCAATATTGCCATCAATGCAGCCTGATCAATGCCCATCTGCTGCCTCACAAGTGCCATCAATGCCACAGCCTCACCATTGCCATCAATGCAGCAGCCTCACCATTGCCATCAATGCAACAGCCTAACAATTGCAGTGCAGGCTGATCGATTCCCATCTGCAACCTATAGGGGACATGTAGGGGGGCGGGACAAGCGCCGACAGATTACGTACAGTGAGAATCTCCTATGATAGACAGAACAGTGGTCCAATGGTGGCCCAGGAGATGGGACTTCCTATCACAGAGGCCACCAAGTAAACGGGAGATTCTCACTGTATGTAATCTGATGGCACTCGTCCCGCCCCCCTCCCTGTTCTCTCAGAGGCAGCTAAAATTGCAGTATTGGCATATAACATGCACACGCTATTTGCACTCGATTTTTAGGGTGAAAACGTGCGTGTTATACGCCAATAAATACAGTACCTTTTCTCATCAGCAGTATATAGCAGTCTTGTGACTTCTATCTGTGTCCAGCCAAGCACTGGGTAAAGCTTGTAGAAGGAGTTTTCTGACTATCCTATGAGACTGTAAGACCCCTGACCCTCTGCATCTACAGTAAATAAAAATGTCATCACTTCCTTGGCATGATGCAAGGTCACTATGCTGGAAGTAACAGTGAATTTATTATCTTTGGCTCTGCATCATTGTTGTATGTGATGTGTACATACTAATAACAGAAGCTGCTGTGTACATGCAGAAGAGCTGGAGAAAATGACATGTGTGAGATCCCTGGAGAGCAGGAAAGCCTTTTGTAATGATGTCTCTCTCTCTCTCTAAATATACTGTGTGTGTATATATATATATATATATATATATATATATATATATATATATATACATATATATATATATATATATATATATATATATATATATATATATATATATATATATATATGGAATATTTGTATGTCAAATGACTAGCACTGCACTAAATTAATAACCAATTAAATTGCTCTACATGGTTTGGTTTTCTGCATATATTAATGTGTCTTCCAATTCACCATAAAAGACAGTAACCATGTTCAATTAACATTAGTATAACTACTTTTACTATTGTGAAACATGTACATGCTATTTTTTTTTTTACACAGATTATAGATCCAGTCCCCTTATGGATTATATTGTCTATTGTGCTTTTGTACTTGTGAGGTATCAGATAACTGCAATATCAGCAAATGTCATAAAACACTGTGGGGCCAATTTATAAAGACTAGAATAATAGAGTACAGAGGTCTATTAATAGCAAACAGAATCTGTCTGATTGTTTTCCAAGTATAGGTTAGTTGGTGAAAGCTTGCACCTGAACATATGTAGACAATAGTCCCATTTTTTGTTTTCTGCAGTGTCTTTATCCCCTATAGGTTTACATCCACTTTATACTTGCAGGTTAAATCTAAAGGTTCAGATCAAGAACATTTATATATACGACCAAGCTTTTTAAAGCAGAATGGATCAACCATGCTAATGTCCTGACATCAGAAAAGTACACACAATGTAATTACAACTTCACTAATTAGGCCAACCATTGAGGATTTGAATCTTGGCCAGTTCAGCAGGAACCAGCTGAGATTCAAACCATGTGTGGGCAGGCTGGATGTACCAAATCGACTGACTGATCAACTTGGGTACAACCAGCCTGCGAGATTCACTTGGGATTATACCTAGCGGCTGCTCTGGCAGGGGTGGCTTTTTCATCAGAGAAAAGCTTGATGTGCAGACTATAACATTTTTGTCGGATGTGAACTCAACGTATGATTTTCGTTTCATTGGTACGGTTTTCATATGACAAGAGTATGCATGCTCAGAAATGAAAGAATACATACAAAACTATTCAACACATTACATCACTTCTGACATTGTATTCTGTAGTATGAAAATTTTCGTATTGTGAGTAACCTCTTCACTTTCAACATGAGACTAGCATGCCACAAAATAACAGACGTTCGGTCGTCTGAAAATCTAAACGTGTGTTCAAGGCTTTAGAAGGATTAAGTATATTAGAAATAAGGGTTAACTATAAAGGACCAAAGCTCTAGTACATTGCAAATGATGTTCCTTACCCCAACACCTTCAACATAACTTACTTATATGAAATACACTCCTAGCCTGGAAAGAGCTTAGGAGCAAATCCAATCTTTCACCTTGGGTATCTAGTCACCTTCCGAACAGGGGTAATCCAATGTTCCCTCAAGTGCAAAAGTTTCCCAAGTGGTAGCTGAAGTGGTACTTTTCTTTGACAAGACAACAGGTACTGCATTACCATTTACACAACTAATAGAAAACACAGTTTACCTGCTCACCATATTCTGTATGCTTAACAGCTAGTAAGTTGTATTGATAAAGTTTGCACTAATAAAACCCTCGGTCCTCAATGATCAACACCCTGCTGGAACATCAACAGTATCAATTTCAGACATCTACCGCCCTCTTAACTCTCACATCTCAAAACCTCTACAGGCCACCTCAGTTTCTGCCTAGATTAAAGACCTAAAATCTGCAGATGCAATAGATCAGATACTGGCTGGCTAGAACTCTACTTGTGCCATCTTCACCAACTAATCGTGGCGAGAGACCCAATTTAGAATCATCCACTGAACTTATATCTCTTTTTTGATAGACAAAACCTTTCACCATCTGCAACTATGTCCTCTATGTATACCACCAATTCTGGACTTGCCCACCAAGGGCTCTTTAACCTGAGGAGGTTTTCTAGCCCAAAGACTTGGTTATCTAATCAATATATTACCTTTAAAAGCTTCAATTATATGGTTCCCTCCCTCTCCCTTCTGACACTGACAGATTTCATCCTCCATACTTGTTACTATTGTATTCTGGTGGTGGACTACATCAGACTACATTTTAGAGGTTTCCACGATCAGACTTGCTCCCAGATGAGGGGGTGTGATCTAGCTGTTCCTGGCAAAATGGGATCCTGTCCCTGCCTAGTCCTGCTTCCTACAATGGGTGCCTCTGTGATGCAGTTTATAGTATATATAGTATCTCACAAAAGCGAGTACACCCCTCACATTTTTGTAAATTTTTTATTATATCTTTTCATGTGACAACACTGAAGAAATAACACTTTCCTACAATGTAAAGTAGTGAGTGTACAGCTTGTATAACAGTGTAAATTTGCTGTCCCCTTATATAACTCAAAACACAGCCATTAATGTCTAAACTGCTGGTGGCAACAAAAATGAGTACACCCCTGAGCGAAAATGTCCAAATTGGGCCCAATCAGCAATTTCCCTCCCCAGTGTCATGTGACTCATTAGTGTTACAAGGTCTCAGGTGTGGATGGGGAGCAGGTGTGTTAAATTTGGTGTTATCGCTCTCACTCTGTCATACTGGTCACTGGAAGTTCAAAATGGCATCTCATGGCAAAGAACTCTCTGATGATCTAAAAAAAAGAATTGTTACCCTACATAAAGATGGCCTAGGCTATTGCCAAGACCCTGAAACTGAGCTGCAGCACTGTGGCCAAGACCATACAGCTGTTTAACAGGACAGGTTCCACTCAGAACAGGCCTTGCCATGGTCTACCAAAGAAGTTGCGTGCACATGCTCAGCGTCATATCCAGAGGCTGTCTTTGGGAAACCGATGTATGAGTGCTGCCAGCATTATTGCAGAGGTTGAAGGGGTGGGGGGTCAGCCTGTCAGTGCTCAGACCATACGCTGCACACTGTATCAAATTGGTCTGCATGGCTGTCATCCCAGAAAGAAGCCTCTTCTAAGGATGACTCACAATAAAGGCTGCAAACAGTTTGCTGAAGACAAGCAGACTAAGGACATAGATTACTGGAGACCAATCATGTCCTGTGTTCTGTTGAGACCAAGATAAACTTATTTGGTTCAGATGGTGTGTGTGGTGGCAACAAGACGAGGAGTACAAAGAGAAGTGTGTCTTGCCTACAGCCAAGCATGATGGTGGGAGTGTCATGATCTGGGGCTGCATGAGTGCTGCCGGCACTTAGGAGCTACAGTTCATTGAGGGAACCATGAATGCCAACATCTACTGTGACATACTGCAGCAGAGCATGATCCCCTCCCTTCGAAGACTGGGCCGCAGGGCAGTATTCCAACATGATAAAGACCCCAAACACTCCTCCAAGATGACCATTGCCTTGCTAAAGAAGCTGAGGGTAAAGATTGTGGACTGGTCAAGCATGTCTCCAGACCTAAACCCTATTGAACATCTGTGGGGCATCCTCAAATGGAAGGTGGAGGAGTGCAAGGTCTCTAACATCCACCAGCTCCGTGATTGTTGTCATGGAGGAGTGGAAGAGGACTCCAGTGGCAACCTGTGAAGCTCTGGTGAACTCCATGCTCAAGAGGGTTAAGGCAGTGCTGGAAAATAATGGTGGCCACAAAAAATAATAACACTTTGGGCCCAATTTGGACATTTTCACTTAGGGGTGTACTCAATTTTGTTGTCAGCGGTTTAGACATTAATGGCTGTGTGTTGAGTTATTTTGATGGTACTGTAAATTTACACTGTTATACAAGCTGCACACTCACTACTTTACATTGTAAGCAAAGTGTAATTTCTTCAGTGTTGTCACATGAAAAGATATAATGAAATATTTACAAAAATGTGAGGGGTGTACTCACTTTTGTGGGATACTGTATATAGCACTCTTTATCCCAAAGATGGCTGCTCAGATTGAGTGAGAACTTTCTAATTAGACACAGGCTCTCCCAAGATGGTGCCCAGAACAATGGCAGAGCATGCAATAGTCCTATGCTGAGCTCCCTCTATCCCCAGTAGTAAGTAGCGGTCATGTGACTCCTTTGTTTTCTACAGAGAGCAAGGAGTAATTGATTTAACTATCACAGACCATGGGATCACTCCTCAGTACCGCTAACCTGACAGATTAGCAGCAGCACTCTTGGATTCAAACAGTAGGGTCAAACACCTTGCCCCATCTGCATTAATAACCTAATCTAATTGGTTGTTGAGGGTTACTGCACTTTGTAGAGTTTCACTGTTCCTTGCACCGTTTTTTTTATTGAATATACCTGACTGTGTTTACTACAGCAATGTGCTGACTAACTGTACCTAAAAATAGCTTCAATTAATCCATTGAGGTGACAGATTAATTGAAAAGTGCTCAAAGGCATAAAACTGCTCAATGAATAATAGTAAAGCTGTGCAAGTCATCAGATTCTGCCAAATTGTTTGTTTTACCTGCAAACCTTATTAATGGGAATGGTCACACAAAATATTTACAGGCATGAAATCCTGTAATCTAGTTTATAATTAAATGCATCATTCATTTATTACTGAAATAGTTAGAGGATAATTTACCTTTTTGAAATATGAAAAGGAAACTGCTGATTTTAGGAGTATGCAAAGTTTGTAAACAATGTTAGAGTTTAAATTACCATTTCAGCTTTCATGAGCAAATATAAAATGTAATGAAATAATTAGATACTATGTACTTGAAAGAAATTAAGCCACCTTTCCACTTAGTCTATAGCAAAGGATTTCATCTCTTCCTGAGAACATGTACTCAGTAAAGCTCCTAAATAATATTTTTGAATTAACCACCTCGCGCCCGCCCTATAGCCGAATGACGGCCGTAGAGCAGGCGCGTTCGTCCGGGTGGTCGTCCCTGGATGTCTTGATGTTTACTTCCGCAATGCGCGCCGCCGCGCATCGCGGAAGTTCTGTGTTCGCCGTGTCCCCCGGGGACAGGCAAACACAGATCGCTGTAAACGGCCAATCACAGCGGCCGTTTACAGCGTGATAGGTGTGTCCAATGGGAGATGATCTCATATGTAAACATATGAGATCATCTCTCAGCGCCGCTCTCCCTCCTCACACAGACAGTGTGAGAGGGGAGAGATGAACGGCTGCAGCGGCAGCCGTTCTGCCTTGAGTAAAAAAAAAAAAGTAAAAAAAAAAAAAAGTGCCATCCTCCCCCAGCAGTGCCATCCTCCCCCAGCAGTGCCATCCTCCCCCAGCAGTGCCATTCACCCCAGTGCCATCCACCCCAGTGCCATCCACCCCAGTGCTACCTGCCCCCAGTGCCATCCACTCCAGTGCTACCTGCCCCCAGTGCCATCCACCCCAGTGCTACCTGCCCCCAGTGCTACCTGCCCCCAGTGCCACCTGTTGTCAGTGCCATTTGTCCCCAGTAGGGATGAGCTTCGTGTTCGAGTCGAACGCATGTTCGACTCGAACATCGGTCGTTCGTGCGTTCGCCGAATTCCGAACGTTTGGGCCGTTCGCGGCAAAATTCGTGTGGCCCACAATGCACTGCGATGGCGCAATGCATTGCTGTCTCACGATTGGTCAAGCATGCACTGTGACCCCGCATGCTTGGCCAATCGCAGCGCCAGTAGCGGGAAGAGCAATGGTTGGCCACAGGCATCCTGCCTGTGGCCAATCATAGCTCAGACTGTGTAGTGCACGCCCCACGCTATATAAAGCTGCCTTTCAGGCGGCCTCGTGTAGTGTTTGTTAGCATCTGAAGCAGTGGGTGTTCTGTGTACCTTCAACACAGTTACACACCAATCGTTTTTGGCTGATTTACTATTTTGCTCTTGTGTAGTGGTTACTGTCTGTGCCCTGACCGCAGTATACACCACTATATTCACCTCACCTATATAGCTAGTGATCTAGCTTTAATAATAGAGCTTGCAGTCAGTAGTGTTAGTGCGTGCTGTCTGCGTGCTCTGTACCCAGTACATACCACTATATACACCTACATAGCTGTTCTCTATTTGAGCCCGATTGTCATTTGCTGGAGTTATTGGAAGTTGTGTGTGCCTCCAGCACAGCACAGTATACATCTGTATATACCCCTTTAACTCTGCTGTTTTCTTGTTATTGTCTGCGTGCCCTGACCGCAGTATACACCGTGATATTCACCTCACCTATATAGCTAGTGGTCCATCTTTAACAATAGAGCTTGCAGTCAGCAGTGTCACTCAGGAGATAGTGCGTGCTGTGTGCCTGCTCTGTACCCAGTACATACCGCTATTATCCACCTACATAGCTGTTCTCTATTTGGGCCCGATTGGCATCTGCTGGAGTTATTGGAAGTTGTGTGTGCTTCCAGCACAGCACAGTATACATCTGTATATACCCCTTTAACTCTGCTGTTTTCTGGTTATTGTCTGCGTGCCCTGACCGCAGTATACACCGTGATATTCACCTCACCTATATAGCTAGTGGTCCATCTTTAACAATAGAGCTTGCAGTCAGCAGTGTCACTCAGGAGATAGTGCGTGCTGTGTGCCTGCTCTGTACCCAGTACATACCGCTATTATCCACCTACATAGCTGTTCTCTATTTGGGCCCGATTGACATCTGCTGGAGTTATTGGAAGTTGTGTGTGCTTCCAGCACAGCACAGTATACATCTGTATATACCCCTTTAACTCTGCTGTTTTCTGGTTATTGTCTGCGTGCCCTGACCGCAGTATACACCGTGATATTCACCTCACCTATATAGCTAGTGGTCCATCTTTAACAATAGAGCTTGCAGTCAGCAGTGTCACTCAGGAGATAGTGCGTGCTGTGTGCCTGCTCTGTACCCAGTACATACCGCTATTATCCACCTACATAGCTGTTCTCTATTTGGGCCCGATTGACATCTGCTGGAGTTATTGGAAGTTGTGTGTGCTTCCAGCACAGCACAGTATACATCTGTATATACCCCTTTAACTCTGCTGTTCTATAAAAAAGGCATCTGCAGGAGTTAGTGGGTGTTGTGTGCCTCCAGCACAATATAAACTACCCAACTACTGTTTTACCCAACTCCCTTCAGGTCATTACCATGTCTGGAAGGCCAGCAAGGAGAGGCAGACAGGCGCGAGCCGATAAAAGAGGGCAAGCAGGCTCTGTGTCTAGAGACAACAGTGCTGGTCGGGGACGCGGTGCATTGTCATCAGCACGTGGCCATGGGACATGCTTGTCCTTCTTTTCTGCAGCTGGACATGTTGAACCGCAACATGCCAACGACTTGGTAGAGTGGATGACCAAGCCCTCTTCATCCTCCTCATCCTCTCTCACCCAGTCTCAGGGTAGTAGAAAAGCAGCTGCTAACACATTGTCGTCCCTCCTCTCAATGTCATCATCAGTGACTCCTTCCCTAGACCCACCACGTCCTCCTGAGGAGTCTCCTGAACTCTTTGAGCACAGTGTTGGGTACATGCTCCAGGAGGATGCCCAGTGTTTGGTGGGCTCTGATGATGACACTCAGCTAGAGGAAGGCAGTAGCGTGAGCACAGAGAGAGGGGATGCTCAAGAAGGACAGCAATCTGGCAGTCATGTTCCACAAGCTGCAGCATACTGCCAGGTTTGCTACAGCGATGAAGAGAGAGGGGATGATGAGGGCACTGACTCCACGTGGGTGCCTGGAAGGAGGGAGGAGGAGGAGGAGGAGGAGGAGGAGGCACATGTCCAACGAGGCAGGATGCCCTCCGGGGGCCAGCTTAGGGGCAGCACACCGACTGAATCACACCGCAGAGCTCCGCCTGCGCAGAGCGCTTCCTCTGCGCGTTATTCTAAAAGTTCTTTGGTGTGGGCCTTTTTTGAGACGAGTGCATCAGATCGCACCGCTGCTATTTGCAACATATGTCTCAAGCGTATCTCACGTGGCCAAAACATCAGCCGCTTGGGCACCACATGCTTGACCAGACATATGTTGACCTGCCATGCAGCTCGTTGGCAAGCATACCTCAAAGACCCACACCAAAGAACAAAGCGGACCTCTCCTTGCTCCTCATCAGCTGGCATCTCCAACCCCACTAGACCTTCAGTCCTCTCTGAAACCTGCTCTGAGAGGAATGAAGGTGTAGAATTAGGTGTGTCACAGCCAAGTGCTTCCGGGAACTCTGCTAGTGGTACATCCACGTCCGATTATAGCAGACAAATGTCCCTGCCCCAGCTGCTGGACCGGCGGAAGAAATTTACTCCCAGCCATCCACATGCCCAGCGGTTGAATGCTAGCTTGGCTAAATTGCTAGCACTTCAACTGCTGCCTTTTCAGTTGGTAGACTCGGCCCCCTTCCGTGAGTTTGTACAATGTGCGGTTCCTCAGTGGCAGGTCCCCAAACGCCACTTTTTCTCACGGAAGGCAATTCCGGCTCTCTACCGGCATGTGGAAGGCAATGTCCTTGCCTCGCTGGACAGGGCGGTCAGCGGTAAGGTGCATATTACCGCTGACTCATGGTCCAGCAGGCATGGACAGGGACGTTACCTGTCTTTCACGGCCCATTGGGTCACTCTTCTGGCTGCTGGGAAGGATGCAGGACAAGGTGCAGTAGTATTGGAGGTTGTTCCGCCACCACGCCTCCAAAATGCTACTATTGGTTGTGACACACCTCTCTCCTCCACCCCCTCCTCTTCTTCTTCCTCCATGGCCTCTTCCAGTGCTCTGTCCTCAGAACCAGCGGTGCTCCGTAGGCGTTGCAGGGGCTACGCAAGTACGCAGGCAAAACGATGCCATGCCGTGCTTGCGCTGGTTTGTTTGGGGGACAGGAGCCACACTGGGGCGGATGTTTTGTCAGCTCTGCAGGGGCAGGCCGAGAGGTGGTTGACGCCACGCCAGCTTAAGCCAGGAATGGTGGTTTGCGACAATGGCACCAACCTCCTCTCCGCCCTCCGACAGGGACAACTGACCCATGTGCCCTGTGTAGCTCACGTCCTTAACCTGGTGGTGCAGCGGTTCTTGGGCAGGTACCCCGGCTTACAGGATGTCCTGAAACAGGCCAGGAGAGTCTGTGTGCATTTCCGCCGATCATTTAATGCCTGTGCTCGGCTGGCTGAGCTCCAAAAGGAGTTGAACCTGCCCAAGAACCGCCTTATATGTGACATGCCCACCAGATGGAACTCAACATTGGCCATGCTGCAGCGGCTGCACACGCAGCAGAGGGCCATCAATGAGTACCTGTGCGACTACGGCACCAGGACAGGGTCAGGAGAGCTTGGTTTTTTCTCACCACGCCAGTGGGGCATGATCAGGGATGCATGCACTGTCCTGTCACCGTTTGAGGAGGCCACAAGGATGGTGAGCAGTGACAGTGCATGCATCAGTGACACTATACCTCTTGTCCACCTCTTGGAGCATACGCTGCGTGTAATAATGGACAGGGCACTTGAGGCAGAACAGAGGCAGGAAGAGGAGGACTTCCTTGCCTCTCAAGGCCCCCTTTATCCAGACAGTGTTCCTGCTGTGCCACCCATCACACAGGAAGAGGGTGAGGAGGAGGAAGAGGAGGAGGAGGATGATTGTGTCAGCATGGAGGTGGAGGCTGGCACTCAGCATCAGCAGCAGCAGTCTTATAGGGATGATTTACAGTCCCAAGAAACACGTGGACTTGTACGTGGCTGGGAGGAGGTAGCTGCGGATCATGTTGTCCTTAGTGACCCAGAGGACTCCGGACCGAATGCCTCAGCTAACCTACGCTGCATGGCCTCCCTGATCCTGCAAAGCCTGCGGAAGGATCCTCGTATTCTTCGGATCAAGGAGAGGGACCATTACTGGCTGGCCACTCTCCTTGATCCACGGTACAAGGGTAAGGTTGCCGACCTTATCTTGCCATCGCAGAGGGAGCAGAGGATGAGACATCTCCGGGAGGCCTTGCAGAAAGCTCTGTGCAACGCATTCCCAGAGACTGGGCGGTCACAAACTCCTGGTCCTGGACAACGTGTTGCTGAGGCATCAGTCAGAAGGAGCGGTGGAGAAGGTGGCCGTCTGACTGATGCTTTCAGACAATTTTTTAGTCCGCAGCCCCAAGGTATGATTGGTTCCAGCACCCATCGCCAGCGTCTAATTTACATGGTGCAGGAATACCTAGGGGCAAGGTCAGACTTGGACACCTTTCCCACTGAAAATCCTCTGGCTTACTGGGTCTTGAGGATGGATCACTGGCCAGAGCTTGCACAGTATGCAATTGAGCTACTGGCCTGTCCTGCATCCAGCGTTCTTTCGGAACGCACCTTCAGTGCTGCTGGTGGCTTCGTTACCGATCACAGGGTGCGCCTGTCCACCGAATCAGTTGATCGACTGACCTTCATCAAGATGAATCAGTCTTGGATCACCCACAGCTACCAAGCACCTGAAGCTGATGTAACCGAATAATTTTTTTTGAAATACCACATCCCTTCAAGACTGCCTATGCTGATGCTGAGTGACTGTCCTGTTATGTTGATTGTCTATCCTCTTCCTCCTCCGCTGATATGTTGGAAGAACATTTTTGGTTCTGGGTGATGCCAGCAGCCCAATTTTTCTGCCCCTGTTTAACAGGGGCGTTTAAGTACAATTTTTGATGCAATGCTTTGCAGCAGGGCTAATTCCTGCAAAAAAACTAGAGTATATGGCAGAGGTTGCAGTGTGATGGCACCAGTGCCTAAGGCCCAATTTTTCTGCCCCTGTTTAACAGGGGCGTTTAAGTAAAATTTTTGATGCAATGCTTTGCAGCAGGGCTAATTCCTGCAATAAAACTAGAGTGTATGGCAGAGGTTGCAGTGTGATGGCACCAGTGCCTAAGGCCCAATTTTTCTGCCCCTGTTTAACAGGGGCGTTTAAGTACAATTTTTGATGCAATGCTTTGCAGCAGGGCTAATTCCTGCAATAAAACTAGAGTGTATGGCAGAGGTTGCAGTGTGATGGCACCAGTGCCTAAGGCCCAATTTTTCTGCCCCTGTTTAACAGGGGCGTTTAAGTAAAATTTTTGATGCAATGCTTTGCAGCAGGGCTAATTCCTGCAAAAAAACTAGAGTGTATGGCAGAGGTTGCAGTGTGATGGCACCAGTGCCTAAGGCCCAATTTTTCTGCCCCTGTTTAACAGGGGCGTTTAAGTAAAATTTTTGATGCAATGCTTTGCAGCAGGGCTAATTCCTGCAAAAAAACTAGAGTGTATGGCAGAGGTTGCAGTGTGATGGCACCAGTGCCTAAGGCCCAATTTTTCTGCCCCTGTTTAACAGGGACATGTAATTACAATTCTTGATATAATATTTCACAGGAGGGCCCCTTCCTGTGCCCACCCAGAGTAACTGTGAGGACTTATAGTGTTGTGGCACCAGCACCACAACCACCAAAGGTCAATTTTTCTACCACTGTTCAACAATGGCATGTAATTACAATTCTTGATATAATCGTTCACAGCAGGGCGCTCCAGCGGCCACCAAGAGTCACTTTGAGGGCTTACAATGTTGTTGCAAAACCAACACCTTGTTCCGCCATTTCTGCAGAGCATATAGGGCAGGCCCCTACTTTCAAACATCCAATTTACAAACATCTCCTACTTGCAAACGGAAGGAGACAACAGCAAGTGAGATGAAAAAAGATGGACGACAAAACAAATTATACAGGGGTGATAACCCTTCCCTATGTTTTCCAAAAAGCTTAAAGATATTTTTTTTGACTGGAGCTACACTTTAAAAATGTACCGGTTGAAATTGACAAACAGATTCAACTTAACACAACAAACCTACACAGTCCCTGTCTTGTTTGCACCGCCTGTATACTGCTGTTCTGAGTATATAGGGCCTGGGGGCCACACGCATTTCCTTTTTTTTAATATGGGTACAGGGTTCCCCTTAATGTGCGTACAAGACCCAAATAGGCTGGTAATGGGCAGGGAGGGCTACCCATGCCATTTTTCTGAATGATTTTCAACCATATTGCAGGAACCAGATATAACATTAAAACCGCAAGCAGTTTTAAATGGTGTTATTTCCGTTTAATGTCATTTTGTGCAGGGACTGTTCTAAACACGGGAAACACGTGGCACTTCACAGGCATACTATATAGACACCCCCCAGGCACCATATTTAAAGGAATATTTCACTTTTTTTTTCACTTTAATCGTCATTAAAATCAGTGCTCCCGCCAAAACGGTCGTTTTTAAAACTTTTTTTTGCAGTGACCCATGTCCCCTGAGGCAGGAGGCAGATCGCCAAACCCTTTTTAGCATACTATCTTGCATATTAGCCGTTAAAATGAGCACTTTCCAATTCGAACGTTCGAGTCCCATAGACTTCAATGGGGTTCTAACGTTCGTGCCGAACGCGGGGGTCGTTCGCAAGTTCTGGTGCGAACCGAACCGGGGGGTGTTCGGCTCATCCCTAGTCCCCAGTGCCATCTGTCATCAGTGCCACGTATAAATGCCATCTGTCATCAGTGCCACGTGTCATCAGTGCCACATAGTGCCATCTGTCATCAGTGCCACGTATTAGTGCCACCTGTCATCAGTGCCACGTATCAGTGCCATTTGTCATCAGTGCCACCTGTCAGTGTCACGTGCCATCTGTTGTCAGTGTCACGTGTCATCAATGCCACTTATCAGTGCCATCTGCCATCAGTGTCACGCATTATCGGTGCCATGTATTAGTGCCATCTGTCATCGGTGGCACGTATTAGTGCCATGTATAAGTGCCATCTGTCATCAGTGCCACGTATTAGTGCCACGTGTCTTCAGTGCCATGTATTAGTGCCACGTTTCATCAGTGCCACGTATAAGTGCCACGTGTCATCAGTGCCACATATTAGTGCCATCTGTCATCAGTGTCACATATTAGTGCCATCTGTCATCAGTGCCACGTGTCATCAGTGCCACGTATAAGTGTCATCATTGCCACGTATCAGTGCCATCTGTCATCATGGTCACGTGTCATTGTCCTGGTGCTTCAAAAGTGTAATAAATAGTCAACAAGTTAGATGTGTAATTTATGTTCCTAGAACCCCTGATGGCGCTACCTGCATGTTGGGCCTCTCTATGTGGCCAGGCTGTGAAAAAGTCCCACACATGTGGTATTATAATACTCAGGAGGAGTAGCAGAATTTTTTGGGGGTGTCATTTGTGGTATACACATGCCACGTGAGAGAAATAACCTATTACAATGACAATTTTGTGGAGAAAAAAAAATGAAAAATCTTAATTTTGCAAAGAATTGTGGGAAAAAAATGACAACATCAAAAAGCTCACAATGCCTCTTACTAAATACCTTGGAATGTCTACTTTCCAAAAAGGGGTCATTTGGGGGGTATTTGTACTTTCCTGACTTGTTCGGGTCACAAGAAGCGAGATAGGCCACCAGTACATCAGATGTGATCAATTTTGTGCGATTCGCACCACAGCTTGTAGAATCTCTAACTTTCACAAAGACCAAATAATATCCACTAATTTGGGTTATTTTTACCAAAGATATGTAGCAGTATAAATTGTGGCCAAAATTTATGAAGAAAAATTAATAATTTGCATAATTCTGTCACAGAAACAAAGAAATATGCGTTTTTTTTCAAAATTTTCTGTCTTTTTTCATTTATAGCGCAAAAATAAAAACCCCAGAGGTGATCAAATACCACCAAAAGAAAGCTCTATTTGTGGGAAAAAAAGGACAAAAAATTCATTTGGGTACAGTGTTGCATGACTGAGTAATTGTCATTCAAATTGTGAGAGCACCGAAAGCTGAAAATTGGTCTGGGCAGGAAGGGTGTTTAAGTGCCCAGTAAGCAAGTGGTTAAATATATTATCTGATTAATTTATATATTAATATAAAAATAACTAGTCAAAAAAGTTTTACAAAATAGTGCTGTTAATACAAAGAAAAAATATTGGAACCTCATCTTGGGAGCCAAAGCTTTAATGAGTAGCAGTATTACAAGGTATACTGCAAAGAAGGGCATTAAATATACTAATTAAAGGAGATGCTGGTAGTTGATAGCAACTATACTGTATAACTCAGCAGGAGAACAACTGCAAGAGATGGAAGCATTCACTAAGCAACGCCTAAAACCAGTTTGCCATAGGGGTTTACAGTCTACAGACTTAGTATTTATATAGTAAGAAAGAGTAATGACAGTGTGGTATCCCAGTCAGTAACTCAGTAAGGCAATTACTTACTGAAGACCAACTGGCTCTGCTGAAACAGTATATACAGTCCTGATGTGTGCGAGACAGCACGGAATCAGTTTATGGTCTGATATTGATGAACAATCTATGGGCTCAGTTGTTCTTAAGGGGGGCTTGTACCCAATGGATATATGGTAAATGTGAATCCTCTCAAGGTCTCAGGCTGCTATCTTTCTGAAAGCAACAGAAAAGATGCTTCACTGAGTACTTTGGAAGGGTGTAAGTTGATAGTTCACAGGTAAAGTGTTTCGGGAAAACGCCCCCCCCCCCCCCCCCTCCATGAGCACTAGTATATAGTGGAAAAATAGACTGTAAATCTGTAAATACAAATGATAAGTATGTCGTCAAATGCCTTTAACTATGAATAGCCCAAAAGTAGATGTATACTAAATAGGTTACAAGTGTAGTACTGTACTTGGTTTCTACATAAATATGGATTAACACACTGAGATGGTATTTATTACATGTACTAATCATCTCAGTGGGTTATTCATATTTATGTACAAACCATCCGATACCTTTGTAACCTATTTAGTACCGTATATATCTACTGTTGAGCTATTTATATTTAGACCATTGGATGAGACACTTATTAATTGTTGTTACTGTCTCTTATTCCCTTATATACTAGTCTTAATGAAGGAAGAGGCTTTTCCTCTGAAACACTTTGGCTTTATCTGTTACCTGTGAACTGTCAACTTCAATAAACTTCTTAATTATATATTCAAATATGACAAACTTTTACACCAAGCGTGCTACTACACCCATCGAACATAAGGATTAATAACTGTCTTTATTCACAGATCAGCTAAACCAGCACTTGTGACATGGTTACTGATGACACCAGTTACAGAAAGGGACAAAGCAGGATCCTAATCTTAATTCTCCAGTCACCAATAACCAGTCTACCACTTGTCTTTGTACATAGCCCTCTAAAAGACTTCAAACAGAATATTTTACCTGGGCTTCAAAAGCTTGTTTTCCCATACTTGAGGGTAGAGACCCAGAACTGTAACTGCACATGGCCTAATTCTCACTCTCACTCACAGCATAAAGGACTACTCAAGAACTGCCTCCTTGCAACCTTGCCATTTTAAGGGGAGCTCTCTATTGCCCTTCTGAACTTGATAGCCAGGACACAAAAGAGCATAAACATATACCAAATTGTGTTACAATAGTTCATATAGCATCCTTGAGTTATAGTCAATCCTCACGTTACCATAAATATATACCAAATTGTGTTACAATAGTTCATATAGCATATATGAGTTCTGCTGTGTCCAGATTGTGTTTTGACAGATCAGTATCAGTTGGTCATTTCATATCATTGGTAGATTAAGACGCTGAGCAAGAGTTAGAAAAAGACTAAAAAAGTAATGTGAAAGCAATATGCTGTATGTAAAATAAAGATAAAGTACTGTGTGTACACGACGTGTACTGCACTTTGCACTTCATCATTGCTTTTTTTACTACCCAAAGGTAGTTTTAGCTTCACATCTGATAATTAGATAAATGCTTGTACCATTGAAAATCATCTTGTCCTATCATGATGTAATTTTAGTGTTTGATACATGTGATCAATTCAACTATGACAGGATGATTTCTAGTTGCATTGTATGGTGGAAGAAACGTTGTGCTATTATGCTCCCTGCAGCTAAAAAAAACCTGCTGGAAAACCACATCTTTTAGGATGATAGTGGATCTAAAAGGTTTTTCATTTAACAGTGCAGGGAGCAAAATGCTAAATATATACATTTTTAGATTTTAAGATTAGTTTAGCTTTTAGCTCTTATAAAAATAAATACAAAATAGGATATTTACTTATTTACTTATTTTAATTATATTTTTACATCACGTTTGATAAACAGGTTTTTCTTTTTAATTCAGCATTAGCATTTAATGCTACATAGTTACATAGTTGGTAAGGTTGAAAATGACACCAGTCCATCCAGTTCAACATGTGTAGATGTGCATGTTCATAATAATTTTTCCGTATTCCTGTATATTGTGTTTGCGAGATACCCACCCAATAGTTTTTTTAAACAAGCAATACTTCCCGCTAACACCACCATATGTGGAGTTAAATTCCACATCCTTACTGCTCTGACAGTGAAAAACCCCCTATGCAGTTTAAGGTTAAACCGCTTCTCCACCAGTTTTATTGAGCGGCCCTGTGTCTTTTTGCACTGCCTGAGACTGAATAGTCTATTCCCTATGCCAGATTCGCCATTGAGGTATTTGTATATCGCTATCATATCATTATTTCACTATGCTGACAGTTTTGAAAGATTTGCCATATCTCTGTTTTTAATAACTTCCTAATGCTAGCGTTACACATTGACGCGTATCATTAGTGTTATGCCATGCAATCTTCAAGGGCTTTATTCTGTGATGCCACATACATGCATAGCTGTTTTGTGCAGGATGTATGTTGCATGGTCAGCAACAGCTTTTGGTCTCACAATTAGGAACTGGTAGGAAAGTCTGCCAATCAACGGGTCACTGTGACAGCCAATCACATTATTGGGAAGCCCAGATAATACTTCTGGAATTATGATTTCTTAGGGGTTGGGGGAAAGCCTGCAGGAAGAGGTTAATATTATGCACCATTGCCGTAATTTGCTCCAATAACTTTCCCTGTCATTACATCGCAATTTCTTTGCTCTTTCAGAGAACACTACCATATAGCTGTTCCTTTCAGAACTGGTTCACTGGAGAGGCCACAAAGCTGTAAAAGCATAAAACATTGTGTTTATTCATGAGTCTGTGCAAAATATCATATTATGAACATGTCATCACATTCACCTAATCTGTTCTTCAATATTGTTTTAAATGTTCTTTATTAAAATTCTGAGGGCTGCTAGCATGTTTCCTGACAGCATCATTTTCTTTGGACTGACAGGGTTTGACATCATTTTCGCTAACATCTAAGATGAACAAATGATGCATGAGGCCCTTTGGATTTCAATCTGATTTATTACTAGGGAACAGAAACATAGAATGTCCTGTAATTAGTGTTTGCACAAAATAGAAAGAAGAAGGAAAGAAAGAAAGAAAGAAAGAAAGAAAGAAAGAAAGAAAGAAAGAAAGAAAGAAAGAAAGAAAGAAAGAAAGAAAGAAAGAAAGAAAGAAAGAAAGAAAGAAAGAAAGAAAGAAAGAAAGAAAGAAAGAAAGAAAGAAAAAAAGAAAGAGAAATGGCGTTCATTGCCAAAACTGGGCCCTGTAGTAGTAGTGGTTGACCATGACTTCCATTGTCCAAATTATATCATAAATATAATTTTTTTTATTTTCATAAGGTCAATTTATCAGAGAACATTCCAGAAAATCAAAAGCCTAACAAAGCCCCAAAAATGTACATAAGAGAATTGTGTTTACCTTAAAAATCAGGCAATATATGTATGTTATAGAGGTGTCTCTATTTATGTACTAAAACATTGGTCAATCAAGGGTAATTACAATAAAATTCATGATCCATTATGGTATTATTGGGGTATGTGTACGCATATTTACATTATTTCGCAAATCCAGTTTTGATTAAATGAATTACAGAGTTATAAAGCAGATTATAGGTTTATAGGTGCTTGCTTTATTATTCTGAATTGGATAATAAACTCAAACATGAATTTACTATGCATACATACTGTATATACAATACAGTAGGAAACCAGACTGTAAATTAAAAATATAACGAAAAGTGATGAAATTGAAGTGGGGAAAGCAAGCTAAAGGAAAATAATGGACACGACTTAAAGTGGCTGAATCCAAAACTTTATTTTTTCTTTTTGGATAGATTATAAGGGAGGGTTAAAAAACTTTTTTTGCCACCTGTGTTTTATTGGGCATATTTCTCTTCACTTCCTGTCCCATAACGTGTTTTAATCACTCTCTACTCTATATAAAACAAAATTGTTTTGTCTTCAGTTATGCTTAAATTTGCTGCTCATTGTTTTCTTCTCAATCAGTCTTGTTAGGTAATCAAGTGAGTTAGTTTAATTATTTTATGATGCCATCTATGGTGGTGGTGAATCATCAAACCAAGACTGAAAGAGGGTTTGTCTACTAGCTGCCAGAATTAGGTGAATTGCTTAGTGTTACAATGGGTGAATTTTGAAACCTGCATAGGAAAAGCTAAACATTTTACAGGCATACCCCACTATTAAGTGCGCAATGGGGTTTATTTACTAAAGCTGGAAAGTGCAAAACCAGGCTCACTTCTGTGTAGAAACCAATGTGCTTCTAACCCCAACTTGTCCAATTAAGCTTTGGTAACAAAATCTGGAAGCTCATTGGTTTCTATGCCGAAGTGAGCCTGATTTTCCACTTTCCAGGTTTAGTAAATAAACCCCATTGTGTACTTAATAGTGGGGTATGCTGCTGGAAGAGGAGATTTCGGAAGCAACATGGCAGACAGTCTGGTCCCAGGCAGCCAAAAGCTCCTATTGTACATTATACAAAGAAAACGCATACAAAATACTATATTTCTGGTACCTGACTCCAGATGTACTCCATGCTATATATCCCTCAAGCTCAGATAGATGCTGGCATTGCCAGGGAGACAGAAGCACCCTGCTCCATGTTTATTGGAGCTGCCCTAAAATTTTTCAGTTTTGGACAGAAACCCAGCTCCAGCTATCCCGCCTCTTGGGGCTCAGGTCCCCCTGTCCCCAAAATTTTTCCTACTGGTAGTCTCGCCTCTATGGATTTCTAAACCTTCCAAAAAACTGTTAAGACACATATTCACAGCTCCTTGGGGTCTAATTGCCCTCCACTGGAAGAGACAAGTCCCCCCATCCCAGGAGGACCTATACGCTAGAATAAAAGACGTAGAAATTATGGAAAAAATGACAGCCAGACTACAAGACAGGTTGGAAGCACACAACATGGTCTGGGAAGAATGGCACCGCCATGAGCCGAGAGATGAATATACGCTCCCATCCCCCACCCAATGCCTTTTTCCCCTCTTCTTACTCTCCTACCTTTTCTTTTCTCTTTCTACTCTATATGTCTTGTCCTCTGTTCCTTTCGCTAACCGGTTACTCCGTTATATGGAGAGCAGAGATGGCGGATTATCATCAAAAATTGATACTCGTCGCAGTATGCCGAGCATGAGTATTTACTACCTAGAATGTTTTGTGCTGACACTAAATATGTACCAGTTAAACTTATGTCCTAGCATTGTCTGTGTGTCACAATGCTCAGGCTATGTTCAGTTACTGTTTGATAACTTCAATAAAAGGTTAGTTATGCCTGTACCAGGTATTTCCAAAGAGTGCGCTGCATGTGGGGAATAATTTCAATGTTTGTTCAAAATGACCAGTCTGTCATAAGGACTTACCCCAGCAAATACAGTATAATAATAATGCAAAACTTTAATATGTTGTGAACTTTAGGTTTATGAGAGACCTAAATCCATAAGGAGTCTAGAGATCACCAGACTATATTCTGGCTGCATCTTTTAAAGCTGGAAAGCAAAATTTAAGCTCAACTTTACCAATTGTCAGACATGTTCTCAGGCTGATTTACTAAAGGATTTGAGAATGTTCACTCAAAAACAAAAAATGAAATCACTTCAATTATCCAATAATGTGAAAAGCACATTCCTGTTTATTTATTTTATCTGCACATGATTGGATAATCAATGTAAATCTTCACTCATTTTCTGAGTGAACATTCTCAGACCCCTTAATAAATCAGGCTCATTCTTTCTGGTATGTAAATGTAATACTTTAATCGGTCTTCTTCATAATCATGCTTAAGTATTTAAGTTATTTTCAGAATCTTCAAGTGTCTAATTTGGGATATTTCTTTAGGCATTCCAAAAACGTTTATAAGGTATGTTCAGAGCTTGCAGGCCTCAATACAAACTTCATGATTCAACTAACACAAACATTACAGGCCAGGGACCTACTCTGCGTGTTCTTGGCAGAAAACGAACCAATAATAATAAGAGGTGGTGAGATATCTGGCTTTTCCTGAACCTGCTGTAACACTGCATGCACCCAAACACACTGTATTCTGTTAAAATGTTTTCCCTTTTCTTTGTAGTAAATGGATTAAACTTGCCTACACACACAAACACACACACACACACCAAAGTATTACATCAACTGCACTTTATTTTTAAATACTCTTGATATCAGTGGCGGCTGGTGCTCAAATTTTTTTTTGGCGCAAACAAACTGAAAAATTCTGAAAAAAAACCCTCAATTGCAGCCTCACTGTGCCATCAATTGCAGCCACTGTGCCCATCATATGCAGTCACTGTGCTCATAAATTGCAGCCTTTATGCCCATCATATGCAGCCACTGTGCCCATAATATGCAGCCTCTGTACCATCATATGAAGCCACTGTGCCCATAAAATGCAGGCTCTGTGCCCATCATATGCAACCTCTGTGCCCATCATGTGCAGCCACTAAGTCCATAAAATGCAGTCTCTATGCCCATAATATGCAGCCTTTGTGCCCATCATATGCAGCCACAAATATTAATTCGTTTTTCTAACACACTTGGGTGGACTCCGAGCAAAATGACCTGCACTTCGAGTCCACCTTTTTTTAAGCCTATTAGTGCCGCTGTAATTCAGGCCCCCATCATCTGAAAAGGGTCCGGACGCCTGAATAGGGGGTGGTTACAGCGGCCATGAATAGATTCATGCTATGCATGAATCTCTCCATTTACATATAGGGGGTGGCATGACAGAGGGGGCGGTGCCCTTGCACCCTTAATGGATGCACCGCCACTGCTTGATATGCTTTTGGCAGTATATAGACCTATGTTTAAGCCCCTCATACTGCTATAACATTGCCCACAATATTTGCTAAAACAGACATGCTGGAATAATTATGATTTGATTTCTTGACTTTCCTGTCAAAAGAAGACTGTAAGTCTGAAATTGTCTTCAGAGTTTGCTGGTCAGGGAGTGTCCAGTTAGAAAGCCTCTGTGTGTAGTGACACAACATATTACCCTTGCCATTTTAGACTATATCTGAGGATTAAATTATGTTTTTTTCTATGAACATAATGAGGCACACCTGCAGATTTATAACTGTAACTAAGATACAGAATACAGGTTAGACTGAAAGCATTAATCCCTGAAGAAAATCCTTGGATTGCTATTTATATTGAGGTGAAGTTGTGAGGTTAGAGATAAATATATCTCCTGGGGAAATTTCCTTTATCTTACAAGCACATAGTGAACGATGAATGTCTAGTTCTGTTAAATTTATAAAAACATGCTTTGCTGATTTTAGCTTTACCAGTTAAACAATAATTTTCTGTATCTTCCCTTTGTTGGTTCAGATTTTAGTCTTTTATAACTATAAAATCTGTTTGTGGCATTCATATGAGCATGTTGCTCAGTTTGTATTGCCCAGGTTTACATTGCCCCAAAAAACTTAAAGTGTATGAAAATATTAAATGTTTTCTTTAGTTTTGGATAGAGTAGAAAATGAATAAGACTCCAGTTTGTTTGTTTTTTGACTGTGTGCCATTGGGGAGATTTACCTTCACTTCCAGTCCTAGAAGCAAGGAAAGCAAAGAGACAAACAGGTATCCATACTTATGTAGTTGTCATTATTTACAGGTGTTCCCAACTGAATATTCCCTATTATCTCATGTTGTGACATCTAAGAAAAACTTGATTTTCAATCACTTTCTGTACTAGAGATAATTGTCACCAAGACCAACTGTAAGAGTGAACCTTCCCAGGGGGACAAAGACAGTTATAAAAATCTGCCAGAACTTCTAACCCTTCCCCACTCTATCAAAAGATTTGGGTTTTACATATGCTTTAACCTTTAAACCTAACCTTAACCAGTAACCTTTAAGCCTAACATTTAAATGTAACATTAAAGTGTTACTAAACCCAGGACCCTGCATTCACTATATCTGGTCTCCCACAGAACATGGAAATGCAATTATTTTAGTAAATATAAATTGCTAAATACCTTTTCTCATCAACAGTTAGAGCAGTCTTATGACTTCTATGAATGCCTGGTTAAAACTTGTCCCACATTCTCCCCCAAAAAACAAACAAAAAAAAACTCTCTAGCAATACACACCAAACTGAGCATGTGCAGCTTGTCCACTGGCTCTGTAAATATCAGGTTATTTTTTGGAGACAGTGGAAGAAGGAGATGATCAGAGGAGACAGGATCGAACAGCCTTTTTACACAGTGCAGAGGATTAACCCTTAGGTTCCACGGTGAGTATAACAAGCATGCTTTACTGCATATACAGACTGATTTTACTGTTGTGGTTTTAGTAACACTTTAATGCTTGTCCTCATTGGCTCACTGACTGATTAACAGCAACAGGAGCCAATGGTGCCCAATGCCATGTCTCAGGAGAGAGAGTCCCAGGCAGCCAAGGCATGGAACATCTCTGGATAGAGATGGGGCTCAGGTAAGTACTGTATTATGCGGCTGAGGGGGGCCGCTACACACAGAAGATTTTTTTTTTATCTTACTGCAAAGAATACATTGAGATAAAAAACCTTCTGTCTTTAGAACCACTTTAATTCCTAAAGCCTACCCCCAAACTTATAGTACAGGCATACCCCACTTTTAAGTACACAATGGATATTATTTACTAAAGCTGGAAAGTGCAAAATCAGGCTCACTTCTGCATAGAAACCAATGAGCTTCTAACCCCAGCTTGTTCAATTAAGCTTTGGTAATAAAATCTGGAAGCTCATTGGTTTCTTTTAGAAGTGAGACTGATTTTGCACTTTTCAGCTTTAGTAAATAAACCCCATTGTGTACTTAAAAGTGGGGTATGCCTGTAATTCAATAACCCTAAAATTAACATTTTACATATACTTTAACCTTTAAACCTAACCCTACCAAGCCTATCCTTTAAATCAACTTTAATGCTTAATTCTTAAAGCTTACCCCTAAACTTATTGCAACATAATAACCCTAAAATTTTAATTATAATTTTCATTTTATTAGAGAAATAAGTGGAAGTTATTACTGATTTTCTTCTTGACCGATGTTCTCCTGAACAAAATTAACCTGTAAGGAGAAAGTGTAGGTGCTGACGTTGATTTTTTTGCTTTAAAAAGTGCAGACTCCATCACTGTCATCCTAATCTTGGATACAAAAGCTAATGAGTCAATGACCCAAAAAAACCATGCAGTCAGTATGGACTCCTATCTTTCTTACTTGTTCTAGATCAGTGATGTACTAGGTAGTGGAGAAAGGATGCCTTGGAGCCTTCACCTTTAACCTCCCTGGCGGTATGATTATTTCAGATTTTAGGTGCTGAAAGCGGTACAATTATTTTGCATGGAAATTTGGTATTTTATATTGTAGTCCTGTAATTCTTAGGAATAACTCACTTAAATCTGTCCAAACCAGAGTCTAGCAGACATCCCAAGTATGATAAAGTTTGAACAACGAAATCATAAATTATAATATAATAAATAACTATAAATAATTATACCAAATAATAATATAATAATAATAAAAATGATTCAATAATGTAATCAAATCAAAAACACTGAAATTTGCTCAGTTGCAGAATTGTCGCTGTCATTACTTTTCAGTATTTGATGATGGATCTCCCCACAAATCGCTATCGCTCAATTCTGCGAGTGATTCTAATTTATTATCACTGTTTTCTAGCTGGTCTAAAACCACTTTTGATGTAAAGGGGCAGTTTTGGTTGCTATGGACAATCTCCAGTTTCCATGCAGAAAGAACAGTTTTTATAATATAAAACTACATGCAGGGCACTGGCAAAACCACTAGGGACAAAAGGGATGTGAAATAATTACATACAGTACTGTAATCTGTAAGATTACATTATACTGTATGTATACTGTGTGTATACTTTTTGAATTTGGCGCCGTTCTCTGTTCCCATGCGTCGCAATGTTTGCAGGGAACGGAGCTTGGCTCTGTGATGAATCAAGGGGAGGACAAGCTGCTCACACTGCAGGGAGACATCGCAGGAACCAGGGGACAAGGTAAGTAAGCTCTTCCTGGATCCTACGATGCGAACATGAGTCCTCTTCTGGTTCTGAAATGTCACCCCGAGCCAGACTCGGGAATACTGCCAGGGAGGTTAAATGCCATCAGCAAGGGCAGCTGTAATATTTTTTATCCTCATAGGTTCTATGTAATATAGTAAGTATTGAATCTGTTTTTTTTCTTCACAAGGCTACCAACTCATTCTATTACTATTTTTTGAGAGCACATATTTTAGCATAATTGATATGGTGACATTTACCTTCAAGTCATCTTTTCAGGTAAGTAGTTAGGTTAAAAGGTAATATGTCCAATGAGTTCAACTAAAGCACAAAAATATTATGTAAAAGCTTACATTTTTAGAACCCATAAACTTGCAGTTGATCCAAAGGATGGAAAACAAATCTGTTGAGAACCCTTGTGGGAAAAAAAAATCTTCCTAGTGCCCATACTAAAACGCATATTCAAATGACCTTTACATTTTTCCATGCTTGCTGTTTCCTATTTGTTTCTGTATTCAGTACAGTGATTTGCAGATTAACAAGTAGTGGAAGCGTAATATTTAAAAAAGGTCACCCTGGCTGCTAGTAAAACTATAATTTAGACAATGCAGGCTGCCATTGCTGACCTCTGGCTGTAAAATACTTTGATTCACTGGCCAGGAATAAAATGCGGCAGGTGAAGAGGCATGGGGATTGGACAGCTAGTATATTTTGAAGAAGAGGTTAGCAATGGCAGTTATTATTTTACCATAGTGCAGTGTTTATTTATCAGCAAGGAATGCCAGCCACATAGAAAGTACATTTTAATGAAT
The DNA here is from genome assembly GCF_037356315.1 of Lithobates pipiens. Lineage (NCBI taxonomy): Eukaryota > Metazoa > Chordata > Amphibia > Anura > Ranidae > Lithobates > Lithobates pipiens. The sequence goes on along the minus strand of NW_027507758.1, from coordinate 404,692,341 downwards.
TTACTAACCTAGTGGGGTGAATTTATCAAAACTGGAGCAGGCATAATCTAGAGCAGTTGGGCATGGCAACCAATCAGCTTCTATCTTTTAGTTTCAAAGCTTAGTTGAATAACCTGAAAATAGAAGTTGATTGGTTACTATGCATACCTGCTCCAGATTCTGTTTGTTCCTGTTGTTTTTATAAATTCCCCTCAGTGTGTTTGATTTACTACAGAGTCAGAAACTGTTCATTCTGCAAAATAGATGTTCACTGAGCTCAGTAATTAAGGTAAAGCTATGCTCACTTTAGCCACCCCATGAAAATTAAATATTTTTATTTTCTCTGGGTATCCACCGTAAGGTTAATTATTTAATAACAATGTGTACATTCACTAAGAAAATAAAAAGCCTCTACTAAATTTGTATATTAACCACTTTCCGCCCGGTCATCATTTTGCTATAGGCTGGTCCAGTTATCCTGACTGGGCGTCATATGACGTACTTCAGGATAACAGCCGCAGTGCGCCCATAGGGATGTGCATCATGGCGATCTGTGGTGCGGTGTGTCAGTCTGACACACCTCTACACCGATCTTGGTAAAGAGGCTCTTTACCATGTGATCAGCCGTGTCCAATCACGGCTGATCACAATGTCCACAGAAAAAGCCATTGATCAGCTTTTTCTCACTCGCGTCTGACAGATGCAAGTAGAGGAGAGCCGATCGGCGGCTCTCCTGACAGGGGGTCTGCGCTGATTGTTTATCAGCACAGCCCTCCCAAGAATGCTCACACTAGACCACCAGGGAAGCCGCCAGAAACACCAGGAAGGGGGCAACATGTGGATGGCCAGGTATGTGCCCCATGGCCATCCACATGTGCAAATTATGCCCAATCTGCGCCAATTAGTGCCCACAAATGGCCACTGACTGGCACCATTATATAACATATGCCATCAGTGATGCCCAGCAATGCCACCCATCATTGTCATCAGTACAACCAATCAGTGTCCATCAGTGCCACCTATCAGTGCCCATCTGTGCCCACCTATCAGTGCCCATCTGTGCCACCTATCAATGCCACCCATAAGTACTCATCAATGCCGCCTATGAGTGCCTACCAGTGCCACCTATGAGTGCCCATCAGTGCAAAATACCAGTGCCGCTATCAGTGCCCATCAGCGCCGCCTATCAGTGCCCATCATCAGTGCCACCTCATTGGTGCCCATCAGTGTCACCTTATCAGTGCCCATCATTGAAGAAGGAAACTTACTTATTTACAAAAATATTTAACAGAAACAAAGGAAAACTTGTTTTTTTACAAAAATGTTGGTATTTTTTTTATTTGTTGCACAAAAAAATAAACCGCAGAGATGATCAAATACCACCAAAAGAAAGCTCTATTTGCGGAAACAAAAGGATAAAAAAATAGTTTGGGTACAGTGTTGTATGACCCTGCAATTGTCATTCAAATTGCTACAGGGCTGAAAGCTGAGAATTGGCCTGGGCAGTTAACCTTATAGGCTTTCAGTGTGAGAGGGACAAGTAAAAGTGAACAAGTGTGTAGCTCTGCAAACAGGAAGCAGAGTTTGAGCAAAAAGAAAGCACGGCTGCCCCAATTACCAACTATATGTTGCTGATCGTCACCATTACTAGTAAAAATAAAAATTAAATATCCCATAGCTTGTAGACAATATGTTTGCGCAAACATATAAATATATGCTTATTGGGATTTTTTTGCCAAAAATATGTAGCAAAATACATATTGGCCTAAATTGTTGAAGAAATTCAATTTTTTTATTATTGGGTCGTTTTATAGCAGAAAGTAAAAAATATTGTTATTTTTTTCAGACTTGTCACTTTTTATAGCGCAAAAAATAAAAACCGCAGAGGTTATCAAATACCACCAAAAATAAGCTCTATTTTTGGGGAAAAAGGATATCAATTTTATTTGGGTACATCACAAGACTGTGCAAGTGTAATGTAGTGCCGTATTGCAAAAAATGGCCTGGTCATGAAGGGGGGTAAACCTTCCGGAGGTCAAGTGGTTAATTAGTCATATAGCTAGGTTATACAGCTTAGGGAGTCGATTAAATTTAGTCAGCGCCTTACCTGAATTTCACCAGAAAACCTGGCTACTTTATATGTGTCAGTAATTAAAGAGATAGGTAGAAAATGCTATTTCTTTACCATTCATTTCTTGATAATAATGATGGGCATCAGGGTAACAGTATTCCGTGGGAAAAAAAAGTACAGATAAGAGGTTTAGTTTAATAGCCTAATTTAATAAAGAGCTAAAGATCATTATAGTGATCTTAACAGACCGCTAATGTTTTAAGAACAAGGAGAATTTTTCCACTATTTAGGCTTATGGGTGTTAGAGTGTTTTGCAAGGCAATAGTCAATCTGCTAGTAAGTTCTTAGTGAATAAGTTATTTTAGTTCTAACTGTGTGAATGAAGTGAAGCTCTGTTGACCTTCATCATCCAATCATGTGCAAGCAAAATACATGTTTTTTTTTTTCCTTGCACATGATTGGATTTATTTTTTATTTTTTTGCAACATAAATTTCCACCATATTTGCTAAGCTAAGAGAAAATCCCCTTTCATAAACCACTTTCCTGCAACCCGCGGCAACCATGCCTTAGTGAATAAGGGGAAGCTTTGTTCTCTTCAATCATCCAATTATGTGCCAACAAAAATCAATTTTTTTAAACTTTTTTTTAATTTACCCGCAACTATTGGTTATTCAAAGTGTACACACCTTCACAGCATTTACTAAGCTATGTGAACATACACTTTGAAAGTGAACATTCACTTTATGTGAAGAGCTTCTACTGCTTTATAAAATCAACTTCATTTTAGTAGTAAATGTCTGACAATATTTTTTATTGCTATCTGTGTCTTCTTATACCAGCAACACCCACTAACACCTACTAATTTCTTATTTTTTGGTCACAAGGACAGAAAGTGTGATGAACTCTCTATAACTGTCAGAAATAAAAGCATAAGCATAAAAGCAAAAGAAACTAAACATATATACGTTGCAGGACATGCATAGTTGAACCTCAAACATCCCTCAAAGTACAGAAAATATATGAATATGTATATTTTTTTTTAGCCATGAGAATAATGCGTTAACACTGGTTATATTTATCTGACGACCCTTGTCACTATTTAGCTATTTATCATCTGTTTTTAGATATATATGTCTTTTTTTGGGATACAGATCTGGGATCTGTAGTTTCCTATCCCCATTTTTGCTTATTACATTGCCTCCTTATTATGGTATTCTAACCCCTTATTGTCTTTACCCCTATTAGCTTCACTGTCAGCTCCCTCCAATGTTTTGCATCACACACCCCTGAAATCCAGCTGCTATCATTACTCCTGCCCATTGTCCTGCCCCAGCCACACCCATTGTCTCTATATTTCAGAATGCACATAGACTAATCAACATCGGCATGAAGAAGGAGCCTATCGGATGCTCTGAAACATGTCCCGCCTAATCGACGTCACTTCCCATCCCGTATGTTCCACGCTGGTTCCCGGGTGACTTCCGCTGACATAATCCACGAGTTCAGTGCTCCACACTGGTCCCCCACAGCATGGCTGCTTCCTTCCTGGTTCCTCTCATTGCGGCTTCCCTCTGCTGGATGGCTGAGATATCTGGCACCTTGCTGCATACTGGATCCTTCCAGGACTACCATCACTGCTGGACTCCCTTTTTAATATGATGAATAGGGATGAGCCGAACACCCCCCTGCTCGGGGTTTGCATCCAGAACATGCGAACAGGCAAAAAATTAATTCAAACACGTGAACACTGTTAAAGTCTATGGGGCATGAATAATCAAAAGTGCTAATTTTAAAGGCTTATATGCATGGTATTGTCATAAAAAATGTTTGGGGATTTTGTATCAATGGAAAACAAAGTTTTAAAAACTGACGTTTTTTCAGGAGCAGGGATTTTAATAATGCTTAAAGTGAAACAATAAAAGTGTAATATTCCTTTAAATTGAGAGAACCATGAATGCCAACATGTACTGTGACATTCTGAAGCAGAGCATGATCCCCTCCCGTGGGAGACTGGGCCGCAGGGCAGTATTCCAACATGAAACCGACCCCAAACACACCTCCAAGATGACCACTGCCTTGCTAAAGAAGCTGAGGGGGTAAAGGTGAGGGACTGGCCAAGCATGTCCCCAGACCTAAACCCTATTGAGTATCTGTGGGGCATCCTCAAATGGAAGGTGGAGGAGCGTAAGGTCTCTAACTTCCACCAGCTCCATGATGTCATCATGGAGGAGTGGAAGAGGACTCCAGTGGCAACCTGTGAAGCTCTGGTAAACTCCATGCCCAAGAGGGTTAAGGCAGTGCTTGAAAATAATGGTGACTATGAAAAATATTGACACTTTGGGCCCAATTTGGACATTTTCACTTAGGGGTGTACTCACTTTTGTTGCCAGGGGTTTAGGCATTAATAGCTGTGTGTTGAGTTATTTTGAGGGGATGGAAAATGTACACTGTTATACAAGCTGTACACTCACTATTTTACATTGCAGCAAAGTGTCATTTCTTCAGTGTTGTCACATGAAAAGATATACCGTAATAAAATATTTATAAAAATGTGAGGAATGTACTCACTTTTGTGAGATACTGTACATATATATGTATATATTATTTTATGATGGAGTCTTTGAATCATCTGCATACACGTTTTATCTAGGATCGCTAGTTTGTCCCCGCTGATGGAAGTATTCCAGCACAGTACAATGAGTAAAATGTCCATGTCCATTGTGTCAGCCAAAAACATTTAAAGATTGTGACCTGCTTGAAGCTACTTGTTTGCAGAATGTTCAAAACACATTGTACAAATTTCATAACAGAAAGCTACAATGTAGTGCCTATAAACTTGAAGTATCAAAATAACTTGATTTTCCATTATAATAATGGCATTTTAAAATGTGTCTGACATATTACATGCATTCCAAAAAATACACTTACATTTATCCTTAATGTACCAGTTGAAAATGTTTAATTAGCCAGTTTTATACTGAACAAAATCAATCACATTTCAAAAGAAAAAAACAACTGAAATGAAACCTTTTTCCTTTTTTTAACACTGCAAGTTTAACATTAGAGAAAATAGTTTATCAGTTGGATACATGGGAGATTCTCTTGTGGAAATAGTATGAATGTATGCATAAAGCCATAAAGAGTCGACTTACTAGGCATAGGGAGGCAGGGGCAGCCCCCCCCCCCAGCATCACCAGGGCCACCAAGGGCCACACATTACATTCTATGTGCTACAAAAAGCTATCAGATATTTGGCATACTGTAGGAGATGTATATAAATAGGAGTAATTGGAGACTGAGGACACGATGCATGAGATGATAAAAGGCTGTAGATGTGTCACATGAGATTGTTAGTAATCATTTCCTTTACACCCCCTTTACAAAGTAGTGCTTTTCCATTTTTTGCTCCCCTCACCCACTTTAAAAATTATCTTGCTGAGGGAGACGTACCCACCTCCATTCCTTGCAAAATACGAGCAGTTACTACAAGTTGAGTTGGATGATAATGACTAGGACAAATCACTGGCACTTACTGTACATACAAGCTGTCTATCTCTTCCTATGTGCAAGAGCACAATTATTGTAAGCTTTCTAGGGGGATCTTCTGCATAAGTTGGATCCTTCCGTTCCAGACACTTGTTGGTGATGTTTTAGGCTTCTGGCAGTATGACTCATATTTGGGGTACCTACCCAAAAATGTTCCTTTTGTTATAAAATCTTATGCTTATATGATGAACTGGTGGAAGGTAAATTCCTGAACCAACCCCAAGTTACTGTATTATAAATTCTGCCATGTTCCTATAAACAGATTAAAATAGCTTAATCCAGCACCACCCTTGGCCAAATGGGCTTGTGAGATGGATTGGACTTCATAAATATGAATCATACAATCTCACATAGATGGTATGGTCTCATGTTCGATATCCCTCTGCTTTTGACACCTTTGTTGTGGTGAAGGTTTGAGGTTCCAGATGATTCCAGGAGCCTCCCATAGGTACTACCTAACCCCCCCCCCCACTTTTTTTTATTCTTCTCACTTTTCTTGTTCCAAATACCCTTCCCGTTACATGTTCAGTGATCGTTTGTTGACTTACCTATCTAATTTGATGTCACTGCCAACATCTTCTTGAGGTATTTACTGGGCCCTCTGTGTACCTATTTATATGATGGTGTTGACAGCTATGTCTTGTAACTGGAGCTTATGTCTACCTGTGTTTACATTTGTACTCTGAGCGTTGTGCTTACTTGTCATATATGGTTTTATATGTCATCAAACTTGGCGATCTGTATTGTTATTAGTACAAATTATTCAACATGAAAATTACTGTCACCATACTGGACATACCCCACAAGAAGATTAATTATAAAATATTTAATTAAAAAATGCACAAAATTAGTAAAGGGAATGAACAACGCACAATAAGTATTACAGTGTGAGGGCCGGTTCATACCAGATGCAATCCAGTGCATTTTTTTTTCTACATCAAAAACACATGAACAGTAATTTATATGTATTCCAATGACATAGTTCACACCAGTGCAATGCATTCCAGTGCAGTCAAAAAAATTTGAATCTGCTGCAGTTTTTCTACACTAAACTGCACTGGAACGTTGCAAAATGCGTCAAAAATGCACCGGAATGCATCTAAATGCATAAAAAATGCACAGGAATGCATTACAGCAAAAAGCCCAGGCGAAACCTATGAACCTAAGAAAAATAAAAAACAAGATCGAAAAATGATCTGGAATGCATTAACCCCCCTGACGGTATTCCCGAGTCTGACTCGGGGTGGATTTTTTATACCAAGAGCGGTATCCCCGAGTCAGACTCGGGACAGCGTCGCTGGATCCAGGAGGAGGTTTACTTACCTTCTCCTTCGGATCCAGCGTTGTCTCCCCGCTGTACGAGCGAGCCGTGTCTCGCTCGATGCATCACACCGCCGATCTCCGTGCCCTGCGAGCGTTGCGACGCACGGGCACGGAGATCGGCGCCAAATTCAAAAAGTGAAACAAACAGTATACATACAGTATAATGTAATCTTACAGATTACATTGCTGTATGTAAATATTTCACATCCCCGTTGTCCCTAGTGGTCTGCCCAGTGTCCTGCATGCAGTTTTATATAATAAAAACTGTTCTTTATGCCTGGAAACTGGAGATTGCCCATAGCAACCAAAACTGTCACTGTACATCAAAAATGATTTTAGACCAGCTAGAAAACAGCGATAATAAATTAGAATCACTCGCAGAATTGAGGGATAGCGATTTGTGGGGAGATCCGTCATCAAATACTGAAAAGTAATGACAGTGACAATTCTGCAACTGAGCAAATTTCAGTGTTTTTGATTTGATTACATTATTGAATAATTTTTATTATTGTTATATTATTATTTGGTACAATTATTTATAATTATTTATTATATTATAATTTATGATTTAATTTTTCAAACTTTATCATACCCGGGATGTCTGCTAGACTCTGGTTTGGACAGATTTAAGAGAGTTATTCCTAAGAATTGCAGGACTACAATATAAAACGCCAAATTTTCATGCAAAATAATGGTACCGCTTTTAGCACCTAAAATCCAAAATAATCGTACCGCCAGGGAGGTTAAAAACACATAAAAAATGCATCAAAAACGTACATTCAGAAACACATCCAGAGTGAATTTTTGTGGTGTGAACCAGCCATAAAAGAAATAGACTAGACCATTTAACTAGAAGAAGCCAATCAAATTAATTCTTCCCGTTACTGGCCTGAGTTTGGGTTTTAACAGTACAGGTATCTTGATAAGGTGCAGCAGCATCTACAGTAGTATGTGGCAGTTCTTATAGTGCACGTATGTTGGCACAGAGAACACAGGTGTTACATCATTAGAACAGTACCCAGAGCAGAGTTATGGGCAGCATTCCATATGTCATAGGCCAAATGATGGAGAACCACAGGTAATGTTTAGAAGAATTGTTTGAGATCACACACTGATCAGGTCTGATTAAAGTGGTTTGTTACCCAAAGGGTAAAATCTTCCTGAGAGCCACGTAGAGTCACGTGACTCCCGGGCACTCTGCTACTCTGATCCAGGGCTACAGCAGCACGGCCCGAGATCTCCATCTAATGTCAGCTGGGGGGGGGGGTCGCGTGACTGCCATGCCCACTGTAGCCCTGGATTGGAGTAGCAATGCAGCCGGGAGTCATGTGACTAGCCTGAATATAACAGAAAAAGGGCATTTAGAGACACAGTTTTTTTAAAAAAAATACAGCGTGTGTTATCACTGTATACAAGAGAGGGGCTGGCAGTGACATTTGAAAAACATTTATACTAATAGCAGGGGAGGGGGTGGAGACAGCTCACACAGACACAGAGCTGACAGGCAGGGAGGGGAGGGGGAGAGGACAGAGGAGGACAGGAGCTGCAGATGACAGAGGCACATAAACCGACCACAGTGTCAGGGTTCAGCAATCATGATAAACCATGGTCAGTTTACAGAGGGGAGGGCAGAACCAGGCAGGATCAGCCAGGTATTTTACATCTTCCAGGTTAGATAGCAGGCAAGTTAGATAGCACAAGCACTGTGCTGTTTAACCTGATATAAGGTAACGGGATTTCTCTCTCTCTTTTTTTTTAAGGTTACAAACACTTTAAGCATCTAGTGAGGGAAACCCCGATTACTGGCTTTTCTACCAAATGGCCATTTGTAGTCTTTTGCCCCGTACACACGAGCGGACTTTTCAACATCCAAAGTCCGACGGACTGATTCCGTCAGACTATTCGATCGTGTGTGGGCTGCAACGGACTTTTGATTCACCAAAGTCTGACGGACTTTAGAATATGGAACATGCTTCAAATTTTTCCGACGGAACTCAGCCAGACCCGGTCCCTTCGAAAAATTTGCTCGTGTGTATGCTATTCCGACGGACTAAAACCGACGCTAGGGCAGCTATTGGCTACTGGCTATGAACTTCCTTATTCGAATCCAGTCGTACGTCATCACGTTCGAATCCGTCTGAGTTTAGTGTGATTGTGTGTGGCCAAGTCCGCTCAGCCGAAAAGTCCGTTAGAACTCTGTCGGAACTCCGGCAGAACTCCGGCAGAACTCCTTCGGAAGTCTGTCGGACATAAGTCCTCTCGTGTGTACGGGGCTTATGGGTTACATGGTGGACACCAGCGTCAAGGAACAATAGAAAATATACTTGTTCTAAAAGTTCAGCAGCTTTTTGCATACTCAACTATTCTAATTTTTTTTTAATTGTGCATGACATCCATGTGCAAGTCAATTTTAAAGTCAACTTTAATAGTATTATCTATTGCAGGTGAAATGTGTTTGAACAATTGTTGATTTTTGTCTTGTTAATACTAGATTTGCAGACTGGGTCTTCACATAGAGATGCTCATGAAGACAATTGATCTCTATGTGAACTGCATCATGGGCACTCACTAACGACTAGCAGGGCCATCTCAATGTATCCTAAAGAAAATATGGTATGTTTAGAGCACTGTTTGGCACTGGCTTTTAATTTCAGAAAAAAGCATAACGCCAGTCTTCTTTCCTTATTTTACAGAAACAAAATTCAAGCCATTGGTGGCAGCAAATATATGTTTCCAACTTTTAACATATATAAGATATCATTATTTCTTGGATTTCTCCAAAATGGAAACTTCTGTACCCCCAGTGCTGTAATCTATTAGGGATTATTTTTCCTGGCATTATTTTACATTTCGAAACAATGCACTGCAATTTCCAGCGCTTTGACCAACCTTCTGTATGCTAAATAATTTGGTCATGCTTCATACTCTGAACAATGTTCCTCAACACAATAATCATTATAGTACCCAGCTGCATGTGTTCAAAATGTCCACATAACAGCAAGACACTGTTAAATGAAGTATGACCTGTAGCTCTTTTATTTGGATTGAACGTCTATCAATTTAGGAAGGTATTGGTAACAACCCTATTCACATTTTAATCTACTTCTTTAGCTTAGTACCTTCAAGTTTATAGATTTTTGTGGTAACCTCTGGGCTTTTGTTGTATCTGTCACTCCTAATCCTTTCCTTATTACTCCATTCCTCACTGTATGCTTGTGACATGTTTCTCATCCACAAAGAATTGCGTGTGAGAGCACCTACTGAGTCCATGAGATAGGAAATATATAAGATCACTTTTTAGGATATCCACCTCCCTGGCTATTTAACAAGGAAGGGATGACAGGAGTAAAGACTGCAAAGAAGATTCCAAAATCGAATAAAGTCAAATATTATTATATAACAGATCAGTGATTTGATGATATCATTTTGTATTCATTGAACTCGTGCCTGGAAATGCCATCACAGCATATCAGCCAGCTGGGCACACGTGTACAGTTGGGTACAGGAAGTAAAGTCCTCTTTGTTATTAGGTAATTACCAATGTTTTGCTTTGCTCCTGGAAAAAAAGGTTATATCCCGTAGCTATGTTCCTTCCACTCTCAAAATGTGATTTTTTTGGAAGCTAGCTACTAATATGTTTTTAATATGTAAGGAACCTGGATTAACTGGAGAAAACCCATGCCAACAAAAGAGAATGCACACAAACTCTATACAAGAGGGAATTACACCTAGCATATCAGAGCTACAAGCAAAAAGGCCCATCACAGGCACTATGTTGGTGATAATACAAAACCCATGTACTGTAAGTCTGGATTGATAACTTCCTCAGAAAGAGGGAAAACATATTTTCAAGAATATGAGTATAAGGTACAGAACTCTATATAATCTATAAAAAATAACACATAGCACTCTTCCAAGAAATGTAAAGAAAACACTACACCAAATATAATCTTCAGTTGCAACCATATAAAAATAATGTGTATTTTTCAAAATATCCAGCTAATTACAAAGGACAAATAGTCTATGGAGCAGTTTCTCTGTGATAAATATAAAAGAAACAATTAACCTGGAAATACAACCACAAAAAGTCCAAAATATGTATTAGCAAACAAATCAAAACAATATCTGTTATCTGTTACTGTCATGCTGTCATGCCTCCATATTTGATCAGGCATTTGTCTAGCACCAAATCATGGAACGCTATCCGGATTGGCCAGCTAAATATGCAGTCAAAATTATAGGCACTTTTTTTTTTTGATTGGGCAGGATAGAGACAATTATACATGTCTACAGTGTGTCCCAAATTGAAATGTTATACATCTATTAACTAAAGAAACATATTTGGAAGAATGTGTATACTTTAGTGCAGGGATCTGCAATTAGCGGACCTCCAGCTGTTGCAAAACTACAAGTCCCATCATGCCTCTGCCTCTGGGTGCCATGCTTGTGGCTGTCAGAGTCTTGCTATGCCTCATGGGAATTGTAGTTCTGCAACAGCTGGAGGTCCGCTAATTGCATATCCCTGCTTTAGTGAATACAATAATGAATGGATTAACTAATCATTTATTAAGATTCAGCAAATGTGGAAAGTGTTAGCTAATGAGTACTATTCTTCTCCAAATGACATTATTGTAAATGAGGAAATATTAAACTATGCCTTTATTTTTTATACAATTAATCACCAAAGTATATATCCATAGGGGATTTTTATCCAATGCTACAGTTATAATTAGAGGATGTGTGGATTACCGGATTGTGGACTGATTGTTACAAATCCCAACCTACTTCAAATACACATATACTAAACAATTACACATGAGTGAAAGGGCTCACATGGTAATTGCCCCAGACCAGGAGCCACAGATTGTACAAAAAGGGTGCAGTAGCATCATTGCATTATTTCAACAATAGATTAATTCTAGACAAGAACATTAAGAAAATTCAGACACCTGTCTATCTATGTATGTATGTATCTATGTATGTATGTATGTATGTATGTATGTATGTATGTATCTATCTATCTATCTATCTATCTATCTATCTATCTATCTATCTGTCTTTCCAAGACATATCAAGGATGCATTTTTAGGCAGCACAGCATTTTGCACCATACTACACATATCACAATATACTGTGGTGCATGCAGTTGAATGAAATGTCAATTTGTGACATTTCTATAAAGTTAATGTAAGAAAAAAGGTAAATAGCCTGATGCATTGTAACAACAAATGTCACTGCCCTTTTACAGTGCTCACAAGCAGACATGTGTTATACAGAGCCTAACCCTTGCCCACTGATGTCATTGAGCCCTATGTCTCACAGACCTGACAATGCTGTTTGTATATTGTTGGCTGTACAAGAGTTTTTTTTTCCTTGAGATTGTCATTTGTGGAGTTTGTGTTACAGGGATGACTCATTAGATTAGGTTTTATTGATTACAAAATGAACCACTGCTCTTCCCAGAAATCAGAGACATAGACAGCTGAAACTGTATCCTTGCAAGGCACATGGTAGCTGAACAGATCACATGGGGTCATGATAGTAAACACAAAAGCAAGAAAAATAGCCAAAGCATACTTTCTCTATGGAGTTTGCATATTCTCCATGTGTTTGTACAGTTTTTCATCCATAATCCAAGACTTACTAACATTTTTCACAAAAATTGACCCTACTCTATATGTCTATAAGACAATAGTTGGGGTTTGAATTCTAACTTGTTTAAGGGATCGGGATGGATATTTATTGTATATATACTGTGTAAAGTGCAGTGAAATGTGTCAGTGATATAAACATAATTTTTTCTTAGAGAAATATAATTTTCACTTAAGTGGCAATTACTTTAGAAGCAAATTTTATGGAATTGCAATTCTAGTAGCACTGTTCTTAAATACAATAATCAGCTTTACAATAAAAAAAATGTATGTATTTACTGAAACATTATGTATGCATAGCTGACTACTGAATAAGCTTTGGGGTTTTTTGGCTTAGATAACTATAACCAGTATCAGTGGTGCTTCCTTTAAACTTTGTGCAAAAAGTACTGAGTAATCCTAAAATTATATGTTATAAAGGTATTATTATTATTATGTTACTTGAATATGCCTGGTAGTGTGAAAATGGATCATAAGGTCTTTTTTATATAGTTTAACATATACAGGCTTACTTAAACAAGTACAAGGATTGGATAACGTGAAAGGTTTTAGTTTTTGAAGTCAGATCGGTGAAAGACAAACCAGAGTACTGGGAACTAATAATTATTTGTTGCTGCATTTTATGTTTACATACACATGTTGGTATACAAGGACACATAGTAAATGCAGATTATGTAACTATATAAGGAACATTAGGCCTTGTAAGTTTTTACTAAAGAAAAAATAAAAAAGAATCAGACATCAGGACCTAATCATTTTTTTGTTGTTGTTTACCTTACAATAACTAGGCCCTCATCAAATATTTTACAGCTTTTTAAATATTTTACAAATGTTATAATGGGATACATAGCACTTTAAAGAGGACCTTTTAGGATACAAATGTAGGAACCATCAATATCTGACTTGTTCTGTAAAGGTGCTGAACAGTTATGCTTTTCCTGGCTAACCACTAAGCCAGAACTAGCATGTCATCATTGAAGTCTGATAAGTCTAGACCAGGGGCGGACTGACAACTCATGGGGCCCCCGGGCAATAGGAGATTATGGGGCCACACAGTATACACAAACACACACAGTATACAATTACACAGTATACACATACATTTACACACAGTATACACAGACATGTTTTTATTGGCTGAGAAGGTACTGGAGAGGTGGGGCAGCTATAATCTCAGGATTTTTAGACCAAAAGGATGTTGGTAAGGGACATTTCAGAGACAGATGTAAAAAAAAACACAGATTTTTACATACTGTCCCTGGTTTTACTGAGGCTGGCAACCCTGATGGGGCCCCCTAGTGGCCCAGGGCCCTCGGGCAGTGCAGGTGTGGCCAAATGGTCAGTCCGCCCCTGGTCTAGACTTTGTCTTCCTTGTTTATTTAGTAGTAAAACCAAGAGCGGGATGACAACCCTGGGGCCTGCACCTTTAAAACCAAGTCAGCAATGGCAGTCCATACATATCTATTCTCATAGGTTCACTTTAACAAGGACAGAAACAGAGTTATGCAATTAAAAAATGTGGGTATAGGGAAGAGGGGATTATTATGGTGCCTGATAGTGATAGAGTGTAACATAGGTTACCGAAGGTTTTGGTAACTTATGTTACACTCTACCACTATCAGGCACCGTTATAATCCCCTCTTCCCTAGGCCCACATTTTTTACCTGTAATTTGGGATGAGGTGCACTATCAATTAGATTTTCTCGCCAAAGCCTTCTCTTTTTTCAGAGTTATGCAATTATCACAAACAGAAAAAAAATGGTGGGTAAATTAGTTGCTATTCCACAACTTTTGGTTCACACAGTTTGGAAATATGCATTACTATAGATCAAAAGGACAAAATGTGCCTATAAGCTTCTGAAATATATTTCAATATATCTTTATTACACAGCATTTATAAACAAATTAGGAGCTGGGGTTACATAGTGTACAAAGGTGGGATTCTGGTCCAAAGTTGGGAGAACTACTGTATCACACAGAAATCATTAAAAGAGAAGGTGCACATTAGTAGAAAACAGTACTACCAATAACAAAATATAATAATCTCATCTCAGAAGGAGGGTGATTGGGAAGGGGGGGGGCGGATATTCTCAAATAAATGTAATATATGAACACGTCTGTGTAGGCAAATTAAGTATAAAAAATAAATTTAAGGACAAATTATATAGCAGATTAAACATACTATAACTCCTATAGCCACAGTCTCTCCAAAATTAAGAATTAACCACATCACAGAAAAAAAGAGCACACTAAGCAGATAATGTTCATAAAATGAGAAGCCCCAATGACCTAGAGAATGCTGAGATGTAACACGTGCACAAGAGTTTATAGCAGCCTGCTCTACGCTTTATGCTTGATAAATGTTGTTTCTATTTTAAACTGTAGGAGACAAATGAATGGCTTTTGTGCAGAGCCTTTCTGGTTTTATAATCCTTACAAACTCCTGAAATATTACAAGATCGCCTCATATGTTTTCAGATTACGGCATTGCTTTCCATCCTGTGGGGCTCAGAATCCTAGGCAGTAAAGAGTCAGGCAAGTCAAGGTTACAAGGACTGTCAATGTATCAGACGTTAACATTTTAATAATACAACTCTCATTTCTAAAAGGGAAAAAAAGATCAATAGTGAACTAAAACGGTTCAGTGGATTTTAAACCTCTTTTAAATAATGCATAGGAGAGAACAACATATACATGAGTGCTTCAGGATCAGTGAGGTTTCAGCAAACGTCACACAGACCATTAATACACAATTATAAAAGCGATTAGCCAACCTTTCTCTACAAGGCCCTTGCTCTGTCAGTACATGTTTACTAACCTACCATTGGGGCAGTAGGTAGTGCTAGATGCTACCTCACCTTTCACATTATGACAGTCTCCTAATATTGAAGAAGGCCTCTGTCAGGCTCAGCTGCTACTAAAGCTATGCATTTATCATCTAATAAAACTTGCACAACTGAATTGTAGAGACTGTAAGGAGATTTGTGGCTGTATGTCTTCATTATCTGGTGATATTCTTTTCAATTTAAATTGACTGCCATCAATTCTTAAATTGCTGTAACATAAACCTTCAATAAAAATCTATTTAACTACAGAAAAAAAAACTGTTTGCAAAGTTTAACTCAGCAAAATAAATAAATAAATCAAAGAA
The DNA here is from genome assembly GCF_037356315.1 of Lithobates pipiens. Classification (NCBI taxonomy): domain Eukaryota; kingdom Metazoa; phylum Chordata; class Amphibia; order Anura; family Ranidae; genus Lithobates; species Lithobates pipiens. The sequence goes on along the minus strand of NW_027507758.1, from coordinate 404,676,619 downwards.
TACACTGCTTGAATTGGATGTGACTTCTATTCAATAGGATGTTATAGATCATGCACAGGCCCAGCTCAGTCCACTCTTTTTTATTGTATTCTGTGAAAGTTCATTTTCCAATGAAGCACTAATTAAAGGGGGTTGTTAATATACCTGTTGAACGATTCTAAGTACATTTGTGCAGTTTAATCTAAGAAAGAAAAGGGGGGAAGCCCAGTCTTACCTGTATATGTCCTTGGTACATTGTGCTTGGAGAATCCCTGGAGAAGGATCGCTATTGGAGTTTTCTTATAGAAGCAGATGGTGTCGGGCAGACTGGATGCTGGAGCAGCCCCTGGCAGAGTAAGTGCTGGGAGCTGTCCTTCCCCGGGTGGTGCTGAAACAGGCGACACCTCACAGGACACAGGCGGATACCGCACAGAGGACTGGTGCCTGCAACTCTCAACGTCTGCCAAGAAACTCTCCTTTTCTATGTAACTCTTTCTCGCTTTCTGCTTGCCTCGTTCATTTCTTTCAGCAGCATTGACCCTCCCCTGAGATCACAGCAGCACCACCTCTTTATCTTACTCTGTGCTTAATGCAAGACTACTGACAGCTGGCAGCGTGACATAGAAATACTACACAGGACTCAGTGGAAGGGATCACTGTGCTATTCTCTCCATACATCCCCCTCCACCCTCCTCTTCACCATGACATCAGCAGAACCTCCCCTCAGCTAGTCCTCCCTCTGCCACACTCGGTCAAGGTTCTGCTAAAATAAAAACTCCCTTGTCACCTTCTTAAAGTGCAGTCATCTGTATGGTGCACACATTGCTTCTCAGGGGGTGCTAATCCTAACAACTGCTGCAGGAATTATCCAGGAGGCCAATATGTCTGTAATAAAGGTGCACACTATCTCATTCTGACATTAGCCTTTCTTTCTTTCTTTCTTTCTTTCTTTCTTTTCCTTTCTTTCTTTCTTTCTTT